>NC_139011.1:60556720-60866720 GCF_964374135.1 Grampus griseus | reverse complement strand
TAAAGGATGAATCCTGGAAAATCTCATGTTTTCATTTTCTCCAGGACATTGACTAATGATACCTTCAGTCTTCATATTTATGAATGTGCTGTATAGTATTCACACTGGCAGCTTGTGGAGGTTGAATCATTTTCTGTGTAGCTCTGCCCTGATATTGCTGTTGACAGCAATGCATTGTAAAAAAGAATTAGTATTCTACTTCTTAAAGCTATGTTGAATATCTTTTCAGCATATTTTCTAATAAAAATACAATGTAAAGGTTTTTATGTAGTAAATCATCTGCATGTAATTTAAACACAGGAGAGCAGAAATGAGACAATTAAGGTAGGCTTTGATATAAATTTAAACAAATATATTTTTGCATGTACGTGATGGTTGCACATATATGGTTTTCTTGTGACATTGAACAAATTTTTCTTCCCATCATGTAACAAAAAGTAGTACATATGTGGCAGGTAAGTGAGGCCACCAATCAATGTTTATCAAGGTTCACATCGTAGTATTGGGAGTACAGGGAGATCCATGCACAGCCACGGATTGAATCTCATATGTCATTATGCATTTTAAAAAACACATTTTACTTCTCTACTATAAATTAACAACAGTTGAATCTATGCATAAATTGTCAGGATATTGAAACCAAAAAATGACCTTTGACTTCAATTATCTAGATAATTCAAGCAAGTGAAAATTACGTATAGGAATGAAACTACTAGATAACATTCTAAATAGTCAAAAACATCTGATTATTTAGGAGAAATATTTTGCCTGCTTTAAATTCTGCATTATTGGAAAATAGAAATACAAATAGTTACAAAATTGCCATGGGTCATATATGAATACAGTTATGAATATTTAAATATTTTTATTGTTATTACAATGGAATTGGTGTGCTACCAATGCAATTATTTTCATCAAATAGTCTAAACCCTGAAGACATATTCTGGAAAACTGAGGTTTCTGGGACATTTCTAAAGTTTAGCATTCTCATTTTGATTATATCTCCAGGAAAATGTTATCAATAATAAAGACATTTTAGGAGATGATTTGTATTGAAAGGCATTCCCTAACATGAACCTTAGGTTTTCAGTGTTTTCCAGAGTATGGTCTGTGGACATATTCTCTAAGGTCCAATTGTCCTGGGAGAATATTTACTTTTGCATTTTTATTTTTATCATAACTAACACAAAAACCAGCTGTAAATAGAAAATACTTTTCAGGAAATCTAATTGAAAGTTATTCATAAAAATGTTTTATTTTCTTAATCACTGTTTCTCAGACTTGAATCTGAATAATATTTTCAGGGATTGAATATTTCACCAGCTTGAAAAACAAACTTACATCCTATGATTTGAAAAAAGGTGGGCTTAATAAATGTTTATTCCTTTTAAAATATGTATGATTAAAGATATAAGTAAGGGGCTTCCCTGGTGGTGCAGTGGTCGAAAGTCTGCCTGCCGATGTGAGGGACACGGGTTCCTGCCCTGGTCCGGGAAGATCCCACATGCCACGGAGCAGCTAGGCCTGTGAGCCATGGCCGCTGAGCCTGCGCGTCTGGAGCCTGTGCTCCGCAATGGGAGAGGCCACAACAGTGAGAGGCCCACGTACCACAAAAAAAAAAAAAAAAAAAAAAAGATATAAGTAAGCACGGAAGTGAAGAATTTAAAATGGTCAGTCTATTGTTAATCCGTAAAATTTCCAAATATCCAAGTTTCTCCTTGATGGTGTATTTTGAAAGAAATATTTATTATGATTATGGAAAATAAGGTCTTGGTATTTGGGGGCTATAATATCAAATATTCTCTTATTGATTTAAGATAGCATTTTCTAATAATATGGATTCAGTACTGAATAGTTGAAAATTTTTTAAGTGTATAAGTAAAATAAAATTCTTAATTACCTTAAACCACTTTTTTGTTGGTGTGTGTGTGTATGTATTTATGTGATGTGAACAGTTGAGATACTTTTATTTATAACATTTGTATGATTTTTTTCTTAATTATGGTCATATATCCGATTATTCAAAATTTTTCATAAAAATCATCTTAAAGTTTTTTTTTGCACCTTGTAAATAATCTGGTCATGAAGTATTTAACAAATTTGTTATTCTTATTCATTTATGTGCTTTCAATTTTTTGATATGATAAAGCTTCAAATGGACATCTTTATAGATAGCTCTTTATTTTATTATATTCTTTTTCCATTTATTTAGAAAAATATTTATAATGCTATGAAATCATACTATGAATACCTGGTCAAATATATATAAATATGTAATGATCCCTGTTTTAATTGAGTACTTTTTTGTAAAATAATATAGCTGATTTTTAAAGCAAATTTAGATTTTTGCCAAGATTCAAAGAAATGGTCTCCAGATATAGAAAATTTCTGAAAAAAGAAGATTTTAGTTCATTTTAATGTAAAATCTTTAACTGTCTTTAGCCATTGTTGTATGGTTTCTGTTTTATCTAAGATAAATAATTTTAATATCTTTGTCTTACCCCCTGCCTATTTTTATTTTATGGTTACCTGGTACTCAAGATGGTCTAAATGTATTTATGGCATCAGGACACTACCTTCTCAGTTAAAGAATGCCTCTTTTCAGTAAAATATTTCATAGGGTAACTTTGAATCAATCGAGTCACGTAAGTACCAGTAACTCATACTATACATTTTCAAAAGCCTAAGCAAATGAAACCCACTCCACTACTATAGTTATGTCTACTGCACTTATAGAAGAACCAAATGAAAATATTCTCTCCATTCATACGTATGAGAAGCTTAGAAGTTAAGATAAAATATTTGCTCTAAATAGAAACTGATTTCTGAAATGATTTGGTTGCTGAAGAAGTGAGGCAGAGTCACAATGTGGAAACATTTACTTTTGAACAAAACAGCTGCTTAAATAACAACTCTTTACATAATTTTGGGTAAAGGGTAACTTCTTTTATATGTGTGAATATGTAGACATGGATAAAATAGATACTCTTGAAAGACTGACTTTTTCATAAATCCATTATCCAAAATATAATTCATTATCAATTGATTTTATTCTATTAGAACTTTACATAAATGAAGAAATCAATGAAAAGGATTCTTAGGTATCAATTTATATATTGTACATTCTTCCTTTCAAGAGTTAATGGACTGCTAAAAATATGTGACCCAGATTAAAATTATTCCAAAAATGTTGTGACACTAAAAATAATGTTTTTTATTGCTTCATAAGGAGATCTACTTTGTCACTAAAAGCATTCTGGAAAAACTGTTTTGTTTTGTTTTCGGTTTCTTTTGAGTATATGTGAGAAATCTTGGAAAATAAGGCTATAATGTGTCTGTTCAGCTATATTGATCTCTTTATTAAACTCAATAGTTTCTCCAACTTGCCTCCAGTCTCTTCATGACTTTTATATCAAGCACAGTATTTAAATGTGCATTTATGTGTTGAAATTTTAATATGCAATGATATTGTAGTTGATTCAGCCATAGGGAATGCATAAAACAACATGGAAATTATATGATCACAGAGGCAGAACCAACCCGTAGGAAAGACAATTGTTTTAGAAAGGTTAACCATGTTCTCTCATTTTTAGCTTCAGATTAATAACATGCAAAGTTCCCCTATTGTTTCAATGAAAAAAATGGAGAGTTTTTTTATTTTTTTATGGTGTAATATTAACATTCTACTTTCTTGAGTTTAAAACTATATCAATGCTCTGGTGGTGGTTCTGTTCTTCCTGGTTATTGGTAGGACTTGGTGAACTAAAGTCCTTGGTGAACTATTTTGTTTGTTTTGTGGATATCCATTCTCCTTTTGGTCATTTATTTTCAAGAAAAATGTATGAATATTTTCAAAATCATAATGTTCTGATTACTCTCAGAAGAGAAAACATTTGGAAATAGGTACAGATGAAGGATACCATGTAGTTTATGAAGAGTATTCCTTTAGAAGTTCTAGTTCATGATATCCAGTAAGAGTGTACGTTTATACATAGTAGTGATTCAATTTGCTACATTTAAATACAGATGTACCTCATTTTACTGTGTTTCACTTTATTGTACTTCACAGATATTATATATATATATATTTTTTGTTTTGTTTTACAAATTGAAATTTTGTCATGATCCTGTGTGGAGCAAGTCTATCAGTATCATTTTTCCAGTAGCATGTGGTCATTTTGTGTCTCTGTGTCACATTTTGGTAAATCTTACAATATTTCAATCTTTGTCATTTTATTATATTTGTTATGATGATCTGTGATCAGTGATCTTTGATGTTACTACTGAAAAAAGATTATGATTAATTGATGGCAAATTATGGTTAGGATTTTATCATAATAAGGTTTTTTATTTTTTAATTTAATATAATTTAACTTTTTATACAGCAGGTTCTTATTAGTCATAAATTTTATGTACATAAGTGTATACATGTCAATCCCAATCTCCCAATTCATCCCATCACAACCCTACCCCCCCCCCGCCACTTTCCCCACTTGTTGTGCATAGTTTGTTCTCTATATCAGTGTCTCAATTTCTGCCCTGCAAACAAGTTCACCTGTACAATTTTTCTAGGTTCCACATATATGTGTTACTATACGATATTTGTTTTTCTTTCTGACTTACTTCACTCTGTGTGACAGACTCTAGATCTATCCATGTCTCAACAAATGACCCAATTTTGTTCCTTTTTATGGCTGAGTAATATTCCTTTATATATATGTACCGTATCTTCTTTATCCATTCATCTGTCGATGGGCATTTAGGTTGCTTCCATGACCTGGCTATTGTAAATAGTGCTGCAGGGAACATTGGGGTGCATGTGTCTTTTTGAATTATGGTTTTCTTTGGGTATATGCCCAGTAGTGCGATTGCTGGATCATATGGTAATTCTATTTTTAGTTTTTTAAGGAACCTCCACACTGTTCTCCATAGTGGCTGTATCAATTTAAATTCCTACCAACAGTGCAAGAGGGTTCCCTTTTCTCCACAGCCTCTCCAGCATTTGTTGTTTGTAGATTTTCTGATGATGCCCATTCTAACTGGTGTGAGGTGATACCACATTGTTTTTTTGATTTGCATTTCTCTAATAATTCGTGATGTTGAGCAACTTTTCATGTGCTTCTTGGCCATCTGTATGTTTTGGAGAAATGTTGATTTAGGTCTTCTGCCCATTTTTGGATTGCATTGTTTGTTTTCTTAATACTGAGCTGCATGAGTTGTTTATATATTTTGGAGATTAATCTTTTGCCCATTGATTTGTTTGCAAATATTTTCTCCAATCCTGAGGGTTGTCTTTTCATCTTGTTTATGGTTTCCTTTGCTGTGCAAAAGCTTTGAAGTTTCATTAGGTCCCATTTGTTTATTTTTGTTTTTATTTCCATCACTCTAGGAGGTGGATCAAAAAAGATCTTGTGGTGATTTATGTCAAAGAGTGTTCTTCCTATATTTTCCTCTAAGAGTTTTATAGTGTCCAGTCTTACATTTAGATCTCTAATGCATTTTGAATTTATTTTTGTGTATGGTGTTAGGGAGTGTTCTAATTTCATTCTTTTACATGTAGCTGTCCAGTTTTCCGAGCACCACTTATTGAAGAGGCTATCTTTTCTCCATTGTATATCCTTTCCTCCTTTGTCATAGGTTAGTTGACCATAGATGCGTGGGTTTATCTCTGGGCTTTCTATCTTGTTCCATTGATCTATGTTTCTGTTTTTGTGCCAGTACCATATTGTCTTGATTACTGTAGCTTTGTAGTATAGTCTGAAGTCAGGGAGTCTGATTCTTTCAGCTCCGTTTTTTTCCCTCAAGACTGCTTTCATTATTTGGGGTCTTTTTTTGTCTTCATACAAATTTTAAGATTTTTTGTCCTAGTTCCATAAAAAATGCCATTGGTAGTTTGATAGGGATTGCATTGAATCTGTAGATTGCTTTGGGTAGTATAGTCATTTTCACAATATTGATTCTTCCAATCCAAGAACATGGTATATCTCTCCATCTGTTGGTATCATCTTTAATTTTTTTCATCAGTGTCTTATAGTTTTCTGTATACAGGTCTTTTGTCTCCCTAAGTAGGTTTATTCCTAGATATTTTATTCATTTTTTTGCAATGGTAAATGAGATTGCTTCCTTAATTTCTCTTTCATATTTTTCATCATTAGTGTATAGGAATGCAAGAGATTTCTGTGCATTAATTTTGTATCCTGCAACTTTACCAAATTAATTGATTAACTGTAGTAGTTTTCTAGTGGCATCTTTAGGATTCTCTATGTATAGTATCATGTCATCTGCAAACAGTGGCAGTTTTACTTCTTCTTTTCCAATTTGTATTCCTTTTATTTCTTTTTCTTCTCTGATTGCCATGGCTAGGACTTCCAAAACTATGTTGAATAATAGTGGTGAGAGTGGACATGCTTGTCTTGTTCCTGATCTTAGAGGAAATGCTTTCAGTTTTTCACCACCGAGAATGATGTTTGCTGTGGGTTTGTCATATATGGCCTTTATTATGTTGAGGTAAGTTCCCTCTATGACCACTTTCTGGAGCGTTTTTATCATAAATAGGTATTGAATTTTGTCAAAAGCTTTTTCCTCATCTATTGACATGATCATATGGTTTTTATTCTTCAGTTTGTTAATATGGTATATCACATTGATTGATTTGCATATATTGAAGAATCCTTACATCCCTGGGATAAATCCCACTTGATCATGGTGTATGATTCATTTAATGTTATTGGATTCTGTTTGCTAGTATTTTGTTGAGGATTTTTGCAACTATATTCATCAGTGATATTGGTCTGGAATTTTATTTTTTTGTAGTATCTTTGTCTGGATTTGGTATCAGGGTGATAGTGGCCTCATAGAATGAGTTTGGGGATGTTCCTTCCTTTGCAATTATTTGGAAGAGTTTGAGAAGGATGTATGTTAGCTCTTCACTAAATGTTTGATAGAATTCACCTGTGAAGCCATCTTGTCCTGGACTTTTGTTGGTTGGAAGATTTTTAATCACAGTTTCAATTTCATTACTTGTGATTGGTCTGTCCATATTTTCTATTTCTTCCTGGTTCAGTCTTGGAAGGTTATACGTTTCTAAGAATTTGTCCATTTCTTCCAGGTTGTCCATTTCATTGTCATAGAGTTGCTTGTAGTAGTCTCTTAGGATGCTTTGTATTTCTGCTGTGTCTGTTGTAACTTCTCCTTGTTCATTTCTAATTTTATTGATTTGAGTCCTCTCCCTCTTTTTCTTGATGAGTCTGGCTAATGGTTTATCAATTTTGTTTATCTTCTCAAAGAACCAGCTTTTAGTTTTATTGATCTTTGTTATTGTTTTCTTTGTTTCTATTTCATTTATTTCTGTTCTGATCTTTATGATTTATTTCCTTCTGCTAACTTTGGGTTTTGTTTGCTCTTCTTTCTCTAGTTCCTTTAGGTGTAAGGTTAAATTGTTTATTTTAGATTTTTCTTGTTTCTTGAGGTAGGCTTGTATAGCTATAAACTTCCTTCTTAGAACTGTTTTTGCTGCATCTCATAGGTTTTGGATCGTTGTGTATTCATTGTCATTTGCCTCTAGATATTTTTTGATTTCCTCTTTGATTTCTTCAGTGATCTCTTGGTTATTTAGTATCGTATTGCTTAGCCTCCATGTGTTTGTGTTTTTTTACGTATTTTCCCCCTGTAATTCATTTCTAATCTCATAGCATTGTGGTCAGAAAAGATGCTTGATATCATTTCAATTTTCTTAAATTTACTGAGGCTTGATTTGCGACACAAGATGTGATCTATCCTGGAGAATGTTCCATGTGCACTTGAGAAGAAAGTGTAATCTGCTGTTTTTGGATGGAAAGTCCTATAAATATCAATTAAATCTATCTGGTCTATTGTGTCACTTAAAGCTTCTGTTTCCTTATTTATTTTCATTTTGGATGATCTGTCCATTGGTGTAAGTGCAGTGTTAAAGTCCTCCACTATTATTGTGTTACTGTTGATTTCCTTTTTTATAGCTATTAGAAGTTGTCTTATGTATTGAGGTCCTCCTATGTTGGGTGCATATATATTTATAATTGTTATATTTTCTTCTTCAATTGATCCCCTGATCATTATGTAGTGTCCTTCCTTGTCTCTTGTTACATTCTTTATTTTAAAGTCTATTTTATCTGATATGAGTATTGCTACTCCAGCTTTCTTTTGATTTCCATTTGCATGGAATACCTTTTTCCATCCCCTCACTTTCAGTCTGAAGGTGTCCTTAGGTCTGAAGTGCGTCTCTTGTAGACAGTATATATATGGGTCTTGTTTTTGTATCCATTCAGCAAGCTTGTGTCTTTTGGTTGGAGCATTTAATCCATTCACGTTTAAGGTAATTATCAATATATATGTTCCTATTAACATTTTCTTAATTGTTTTGGGTTTGTGTAGGTCCTTTTCTTCTCTTGTGTTTCCCACTTAAAGAAGTTCCTATAGCATTTGTTGTAGAGCTGGTTTGGTGGTGCTGAATTCTCTTAGCTTTTGCTTGCCTGTAAAGCTTTTGATTTCTCCATTGAATCTGAATGAGATCCTTGTGGGGTAGAGTGATCTTGGTTGTAGGTTCTTCCCTTTCATCACTTTAAGTATATCTTGCCACTCCTTTCTGGCTTGTAGAGTTTCTGCTGAGAAATCAGCTGTTAACCTTATGGGAGTTCCCTTGTATGTTATTTGTCATTTTTCCCTTGCTGCTTTTAATAATTTTTCCTTGTCTTTAATTTTTGCCAATTTTATTACTATATGACTCGGCGTGTTTCTCCTTGGGGACTTGGGTGGCTATTTCCTTTCTCATGTTAAGGAAGTTTTCAACTATAATCTCTTCAAATATTTTCTCTGGTCCTTTCTCTCTCTCTTCTCCTTCTGGGACCCCTATAATTCTAATGTTGTTGTGTTTGATGTTGTCCCAGTGGTCCCTTAGTCTGTCTTCATTTCTTTTCATTCTTTTTTCTTTATTTTGTTCTGCAGCAGTGAATTCTGCCATTCTGTCTTCCAGGTCACTTATCCATTCTTCTTTCTCAGTTATTCTGCTATTGATTCCTTCTAGTGTCGTTTTCATTTCAGTTATTGTATTGTTCATCTTTGTTTGTTTGTTCTTTAATTCTTCTAGGTCTTTGTTAAACATTTCTTGCATCTTCTTGATGTTTGCCTCCTATCATTTTCTAAGGTCCTGGATCATCTCCACTATCATTATTCTGAATTCTTTTTCTGGAAGGTTGCATATCTCCACTCCATTTAGTTGTTTTTCTGGGGTTTTATCTTGTTCCTTCATCTGGTACATAGCCCTCTGCCTTTTCATCTTGTCTATCTTTCTGTGAATGTGGTTTTTGTTCCACAGGCTGCAGGATTGTAGTTCTTGTTTCTGCTGTCTGCCCTCTGGTGGATGAGGCTAACTAAGAGTCTTATACAACTTTTGTGATGGGAGGGACTGGTGATGGGTAGAGCTGACTGTTGCTCTGGTAGGTGGAGCTCAGTAAAACTTTAATCTGCTTGACTGCATATGGGTGGGGCTGGGTTCCCTCCCTATTGGTTGTTTGGCCTGAGGCAACCCAACACTGGAGCCTACCTGGGCTCTTTGGTCAGGCTAATGTCGGATGCTGGGAGGACTCACGCCAAGGAATACTTCCCAGAACTTCTGCTGCCAGTGTCCTTGTCCCCACAGTGAGCCACAGCAAACCCCCCTCTGCAGGAGACCCTCCAACACTAGCAGGTAGGTCTGGTTCAGTATCCCTTGGAGTCAGTGCTCCTTCGCCTGGGTCCCGATGCACACACTACTTTGTGTGTGCCCTCCAAGAGTGGAGTCTCTGTTTACCCTTGTTCTGTCAAAGTCCTGCAATCAAATCCCAGTAGCCTCCAAAGTCTGATTCTCTAGGAATTCCTCCTCCCATTGCCAGACGCCAAGGTTGGGAAGCCTGACGTGAGGCTCAGAACCTTCACTCCAGTGGGTGGACTTCTGTGGTATAAGTGTTCTCCAGTTTGTGAGTCACCCACGCAGCAGTTATGGGATTTGATTTTACTGTGATTGCACCCCTCCTACCATCTCATTGTGGCTTTTCCTTTGTCTTTGAGGTATCTTTTTTGATGAGTTCCAGTGTCTTCCTGTCAATGACTGTCCAGGAGCTAGTTGTGATTCTGGTGTTCTTGCAAGAGAGAGTGAGAGCACGTCCTTCTACTCTGCCATCTTCATTACAAAAACCATAATAAGGTTTTTTTTTTTTTTTTTTTTTTTTTTTTTTTAAGGCTCCGAATGCGCAGGCTCAGCGGCCATGACTCACGGGTGCAGCCACTCCGCGGCATGTGGGATCCTCCCGGACCGGGGCACGAACCCGTGTCCCCTGCATCGGCAGGCGGACTCTCAACCACTGCGCCACCAGGGAAGCCCCCAATAAGGTATTTTTTAATTAAGATACGTACTTTTTTTAGACTTAATGCTATGGCACATTTACTAAACTATGATATATTGTATACAGTATAATGTGTACATAACTTTTATACACACTGAGAAACACGATCCAACCATATGTTGCAAGAAGGTGAATTAACTTAGTTCTGAGGAATAGTAATTGCATGGACTTAACCCCTCATTAGCCTTTCATTTCTTGAAAGAGGAAAATAAAAGAAAGACTTACTAGTTATAGTAGAATGTTAATAAGAGATTATAAACAGTAAACCATTACATGTCATCATTTACTATCATCTTTTGTAGTGGTAGGAAAAAAATAACATGAAGATGGGCAAGAGATAGAGAAAAGGTAAAGACTATATATCTAAATTGCTATACTTCATACAATCCAGACTCTCTCAATGTTTTAACTTAGAGGTTGCAGTTGGAGATAACATAAAAGTAGTTCTTACTACACTGAATCTAACTAGATGTTTGGGAAGATGGCAGACTACATGTGGGGTGACCAAGAATTTTCTAGTTGATTTGGTACTACTCATTTAAGAATGTGAACATTTGTACTATTTGGTTCTTGATTACCAAAGAAGGAATGGTCTCAGAAGATTTATGGTCCCAGGAAATACTTTTCACAACCGAGTAATGACAGTGGGATGTAAGCATGATTTCTGTAGGTTATCTCTTGTAATCTCCACAACTCAGAGAAATAGATATTATTAATCTAACAGCATAACCAATGAAACTGAAGTCTAAGGCATTGAAACAACTCAAAGTCAAATAGCTGGCAAGTGACAGAACTGCTCTTAGTCCTACGATGTTAGATGAAACCTTCCAATTTTTGCTTACTTTTTCTCTCCTCATAATCACGTCTAGATACCAGTTAGATAACAAAAGATAAAAGCAAAGTGAGAAGATGTCATATCAAACATTTCATTTTACTGTACTTATTATAAGATTTTCTTTGTTTTGAGGTTCCTATGCTTATATATAGATTTATCTTCCAGGTCTCTTTGACTTCAAAATAAATGCACTATTTTAACTCCTTGGAAAGGAGTCCGAGCTTTACTCAAGCTAGAAAATATACTATTATCTCTTGTATTTGAAGCCAGAGACAGATTATTATAAAGTAGTTTAGAAACATGAATAAGAACCCTAAACAATCCTCTATATGTAAGTATGTATATCCCATGAATTTGTTTACTTTCACAGTTTTTATAAATTGTAGTTTTGGCACTAAAATGTCTTCATATTCTCCAATTCCTTCATTCAAAAACTATTATAGTAACTACAATAAATGAAGCAGAGATCTGGCTGCTGGGAACACAGCACTGAATAAAACAGAAAAATCTATGCCTTTATGGAAGTTACATTCTAGTAGGGCAAAAAGATGGTAACAAAATTAATAAGTAAAATATATTATATGGTACACAGTAATAAGTACAGGGAGAGTAATAAACTATGGGGGATTGACAGTGTTATATTTTGATTATAAAATTATAATAAATGTGCTTATAGCCAAGTAATCTTTGTTTACTGGTTGCTATTTTTAAAATTATCTATTAGAATATCGTGCTACCTACCTTTCATTTGTCCTTTCAGAATACTTTGAGCCCCCTTCTTTCCTACCTGAAAGGCACTGACTGCATTAGGTCCCATAAAACTTCCTTTGCATTTAGGTTCCAGGTGATATTCAGCCAATGGGAAGTGTCTACAGGAGATCAGAGTCTGAGGGAAGAGTGAGGTTGGGGTATTTATTTCCCCTGATAGTTTGTTGTGGGTTGGCTGTGCTTCTCTGCTGAAGGTCACAGCTTCTGTCAACTGTCTCTCTCCATGCAGCCACCCCCTTGGGGTTCTGGTAAGCACCCCTTCCCTTGTAGCCTCAGGCTAAGGAGAGATAGAGGGCTTCTTTTCTCTTGCAGAAAACCCGTTACTGAATTTGCTTCTTTTATCCCAGCCACATCTTTGTAAATATTCTTTTAACTATACTAAAGTTTCCCCATATTATCCACTTATAATAGGTCATCTGTTTTCTACCAGAGCTCTGGATAATGCAAATTTCTAGCACACTGTTTATTTAACAGATGGAATCAAGTCTGCCATCCTAGTGGAAGAGCAAAGAGGAGGTCAAGAAAAGATGTAATGAGAGGTGGGGAAGGCTTTTTTTCTTGAATTGAACCAAGAACTCTGCTGATGTAATGTAATTTGCGAACATGTTTTTAAATCAATGAGGCTTTATTTTCTCTATAAATTATTATGTAATGTCTCTCTGAATTTTTGATGATGAGAATCATAAGGAGATAAACTTTCATGTCAAGTTATTAGAGTACCTAGATTACATATGAGGGAGATAAAAATAACTACAAACTAAAGCAAAAACAATTTTTAAGAGTATAGGGTTTTAAAAGAAAATTATTCTGAAATAGTCTAAATTTTATGATTAGTGTTTTATAATAAATATTTATATTAATTGATCCATAAACACTAATGTAACTATCAAATATTTATATTAATTGATATATTAAGTTATGCCCTTATTGTGTTACCTGCTGATTATGTACAAGGAAAGTATATACATCAATATGTCTTAAATATCTTATACTCTATACAACTATTGCCATTTATAAAAGTTAATCTAATAGTTTAGAGAAAGTACTCAATATATTTCTCTATGTGGTGGGATTTTTAAATATTATTTGAAAATTTACATCTCTTTTATAGTCAGAGGCCCCATATTTCATTAATTAAATTTTTTGGAATAATTTCTAAACAATTTAGTTATACTGTTATTTCCAGTGACAAGAATTGTAATTGTAGTTCTCCTTATAATTTTTAATTACTTTATTAGCATTTTTGTGACAATTATAAAAATAATTCTATTGAAACCTACACAACATTAATTTGACATATGTGATTTACATTCCTCTGTTAAAGATCCTGACTTCATTATATATTTGTGATAGAACACTGTAACGTGTATTTACCTGTACATTTAATTCTATTTTAACAAAATATTTTTAGCGGGTAGGGAGAGAAATGTGGATAGTAAGTGAGTGATGTTGAGAAGAGTTAATTTGAAACATCCCTATGAGGCACAGAAGACCATGAAACCCACTTAAAACATTTCTGAAAAGCTTTAGAAAATAAGTAGCAGGGAGAAAAATTGTAAGTGGGAAATATTGCAGGGTTGAGCCATGGGCCATGTAGGTAATAGAGAAAGGTTTGGAGGTGAATGAGAAAGGTTGAAAAAAATATTGTGTTGACCTTAAAGCTAAAAGCTTCAAGTCCAAACCATGACAGAGCCTAGAAGTTGTATTTGAAAACTCTTCCCTTCTTCCTCTTCTCCTCCTCCTCTTTCTTCTTCTTCTCCTTTGTCTTCTTCTCCTTCTTCTCCTTCTCCTTCTCCTTCTTCTTCTTCTCCTTCTCCTTCTCCTTCTCCTTCTCCTCCTCCTCCTCCTCCTCCTCCTCCTCCTTCTTCTTCTTCTCCTTCTTCATCTTCTTCTTCTTCTTCTTCTTCTTCTTCTTCTTCTTCTTCTTCTTCTTCTTCTTCTTCTTCTTCTTCTTCTTCTTCTTCTTCTTCTTCTTCAATTCATGGATGGAAGGAGTCTGGCACACTCTGTCTGATAACAGCAACAGGATAAAGACTTGGGCTAACATATTATTGGCTAATGTTTCGTCTGTATTTCCCTCTTAATTAATAAAAGAGCTTCCTGTTTCATGTATGTAGAACTGAATATAATATTGAGAATGTCAGATATAATATTAAGAATTGTGAGGATTTATAAATATTCCTTAGTATCTTTACCAAGGATACCATTGAAAGCATAACAATGACTTCCTCTATCATGAACTTTTAAAATGTTAGTCTCAATGATATTGCTACTTATCATTTTAATGCAGAAGTAGGAATTATTTAAAAGCATTTTCAGGTGGACTTGCCACTTTTGTTTTTAATTCATTCATTCAACATTTTTGACCAGTGACGCATGTTGGCAGTGAGGATTGCAGATAAGGATTCTAACTTCAAAGTCCTCATAATCTATGAGTAGAAACAATGGAGAAAAATAGCTAGCACAATGCAGTGTGGTGAGTCTTATATAATGGTTCACACATAGAATGTTATGGAAGTATAAGAAGGGGTTCAGAGGAAGAAGACCTAAGAGGTAGTTGCAAAGGTCAAAAAATGGAAACTTAATTTTAGTATAATGAGTTGATGGTAACTAATCAGGCAGGAGAAGGAGACACTAAAGTCAAGACCTTATATAAAACTCTGTATTTCTAAATTTGAATTGACAATCAATATGATTATTTGATGTATTTTCTCTTGAAAATAATGTTTCTATCTCAAATCAATATAAAGTCCTAAAAGCAATTACCAAACCAGTAGCATAAGCACCTCAGGTTCTAGACTGTGGTCTTTAAATATCATTTTCCCCTAAAGAACTAGGGATATTTAGGGAAGTGGCTGATTCCTGATATAGGGTAATAGATGTTCAAGATGAGACTAAATCATCTTCTTGCACTGAAAGTGAGGAAACTATCAAAAATTTCTGAAGTCATATCAAAAGGATGGAAGCTCCCAGAGCTCTAAAAAGGCCATTATCTGTATGGGTTCCCCTTTACTGTCTGCAGTCCTGTGTATTGACAGTTGTAACTGTTGACTATGGGATATGAAATTGCAGTGGGAAAGATTAGCTACTTAATTTTCAAGACCCAGTGCAAACTTAAAATATGGAATACTGTTTGAAACGTTAGGAAAAAAAAACTGTTGTTAGAGGTACCAAAAGATAAAACCTTTTTCTTTCTTCTGAAGAAAAAACAGGTTGACATCAACTTGAAGTGTCTGACTCTGGCCAAAAGATAGAAAAATTTCAGCATAAAAATAAAAATAATTGCAGTTGATTGAAAGACAGAAAAATATTAAAATCTCTATCATAATTTGATATTAAAAATAACCCTAATTGGTTATTCTTGGATATTGCTAGGAGACTAATTTGTTATTCTGAAAACTAGTGAATAAAAGGAGAGAGTGAAACATTTATTCTGTCTCTTATAAAATGGTACCTGAAAGTAATCAATTATTGACAATGGAAAATATTTAATAAAAGAATGCTGGCTAATAAATGATAAAAAATAATAGAATGTCACCATTTTATAATCCCTAATAAAATAATGGATTTAGATCATCAGTGGCTGAAAAAATTCTTAGGTAAAAAAGCTGATGGGAAACTTTAAACCTAAACATACTAATCAATCTTAACATAATATAAAAAAGCATTTTGAATATGATTCAATAGGAAGTACTCAATACCATCTATGAAATATTCTGCAAATAAATAGGTAATTAAATTAAAAAATAGCCTCTAGATCTAAGAGTCATTGAAAGAAATTACAGAGGTCAGAAAAGCGTTTACATCTCAAGGATGCAATTAGCAAAATCTAGAATGTGATAAACTTTGCAGGACGATTGAACAGTTTCCTGTTACTCCATATTTGCTAGGAGTAGAATTTGACAATTATTTAATGACTTTTGGACTTTGGAAATAAATTACTCATATAGAAGGAAAGGAATTAAGGAAGTAAGATTTAGCATGCTTCTTAACACTCCGTGTTTACTAGTAGCTTTTATATATTTTGTAATTAAAATATATTTGTAATTTTCTGTTAAAAGCTTTCTTCTTATCTAGATTATAAACTCCACAAGGGTTGGACCACGTCATCTTGTTAACTGATCTATTTCCAACAGTAATTAGAGTCCATATGACATGAAGGTGCTTTATTAAATTTTGTCAACTAACACAACCAAAACAAAGCAAAACAAACAAACAAAACTGGATCTGAAAGAATGACCACATAGAGAGAAATTCTATTTGTCTAACAGGGCCTAGGAAATTGATCTCCTAGACAAGCTGGAGGAGCCCTTTGTTAGCACCAAAAATTTTATTTTCCATTTCTATTATATGTATTCACTTACAGCCTTAGGAAGATGGTCATTTAGCTTAGGCCATACTCTCAAATATAAAACAATATGAGCAAAGCTTGAAGAAACCTCTTCTACTGTAATATTGATAGAACAGAAGACCTACATCCACATATATATTTTATAGTTTATTTTCAGCTACCTTCTCTCCACACTGCCAATCAGAGTTTCTCTCTATTCATACTTGGTTCTTTACTAATACCAGAATTTGCCTCATTTAAAAAAAATATTGTTGATGTATTAATTATTCCCCTGCCTAGCTTTTTCCAGTTTGGTGTATTATTATGTTAAGCTCAAAAGTTAATTCACACGCTACCCGTGCTGTGGTGCTGGTCTTACCAAACCACATCAGTATGAACTAATGTCTCTATTCTCCATAAAATTTTGTTCATACCTCAATGATAGCACTGTTCCCATTCGCATCATCATAATTTATTTACATATTAGCTATAATGAGAGCTATATGCATTATTCTTACCTTATACACAGGGCAACAGTAGGAACTAAATAGATAGTTGATCATAAATGAAGGGATAGAAGTTACTAAATCTAACTTCTTAATAGCAGTGTTATAGATATAATTGGTCTTGATATAACCAGGGTATTCGATAATATCTAAAAATTTGGAGGGAGGATTAAAAAATATAAGCTAGATCTTTTTTAAACTAAAAATGGACATTTTTAAAACATGTGCAAAAGAAAAACATGTGGATTTATGTCGATAATAAAGATGTGTTATATCTAAGCAAAACTTTCTCTCATGTTTGAGGGTCTCAGTATGGTTACAAAAAAATTTCAGAACTTTTGAAAATCTTTTCATTCTCACTCTGGTGGGCATTATGTGATTTAGAGAGGATAATAAATTGTGTTTGCTAGAACATTGCATCAGTCTGGATCCAATTAAGAGGGAGAGAAACCACACAGTAATTTGAACAAGGAAAGTTTTATATAGAAAATTATTAAACTATAACAAGAGATTGGAGTAAGGAGGGATTGGCTAGTGGGAATGAACAAGAACTCTAAAGAATGTAGCAATACCAGATATAGTATGTAATATACTAGGAGATTATATATGTATTAGTTTGCTAGGGATACCATAACAAGATATAACAGACTGGGCAGCTTAAACGACAAAAACTAATTTTCTCACAGTTTGGGAAGCTGGAAGCCCAAGATCAAGGTGTCAGCAGATTTGGCTTCTCCTGAGACCTCTCCCTTTGGCTTGTAGATTGTTGTCTTCTCTCTGTAACTTCACATGGTCCTTCCTCTGTGTGTGTGCATCCCTGGTGTCTTTGCATGGCCAGATTTCCTCTTTCTATAAGAACATCAGTTGGATTGTATTGGGGTCCACCTTAAGGGCCTCATTTTAACTTCTTCCCAAATACAGTCACATTCTGCTGTACTGTGCATTAGGACTTCAACATCTGAATTTTGGGGAGACAAAATTCAGCTCAGAATAATACAATCATATATTATACTATGCTATGCTATATTATACTAATATATACTAGCCACCTCATCTAAGGTTGAGACAGAACACTCAAGTAGTACCACTCTCTCCCCAAGGCTGAAATTCAGATATTGGTGGAGAAGGCCTGACTGTAGCTCCCTAGAGAGCAGAGTTGTCCTGCTGATGGAATTTACCAGAGGTTGTCCTTTGGAATCACTAGAAATCAGCTTTCTAGGTTGCAGAAGAAAGCTGTGAATACGGAGGTGTTTCCCCAGGGCTTGGTGGGGGAGGTGACTGGTTTCTGAATGCTTCTGGCAGCCAGACCCTTCAGGAGTGTGGTACTGGAGAAACTGGGACTGCAGGGACCAGCCAACTGGGTACAGGAAGTAAAACCTTTTCCTCCCTAGACCCTCTAGTGGCAAAGCTTTAGTGTCAGCTGGCAAAGGAAGAATATTTAAAGGGCCACACCCATTTTCTCAGATTAGTCATGAAGTATAAACTCAGTGCTAACATCATTCAAATGAGTTCAAGATGAGCAGTCAGGGTGGTGATAAGTGAATTGGTGTATTTCATTGGGAAACAGGACAGAGAAGAAAGGAAGGAGGTATTTACCAGGCAGATAATTTAAAAATTTTACTTATTCCCATACCCTTTGAAATAAAATGGTTCATTCCTCATTCTAATTACTGGAGAAAAATCTTTTTGCCAGAAATTAATCTGTTATCTCTCTTATCTATCCATCTACCTCTATCTCTATCCATTCACCCATCATCTACAATGAATATTCACTGTATATATACACACACACCTATATATGTATGTGTGTGTATATAAACAGTGAAAGTATAATGAGGACTAATATTAAGAATTGGTTTGTAAGAAATGAAGTTTTTTTATTTGTTGACTACTTGGCAAAGGAAAAAGTTATGTGAAGAAAAGGAGAAATTTATGGAAGAAATTTTTCTTTGTTACTAAAATAATTTTATAACAAAAGCATTTTATTATTATTTCTTAATTTCCTTTTATTAAAATAATGTTTTATTTCAGGCTTATTTGTTTATATATGTATAATATATAAACTTCAGAACACCCTTAACTGCATACTTCTTAAATTATAATCTATGTATCTCTTAGGTTCAGGGTATACATCTTAAAGATCTGGACTTTTCTGTATTTTTTTCCTTTCATTTTGTTGTTTCATTTATATTATAATGCATAGTTAAAAATATAAACACTTTCTGGATCAATTAGATGGTATTTTAATAGCAGATGCTCTCATATTGAACACTCAAATAAAAAGTAAGTCACTGAAATTAATCTCTTTGGCAATAATTAGTTTTACTCCAATAGCCAATGGTTAAGTGAAAAGAAACTATAGTAAAGTTAGGGTTAAATGATGATGAGTGAAAAAAGAAAAATTGTCATGATGTGCAAGTGAACAAAGTTTTTAAAAATAGTTTCAATATAGAATAGGAATATGTGATGGCTAATTTTATATGTCAACTTGACTAGGCCACTGAGTGCCCAGACATTTCATCAAATATTTTTCTGGTTGCATCTGTGAGGGTGTTTCTGGATGAGATTAACTTCTGAATTGGTAGACTGGCAAAAGCAGATTGCCCTCCCCATTGTGGGTGGGCCTCATCCAATCAATTGAAGGCCTGAATAAGATGAAAAGTTCAAGAGGAAACCCCTCCTGCCTGTTTCAAATGGGACATTGGTCTTTTTCTTGCTTTTGGACTCAAACTGAAACCTAGGCTCTTCTTGGAACTCATGCCTTCCAGTTTTTGGACTTGAAGTTACACTATCAGCTATTCTGCTTCTCAGACCTTCAGTCTCAGACTGGAACTACACCATCAGCTTTACTGGATCTCCAGTTTGCTGACTGCAGATCTTGGGACTTCCTAGCCTCTGTACTTGCATGAGCTGATTCCTTGTAATAAATTTATATATATATATATATATCTCCTATTGGTTCTGTTTTTCTGGAAAACCTTGACTAATACAGATTTGTACCATAATTATACTGTTTATAGATATCTAGCTTCAACTGAGCAACATCATTTACAATGTTTGTTTATATGTGTATGGCACTGATTTTACAGTTTTGTTTGAATTCAATAAAATACAAAGGTATTTTAAATTTACAGTTGTGTAAGACCTAAATGCATAAGAAATCTACAACTTCTCATTGCTATTTTATCTTAAAAAAAAAATTAAATTGCCCTTAACACAAATATCATATCCTTCTGTTACTTTTGTATTTGAGGGGCAAATGCTTTAATGACTATCAGCCTTATTCTATCTCTTCAGTAAAGAATAGTATTCATATTATATCAATAGTCATTTATATTTAATTAGTTGTTATACATGTTGACATATTTGAAGATGTATTAGGGAATACATATTTTGAGAGAATATACGACCAATATATCCTATGCTAAGAATATAACTGTTATAAGAGCTTAACATACTTCATCTCATTTAATATTAACTTCAACCTATAAATGAGGATGTACTTTATTCATTTTATATTCATTTTATAGGGGAAGATAATGAGATGTATGGGGAGTGGAGAGATATCTAATTGTCTTAGTTTGTAGGGATCAGAGGAAGAAGTCATTTCTAAGCTGAAGCTACAATTTAAGGTAGCAATTTTCCATGAGAAAGAATACGTAAAGGTTAATGTAGACAGAAGGGCTAGCATGAAAAAGACAAGGGACAGGAAAAAATATATCATATTGGTAAACTGCAATTATTTTGGCACAGATAAAATGTTTTTTATTTATTATCAGAACTTAGAGAGACTGAAGTTTTGGAAAACTTAAGATCATTTCTGAAAAGATAAGACATTCATCCTGTCTCTTCTACCACACCAGATACTTGCTGAAAAAACAAAATATGATAATTAAGTGAAATATATTGGTTTTGAGGGCCAGTGGTGACAATAGTGCTTAAGAACCCAGCCAAGAAAAATTTGCTTTCAAATTCTGTCTATAAACTTAAGTGACTCTGAGGAGATGTCTTACCCTTTCTAATCTTTATTGTTCGCCTTTATAAAATGGAGCTGAATTCATACATTTATTTTGAGCATCAAATAAAATAACAATTAAAAATTATAGTATCAGAGACAGATGAAAGTATGAGGTGTCTTGAAAAGATCAACAATGAAATTGTGGTAAAAGATACACTAAACCAATAAAAATAAAGAAATCAAGTGCACTAATAATAGTTCATATCTTAGTATACTTATTTTTAAATGATAAAGAGCAAAATCATAGGCAAATGTATGAGTGAAAAAAAAGTTAGACGCCAATCACAAAATTTTGAATTACAATATATAAAGTAGATACCTGTGTTAAAATAAGTAAAATGTAAAAAAATATATTAAATATATTAACAGATTATATTAACTATTTATGTTTAGGTACCTAGGCCTCTAATCTTCCTAAGGTTAGAGACTGGGAGTCATTCAAAACAGGTTGCAAAAGTGGGTTATGTTTGGGTTCTTTTATTTGTTTGTTTAATGCTCATGACCTTATTTCAATTTCTGTGTACAGCTTTGACATTTTTTAATAGCTTAGAGTAGAGGTTTATCAACAATGGTTTAGATACAATGGTTATCATGAGTCGAGAGAAGAGAAAGGAACTGAATTGTAATAAGTGCATTGGGACTTACCCACAAGCCACAATCTAAATTAGATATGAGGCAGACCAAACAAAGAGTGAAACTAATGACAGTCTTTTGAGCAGGTGAAAATCGTCCATTAATTATGTCATGGCAGAAAAGGAAAAGAAAAGCTTGAGAATCACTGGTTAGAGTAGAGGACTAAGAAAATTGTTAACAATTTTAGACAATTTCATTGACAATAAATGCACTTCTCATCCCTTCTGATAAGGATCATATCTAGGCATCTACGCCAGTTTTTTTTATAGCTGAATAACAAACCATGCCAAAATACAGCAGTTCAGGAAATGGTGACTTTATTATATTTCATGATATTATAAATCAAGAATCAGGCATGCACCAACAAGGAGGTTCTTCTATTCTCTGTGACATCATAAATATTACTAAGTTGAATACAATAGATGAATGGGCTTGTCTGGAGGGTTCCAGATGGCTTCACTCATATGTCTTGTGCCTTGGCAGCAATACCTGGAAAAACAGACTCCACTGGGTTATGAAGAGCATCTATGTATGGCCTCTCCAACATGGCAGCCTTGGGGAATCAGTCTTCCTACTTGGAAGTTCAGGAGTCCCAGAAGTAGTGTTCCAAGTCTGAGAATGTCACTTCCATCACATTCCATTGTTCCAGCATGCCATTAAAGTCAGCCTGGGTTCAAGGGAAAGGGAATTGATGCTATCTCTCAATGAAAGGGGTAACAACCTATAGCCATCTCAAATCTACTACATCTACTACTCTCAATATTGGCTTTATGTATGTTAACATATGTGATTTCGTTGTCATATCTTTGAAAGTGACATAAAATAAAAGGGTTTGAGAATGAAGAGGCTGTTAAATGTGTACCACCTAATATGCACCTGAAAGTACTTTGATTCCACAGTATTGGAAGTAGAGTTCAAAGAAATTAAATAATACAGTGTTTGTGCTTGCTTTTCATATTGTCCAGTGAGATGTGTATGATATTATATATATAATAAAACATATTTAATATAATATATATTTTATATATAATAAAATCATATGATATATAGTAATCAATGCTAGTATCATGCAATTTTCTCAGCCAGTGAAACAAGTATGTCTTATATTGTATGCTTGTTAATATGCTTTTGAGGGTAAAGAGAAGAAAACTTATCAATATAAGTAAAACTTCTAAATAGCATTACATTTATAACTGTATATTTTAAATTATGTTGTCATATCCTGAGGCTCAACATCATGAACTACAATTCAAATAAAGCAAGCAAGGAGTAAAAGGAGTATGTGAGCACACAAGAGCTTAAGGATGGACTTTGCAAGTTATTTTTCTTCTTAGCACTCATTTAGTATGTTTCATTTAAAATACTGTTTTATATTGGCAGCTCTGAGAAGCTTTGTCAGAAAAGACATTAATTTTAAAATAACCTTTTTTTTGAATGAAAACATTATATCTAAATATAAAAATATTTTGATATTAAACATTACATATATATTCTTTGAATTTATAAACAAGTATAGAAGAAAATAAAAAATAATTTGTAATCCTACCACTTAGAGACTCAGAGATAGGTATGTATCATTCCACAAAAGAGCTGAATTTTGAATGACTTCTTGATCACTAAATTTTTTCTATGATCTATAAAATATCCATTTAAAAATATATGAATTATTCATTTTGACAAATTTCCTTATAACATTACAATATAAAATACAAAACCCTCAGACCTGAGGAGGAGAGAATTGAAACTAATTTTCACTGCGTCCTAGTAGTAGAAAAGTAATTTCCCCACACTGTAGAGGTTTTTCAATGCAAAGTGACCCTAAGAGCTAACATTTCTGAACTGTCTCCATGTCTCCTTTAATCCTTCCCAGGGGGGATTGGTGGATTTGGAGGGAGAATTTGAGCATGCATATACAACTCCCTTCCTCTTTTTATCTCTTGGGAGCACAGTACTTCTTGGGAGAAACTGTTTTCTATTTGTCCATGTTACAACTCATATATGCCACACCAACCCTGTGATTAGAGGGGGACCTGCAGTATTGGAAGGGAGGTATATTAGTTCAATTCAGAGTTTTAGGGCACTTGGAAAGCAGCGTCTACATAATGGATAGGGCTTTTGCTTGGATCGGGTTCATGGCTTTGGCTTTGGACAAGGGACATTCTTTTATAGGCATGGCATTTTGATTTTGGTAGCATACAGGCTTCTTTTGAGATGGTTTAAGCATTAGGCCTTATATTATTTGGGGTACAGAGAGGGCTATGACTCAGGTTTTTGTATAGATGCTTTACTATTCTATAGAAGAAAGGCTGCACTTAGCAGACCTTAATTAAAGTTTTCAGGGCTTCAAAATAGTCCTGACCTTAAGATTGTACACAAGAGACCCAACTAGGGGCTGAACTTAAGCAAGGATTTGAAAGGGTTTCAGCTATGTTGCTAGTCTCCTAGGTTGTAGGAAAGGTTCAGGTCTTGGTTCCCAACAAATGTTGGTACCAAGGGCCTTAGAAAAAGTAAAGATCACACAATGAGCTTGGTTTAATGATTCAGACTATAGGTGGGAGCTGCAACCTGGCATTGAACTACATAGACAATGGCCTCAGCATCCATGAGTGGGCACCATGAGGAACTTCTCAGGCACTGGAAGGCCACAGAGCCCTTAGGAAGCACGGAATGTAATCCAATGATTCAATTACAGGGAAATAATTTTTCCAATTTTAGGTCTTTTATTTGTTGTATTTAAACTCCAATAAAGTTTTACGTGGATTCCATAGCACTAATCAGGTTTTAGTTTAGTATTTTTAGTGCAACGGCTCAGTCGTCAATGCTAAATTGAATCCTCCAAAATCTATATTAATTCAGAATTGAGAGAAGAGCCATGGAGAGGCTAAGCTTGACCTGTTAAAGCTCTTGAATGGATTCAAGTGTCTCCCCAGCAAGCATCCTCAAGTTGGTTCTCAGTTGATTAATTACATGTAAGAGGAAAATTTTCCTGGGAGGTAGTTGCTAAGTCAAAGTGATTCCAATGAATGAGGCAGTGAGAACAGAATGTGGATCCTCTGTCACTAAAGTCTAAGCTTAAACTTGTACAATGTTACTGCTTCATCCATATCCCAACATGTTCAAAGAGGTCATCTTAGTTCATCTTTGGGAGTCCTAATTCTGCAACTTTCAAGCATTTAGCTGTGAGTCTTTAACAGAATAAACATATATGAGTTAAAGAATTTGTATACAGTGGCTTTCATAAGTTTTATTCTAAAATACACTTTCATTTTTTAAGTACCATTTTTTAAGTACATTTTTTAAGTACTTCATTTTTTAAGTAGCTTTTTTCTTTCAAGTGAATTTTAATGGGATATCTAATATATAATCATATATATGTGATATATTATAAAGATAGAACTTCTTTGACAATTATATAAATTATAAGATTCACAGTCACGTTGACTCACTCTTCTTCCCCCGCCTTCTGACCCCACACACATACTCACCAACACCATCACTTTTCCATTCAGGTTTGATTGTGTGGGTCAGGAGAAGAGGTGTGGCGAAGGAGGGGAAAGTAGCAGTCTGAGCTCATGAGTAACTTATTACTAAGCTTTATTAGGAGGGAGGATGAATCAAGCAACCTGTAAGTTACTCTCATTGAGGGTGGTGTTATGTCCCAGAATCATGAAAATTTTGCTTCTCCCACACATTCTTACTTCGTCTAGAAGATCAAATAGTAGTCTAATTTATTGAAATCCTTTTGGTGGCAAATTATCAAAATCTAGTTCACAATGACTTAAATTATAAAGAGGAACTTATTAGGTCATGTAACTGAAATCCCAGAAGTAAACTGAGCTTCAAATGTGGCTTCAATCAGTGGCCCTTGCAGGGTATCAGAAGCCCAATTTCTCTCTGTCTCTATATTCTGCCTTTGTAGGATTTTCTTCATGAATCCATTTAGTAGCTCTCCCTGCAGTTGTTAACTCTCCCTATATGGTTTGAAAATGTCTGAGGCCTTTTCAGTCTTCACATCTATACACTCCAATTCAAATGAAGTGGGTCTTCGTGGTAGCTTCTAGGACATCCCAAAATATAGAGTGATTTTCTCAAACCAAGAAACCACAGCATACATTACCTCTTCTACCATTGGATCTAATTAGTTTTTCTGCACACTCTTGTAGCCAGGAGTGTGATTGCTGGAATTCAATCCCTTTCAAATAATATAATAGAAAACGAGAAGAGGGAGTTACCCCGAAGCAAATGCAGTCACTATCACAGGAATAAATGGGAAGTAGTTACTAGGAAACAGACATGTTCATAATGGTCCACCACTTTGACCATCCAACAGCCATACATACTTTTTTCTTCCATATGCAAAAGTGTTCTTGCCTGTCTAAAATGCATTCACATCCTCCCCAAAGGAATACAATATAAAACATCTATTTTCTGAATTCAGCTACAAGTAAAGGGTCTCTAGAAGACTGTGCATTCCTTTCAGTCATATAGAGATATAGTCCTTTATTTAACATCTGATGGAAAAAATGACAAGTTAAATTACCTTCTTTCAATACACAAGGGTGGAGACTGGGCATCATACCTACAATAAAAGCTCCCATTTCAAAACAGGAAGAACCAGAGACCTAGTTCATACAGGTATTATTAATATCTGCTTCCTAGTAGTGGAGAAAATTTCTTTGCCCACCTATTTGCGTTTCCTGAGTTTTGTCCTCTTGGAAGATCTTTCTTTTTGCTTTCCATCCAAGGTAGGCAGTGGGGTTAGAGATTCTGTTCAAGCTGTCTTATATTTGTCTTACTTAATTGGTTTTCAAAGGGAAGGTTCCACACATGGCAGAATGCCTCCTAAAAGTGTTTGGGATGTTTTGATTATCTCAGTCATTGAAGTTCCTACCAGAATTTAGTGGGATACTTCCACTGCAAGTTAATGAATGTCTTTGGGTTTCATTTAATGGAATTTGAACTAAATATTTTTAAATAAGTACCGACACAAAATTAGAAGACATATTTACATTTTATTAGTAAATTTATTTTGGAACTATTTCACATTATTGCCATTTCATATAGTCTTTTTAGTCAATAGACTTTCTTGTATAGAAAAAAATTAAATTAGTTGGAGACGAAAGCTAGACCAACACAGATACAGTTAAATGGCTCAAATAGAAATGATCAGAAGAAGTTGTTTTAATTATTAATTTCATTACTGCTCAAAAGGATCAGATAAAGAAGAGAGAAGTCAGCAAGAAGGTATCAATGTGGTTTCTATATGCTGTAAATGGCTATTGTAAGCTTTACTGGAATGGAATAGCCAAAGGGCATTTTAAGAACAGAATTTGTTACTGAAGTTGTTTCTGAAGTTGTTTACAATTATAATGTAAACTCCTCTTCTTTGTTCCCTCATGCTCCTGGATACTCTTAATGGTTCTTGTTTTATTGGGGAATGAAGAGTAGAGAGTGGATTTCACAATGACAAACATATATACAAGGATTCCTGCGGTGGTGTTTATAGATGATATGAGAGAATTCGAGTCCACTTTTTCCCATTAAAGAATTCTCAGAAAACCTGCATGAAGCCGTTTATGTCCAGGGGACTTAGATTGGAATTTCCAGACAAACTTCATATGTATTCCATGAATTCCAATCAGTCTATCCATATTAAAGAATAAATCTTAGAGTACAAGAATTAAGCTTTTACATTTTTCTTGGAACAAGAGCTAACTTACATTTAAATATAGGTTACACCTTTGTTAATATATAACTTCCTTAGTTGGTAATTCATCCAATATTAAACAAGTTCTTCTAAGACATGATCAATATTAATATTCAAACAATAATTCTGAAAGAAAAGAAACTTCACTACAAACTTCATTTGTTTTTATTATTTATCATAACCATTCCTTATCCATAACCATTCGACATTTTACTGTTGCCTAAACCCAAGAAATCCAAGAAATCTAAAACAAGCACACTAACTAATCACTCATCTCCCTTGTAAATAGTAGGTTTGCCCTACTCTGTTTTTCACAAACAAAGCAAAAGGGGAGAGGTTCTGAAACCTTGTATTCCTCTTCAACTCATCTATATACACATTTAGTCATTAAATGTCACTGTATTATCCAACTGCTACCTTCATGACTACAATGGTTGGGTGCACTAGAAATATTTTCCCCAGTCTTTGACTTTTCAAATGGAATATTTATTTTACTCCCTACCTCTACCACATTCCTCTCTCCATACACATGCAATACACACACACGCACGCACATACACACACACACAGTGTCACTTACTACTAAAGTCTTACTTATTTTCAAATTTAACTTATCTTACTTATATTTCAAATTTTACTTATCCTTGTAGTCTCCCTTTAATGTTATCCTCATGTAAATTTCCTGTATGTCATGAATTAATAAGAAATGGAAATCATGTCTTACATTTCCCTAAGGGTCACTCAAGGCTCAAAAGATTCTCTTATTTTTACTGACTCTTCTACTTGTGCCCAACATTCTTTATTGTACAGTTAGTTGGGTGAAACACAGGTGTTATGTGTAATGTCAAATAATAAAAATACAATGTATTTAAAGGTACCTGAATTTAATCTATAATTTGAAAACTTTGTTAAGAAAATAGTTATTAAACTTTGGATCAGATATTCAAAGCATAGCAAATACAAAAATGTAATGAACTTTTAAAATTAAAGTTGTTTTTCAGACATTGAAACTATGCTTATGTCAGTTTTCTATCCTTTGAATTAATTTTTTTATAACAGGACTATGCAATTTTCAACACCATAATATGGCTATTGACTGCCTTTAATATAAGAGTTTCCTGTTAGAATAGAGAGAAGGGGAGCAGAATTAAACAGCTCCATGACATCTATACCAAGAAATAGAGAAGAAAATAATCAATTTTAAGCCAGAACTGAAAGCCTTGTTATAAATTCTCAGAATGAACAAGATGTACTTTCAAATAAGGTGACTACTACTTCAGTGTCCTGACATTCTCTGAGTCATGATTTATTACTTTAAGGCTTTTTGTGAAATTTCTGAGCTGATTTCACAGAAGTAGACTTTTTATCTTTTCATTTTGTGACCTTGCAGATCTCTTATAAAAAGGATGTAATTCATAAGCCAAAAATAGAAGAAATTGATAATGAAAATGGGGATGTCTTCACCTACACATGCAAGTCCATAAATTTAAGAAATTTTTCTTGTGTCACATCTGCTACTGTCAATTTAAATAACCCATTTATTTGTATTAACTAGGTTTATATGGCCATAAGTTACTATGATGAAAGTTGGAATAAACTAGTTCACTAAGTACGGTTTTAATCTTTTAAAACATATATAAGAAACTGTTTTTAGAAAAATAATGTCTTCTTGTACATATTTTGCCTGCAAGTATTAAGCCTAATACTTTTTAAATATCATGGAGATGTCCATGCTTGGTATAGCTATAATTTTCTTTACGTTGTTTATGTTCTCAAACTGTGTGACTAAAAAATGCATTACATAAAGGGAGATCCTAAAATGGTTACCTCCCTAGGGATTTTACCTCTGGTATGGATAAAACTGACATTTGATTTTCCTTTCAGTTTTTTGAACTAGAGTCATTGCTTTGAGACATGTATTTGGAGAATATCAAATGTTGGCAGAAACATGTCTAAAGTACAGGGTGGGATTGCCACTGCTACCCTATTAACTTAATCTGACTGGGACCCCATATATATTCAGTCATCCTATAAACCACTTTACTAGCATTAGGATCAAACAAGTAGAGATGTTATTTTCTGTCTTTGTTCACACAATTCTTCTGGGTGATTTTTAAGAAATTGTTCCAAAAGAGGGCATATCAAAAAGTTTTGAGAGGCACCAAAAAATTAAAATCACAATTTGTTACAAGTGACTAACACTTCAGGTGTCTCTAGGTTAATTAGGAGCAGTGGACAATTTCATCACCTAGGATTCATTTAACGATATCTGAAGACGATTTTGGTTGTCGCAACTGGGGAATTTCTACTGGCATTTAGTGGGCAGAAGCCAGGGGTTCTGCTAAACATTCACAAGGCACTAGACTGCCCCCACAACAAGGAATTATCCTGCCCAAATGTCAGTCTTGTGAGGTGGAAAAACCCTGATCTAGAGAAATACCTTTCATTCAGAGGGAAATTATCTACCTTCTAGGAGAAGGTAGGCCAATTTTTACATCCGTGTTCACATTCTCAGTACAATTAAAAACATATTCTTATCATTTGTTGATAAGAGTCCTACACATATGAACTTGGTGACAAATGAGTGACAACCACAATTACAGATTCTTTTCATATCTTAGGAGTTGTGTATCAGTGTGGAGGCTTTCAGCTGCAAGTAACAGAATTCCTCATTCAAACTGGATTCAGCAATAGAGAAGTTTGGTATTCTACATAACAGGAAGTCTAGTAGTAGTATGGATCCAGAGTTAGTTTATTTAGTCGCACCAAAGACTAACAGTTTTTTTCCTTTCTCTGTGGTCTGTCATCCACAATGTTAAAGGGGCTAGTTTCCCTCCAATCATGAAATACATGATTTTTCTCTTGACTCATCCAACTTAGGTCACTTGTCCATGCCTAGACCAAAGATATTTGCTGAAGGAATGTCATGAGTAGGTTGGCAAAGATTAGGAAGGAAACACACCTGGAGCTTGTGTGAAGGGGACAGACTTCCATTGCAAAATTGTGATGTTGGTATGATGAAGTAAGATGGGAATGAATCATCAATTAATTTAACAACAATAGTTAGATATGGCAGAGAGTAGGAAGATAGGATACCTAATAGATGTCTTAAACTTGAAATTTCTATAAATAAGTCTAAATTCCACCCCAACCCAGTCCACTACTTCATTAGAAACCCCACAAGTCACTCCAATCAATATTTCCCATTTTAGTACACACCAACACACATTTCCTTTTCCAGAAAACTAGGAGTAACCTTTGATATTTCAGTAGCCCCAACATTGCACAGCAATTTCTAGGAATACTATTAAATAGATTTACTATTCATCTTCCCATACCTGCCTCTCTCCAAATCTACTAATTTTGTCCTCTTTTAAGCCACCTGATCTCTTGATGGGCTGCAATTCCAGATAGAGAGAACTCCTGGCAAAAGGACTCTGAACTTAGACTGAGCCTGATATACCTGAGGGATGGAATGAAAGGCAGCACTCCTGAAAATAATGAATTTACCACTACAGATCTTAACACAAAGTGGCTCCCTTTTTGTCACTCTAATCTCAGGGGAAACATTACCCCCTCTTAGAAACTTCTCTGAAAATTCAACCTAAAATAACCCTTGCTCCAGAAGATCTCTGTCTCTTAGTTGTCTTATTTCTCAGAGCCTTGTTACTCTCTAAAATTGTCTTTCTTGTTTTACTTGTAAATTGTTCTCTGTCTCACAGGAATAGAAGACACATGAGAGTCTAGATCTTCCGTATTGTGCACACTACTGAATTGACTATCTAGAATAGTGCCAGGATCTGGCAAGTACTCAAATATCTATGGGTTGCATGAATGAATACCAATGACTATTCTGGAATTATTTAGGGGAAACGGTTACCTTTTTAAAACATTTCTGTCACTTCTGTTCCATGTGTCCATCCATTCAGATATACATGAATATTTGGGGAAAGGAAAAGACAGAAGTAATAAAGTACTTATTGTGATTTGTTTTTCAACCCTATGATCTTTAAGTCCTACTCCTCAAAGATTATTTAAAGCTTAAAGATTATTCTCTCACCAGAAACAGTGTTTTCATGACACATCAAGAAAGAAAACTTAAGAGCCGTGGATATGGATATGCCCGGACCTGATCCATGGCCTGGGTGTAGCTCACAGGTGGAGTGCACCTGAGGGGATGGAAGGACAACACAAATGTGTGTTCTTGACTGACAGATTTAGGAAAACACACAGATTGATCCGAATAGTCAGATCTAAATAGGACAATCAAAGTAGCAAAACTCAAATCTGAAGTTTCTACGAGCCAAATGACTAAAAAGGGATAGTAGTTTCAGAAGAAACTGAAGACTCGGTAGAGATGCAGGAAAAAAAGTGGATATTACAGAGAGTCTGTATCTCTACCCAAATGAGTTTGAAATGAATTTAATAGGTTGCATGTAGAGAAATGATGACTTTCAATTGATTTAGTCCCCCTATCTCTCTGAATGAGCAATTTTCTATCAATGGGTAATTTACTCAATGGGACCAAAGAGTCCTTTTGTGTGGGTTGCAATAGTTATGAGCCAAAATGAGTCTGTTTTTAGGATTACAAGCTATAAATATCTTATAATTCTGAAGTTGTAAAAGGATGTTTTCTCACCATATGTGGAAAATGTTCTGAAGAATAAAATCATTGCATAGGAAATCAATATTATAAATTAAAGCAAATATCTCTGAAGATGAGAGTGATTGAGAGAGATGCCTGATGGACCAAAAGCTAAGTCTATAGTCAAACATTGTACTTTACAACCACATATCTGCCCTCACTTTTTGTTGTTGTTAAATTAAGTTTAGTTACAAATTGTCACCTCTTATGAGTTTTTATTGTTTAGTATATAACAATATTGCAGCATTAGAATTCTAGTTTGGCGGAGCAGTGGTAAAATATTTCAGTGCTTTCTATATAGTTTATTGTTATTGTCATAATGTTCAGACTGAGAAAAATAGAATTATTGTGTTCTTTTACTAAAAATATGTTTTCTAAAATGGATTTAAGAAGCTTTCATTTATCTTCTCATTCCTGTGAAAATATTTAGGGGGCAATTTATTTATAATCATAGCACTCATTAAGTTATCAAAATATTTTTTTCTTCTTTTATCTGAATGTTTATTTTTAGTTTACTGATATTAATACTTTCATTGGTTCAATAAAACATTTATCTTATAGATCTATATTTTCTCAGAATATATATAATTGCTGATGCCTTTCTAGTTATTTTTAAAGGACATGCCAAGCAAAGGATCAGGTGTTCTGGGACACTGTAATTGTCTGTTCAGATTTCACTTGAAAGTTTTATCGAAGTCAAGTTCTTAGAAATCTCTTTCATAAGGTAAAGATCAAATTGATTTTTCTATATATTTTCAGATGCCATCATTCAATTGCAGTCCATTCATGACTGTTTGTTGTCTGCTTTTGTGTGGTTTTTATGGTGCTGACTCACCTGTTCTGCTGTCTAGAGGAGAAGAACAGATGAAAAAATGTTCATTCACCTAAAGGTCACTATCATGGTACATTTTTTCTGTTCTTGAACAAATATCTTAATGCAAAAAATTATTTTTCATTGAACAGGAAACTGTCTTGATCTCACTTTCATTTGTGACACATAGGCTGGAAAAGTATAGTTAAGAGCCAGACAGTTTCAGAAGTGCTTACTTTGGTCCATGTCTCATTGATACTCAGATACAGGCTAAATGAGCCCCAAACAAGTCTGGTTCTGTAACTTTGAAGTGGTTTGATTATGTCAACATTGAATAAGATATTACACACACTTACTCAGCTAAATTTTTATTTTCTTCATAATGAAGTTTTCAGTACATGTTCCATCAGCTGATAACTTGTTGATATGTGCTGTTTGCAAACAACATTTCAGTCTGATAATACGTTAACATTTTTAAAGTAAAAATTATGAACATTATAATTACCAGGAACCTTGGTTCCAGACATTCTAATGGAAATAGTCTACTATATTGTTACATTGTTGACATTTCCTTTTAGTGACCATTCTAAAATCTTCAAAGATTTTAGCAAGCTGTAGACAGGCTTCTTTTTATTCTAACTCAGAGGTTGGCATATTATGATCCATAAATGCAGCCTATTGCGTGTCTTGGAAATAAAATTTATTGGAATGGATTCATGCCCATTTATCTATGAAAGTTAAGTAAATACAATGGTGGAACTGAGTAACTGTGAAAGAGACTCTATGACCAATGAAGCCCCAAATATTTACTCTTTGTCCCTTGATGTTATTCTTTAAGAAAACCTGAAGCATTTTTTTTTTCTTTTTTTTTTTTCGCGGTACGCGAGCCTCTCACTGTTGTGGCCTCTCCCGTTGCGGAGCACAGGCTCCGGACGCGCAGGCTCAGTGGCCACGGCTCACGGGCCCAGCCGCTCCGCGGCATGTGGGATCTTCCCAAACCGGGGCACGAACCTGTGTCCCCTGCATCGGCAGGTGGACTCTCAACCACTGCGCCACCAGGGAAGCCCCTGAAGCATTTTTTTTAAACATCTGTATTGGAGTATAATTGCTTTACAATGGTGTGTTAGTTTCTGCTTTATAACAAAGTGAATCAGCTGTACATATACATATATCCCTATATCTCCTCCCTCTAAGTTACACTCCAGTTCTTTCATATAACTTGTTTCTCATAATTAATTTTAGATGAAATTTAACCTTATTATTTTTTCTCTTCCAAAATATGTTATCAAATTCTACTTTATTTGCCTGCATATCACTGCTTCACCCAGAACCAACTCCAAAATAGTTAAAATAAGATAGTCATATGCATTGGGAATTTTACTTGAAACTCTAACCTATGGTACAGAGTTTGAAACTCATTATAAGATTTATGTTTTTCTTTTCATAGAAGAAGGAAGCTGAATTATATATGTATTAAACAAATAGAATAATGATTTTTTTTATTTGATAAATAAAATTGAGACATAATTCACAAATAAACATAATTATTCATGTTGGTTTATGTTGATATATTAATGCAATCTCTAAAAAAACATACTATTATCAAGATACTATTATTTATTTGTTCTGTACAGAGTTATTTTATGCTAGAATTGTCAAAATGGAGGTCTATGGCAATTAGGTGATAAACAGGGGTTTAGTCTATATACAGCTTCCAAGAAGCAGAACCACTCTGTGGTTATTTCCTCAATTCTTAAGCAGTAAATGGAATAGACATTCTCAGCCATAGGCAGAATGCCCACATTGACTTCCCATGCCTTAAGGTCTATTATTCTGTAAAGAACTAAGTAGAAGTATAGTACTACTATAGCAATATTGCTGACCTGGAGGAATTGTAGAAATGAGGAGGGGGGGGAATGATTTTAACTACTATTCCCGATTACTTGCCATGATTAACCTGTAAAGAAAGTAGGTGTATCTTGGAGGATACTTGTGGATGTCTGCAAACTTAATTAGGAAGTGATTCAATTGCCACTGAAGTTCCAGAAATGATATATTTAATGGAGTAGGACAATACAACTTTAGCGACTGATGTACAGTTATTGATCTGACAGTTGCTTCTTTTCCTCTATACCTATTTAAAAATATTGCTGGAAGCAATTTGCTTTTACCTAACAGAGTCAACAGTATATTTTTATGGTATTGACTCAGGATTGTTTCTTCTCTCCTTCTCTCTGCCATAAATCGGTCTGAAGAAATCTTAACTGCTTTGACATCCCACAGTGTCACACTATTTCAATATATTGATTATATCATGATGATTAGATCTTTTTTTTTTTTTTTTTTCTGTACACAGGCCTCTCACTTTTTTTGCGGTACGCAGGCCTTTCACTGTTGTGGCCTCTCCCGTTGCAGAGCACAGGCTCCGGACGCGCAGGCTCAGCGGCCATGACTCACAGACCTAGCTGCTCCGTGGCATGTGGGATCTTCCTGGACCGGGGCATGAACCCGTGTCCCCTGCATCACAGGAGGACTCTCAACCACTGTGCCACCAGGTAAGCCCTGATTAGATCTTTTGAATAGGAAGTGGCAAGTAGCTTGGATGCCTTAGCAAGACACTTCTTTGCCTGAAGGTAAGACATAAATTCTATGAATGTTCAGAAGACTGGTACCTCACCAAAGTTTTGAGGAGCTTATTTGTCTAGAGCATATTTACAACAAAGTAAATTAAAAAAAAATATTTACATTACATCCTCTACTATTAAGTCCCAGGCCCAATACTTGAAGAGCCTCAGAATATTGAGGAGAACATATGTCATTGTTGAGGTGTTGCTATGACCCATTCACCGAGTAGTCCATAAAACTGCCAGAGCAATGGATCTAGGTCATCCTCCAAGCTGCTCTACCAGAGGCCTTGAGACCTTGAAGACCCAGTAATATTCCTTGTGTCTGTGGCAAGCAAAGATGTTTTATACAGCATCTGGAATGCCACAATTAGACAATAATGTTATCTACCCCTAGGGATTTGGAGCAAAGTCAGGCACTCATTTACAGAAAACTAAATCAATTCTTTATTTGTTAACTGGTCTTGGTACAGACTGAACATCTGACACTAGGCTGTCAAGTGATAATACATTCTGAGTTCCCATTATGGATCAGGTATTATCACTTTAATATTATATTATACTTTATATTATATATAAGCACACACATCTTTCAGGACTTTATTTACTATTTCTGAATGACAGTTTGCTCCTGCATATATGTGTGTATGTGTGTGTGTGTGCACATACATGCATAAGACATCTATCTGGCACAGTTCTGAAAGGCAAAAGTAATTTGCTTGAGCAGGTGCCCCATATACCTGCAATATTTATTCCTCTTGCAACACTTCCTCTCCCTCAATCCATACTTATATTCTCATGAGGAGTTCCCCATGACCAAATAAAGGAGAAGGAAAAAATTCAGGACTGATTTACAGATAGTTCTGTAAAATATGTTGGTGTCATTGGAAGGAAACTATTGTAGTATTATATTCCCAATATGGTATGTTCTGAAAGACATCAATGAAGGAATACCCTCGCTGTAGGAATAAGTTAATTAAGTACATTTACTTGTTTACTTGGTAGCCTTAGAAATTACTAGAAGTATTAATCTTCACTGATTTGTGAGTAGTGATTAATAGTTGATCTGATTTTTGGGAACTTAGAACAAAATTTAAAAATAATGGTGGCAAGGAGATTGGAGCAGAGATGTGAGTGGACCACTAAATAGGCAGAGAGTGTGAAGACATTTATATCTGTGTGGAATTTCATTAAAGGGAATTTACTAAAAATTAGGCTGTTAATAATCATATGAACAAGGTGATATATGGATGTCAGTCAGCCTTCTCTTCCCCAGACATCCTTATTTTCTCAAAGGGCTCATGAACAAAATGTCCATGACATAGAAATGAAGAACATACATGGTCTCAACAAAATGATTTTCCCCTGAACAAGATTAATCTACTTACTACTACTGTGGAGAGCCTACCTGCCAATGGCAGAGACCAATGCTGAGCCCTAAATATGACATGATACTATGGAGAGACCAGCTAGCCATGTGCTGGACTGTTGATTCCATCTGACCCCTTCCATTACAGCATGAGAGGAAATCAATTCTCCCTTGAGAGAATTACACATGTACTGGATATGTTTTCCTTCTTTGCTCACAATGCTTCTGGCATCATTACCATCCATGGTATTACTGCTTTATTCACCATCGCATGAATAACAATTCTTCAGACCAATTAACCAATTTCATTGGAAACAAAAGTTGTAGTTTGCTTATGCCCATGGAAATCACTGGTCTTAATTTCCATGAACCCCATCACCTACGTACTTACCTAATAAGATTTGATTGGTATCAGTTGTAAGGCAACACCCTGAAAGGATGGAATTCTATTTATAGGTTACAGTCTATGATCTGAATCATTGACCTACATATGGTGATATTTTCCCCATAGTAGGAATACATAGGTCAAGGTGGCAGACATGGCAGTAACTCTTCTCTCTGCTACATCTGTGAACAACAAATAACATTTTGTCTGTATTTCCCAAACTCTGCGTGTTTGAAGGTCCTAATTCCCAAGAGAGAAATGCTTCCACCAGAGTATGTAGCAATTGTTCCGCAGAGTATGAAGTTGAGACTGTCACTCAGCTGTTGTGGACTTCTCATGCCACTGAACCAACAGGTAAAATAAAGGGTTAATGTACTAGGTGGGTTGATTGATTCTAATTGCCAAGTATAAATTCGTGTTTTGCTATACAATCCTAGTGGTGGTAAAAACACAAGAGACCCTCTGGGGCTCCTTTTTGTATTCTCATATCTAATAATGATTCATAGTAGAAGTAAGTAGATTAACCTTGTTCAGGGAAAACTCAATAGTGAGATAAAAACACAAACAATAAAAGAAGGATGACAGACATTTCAGTCACTCCAGAAATGAAGGTTTGGATCATCTCAACAGGTAAAAACCCCAATGATTAGAGATGCTGGCTGAGGATGGAGGGAATGTGGAATGGAAAATAAAAGAAGGAAGTTAGAAATATCAACTACAACTATATGACCAGTTATAGAATGAGGCATGAAGAAACTATTTTGTTAGATATATATTTTATATAATTATATGTTATTTTTTTGGTTATTTCATGAGTATAGGCTTGGCTTATTTATGTTAGAGAAGTATTAGGCAAAATTATGACCAAATTAGAAAACTAATTAATATCAGAAATAACAAGAGGGCTTCCCTGGTGGCGCAGTGGTTGAGAATCTGCCTGCTAATGCAGGGGACACGGGTCCGAGCCCTGGTCTGGGAGGATCCCACATGCCGCGGAGCAACTAGGACCGTGAGCCACAACTACTGAGCCTGCGCATCTAGAGCCTGTGCTCCGCAACAAGAGAGGCCGCCATAGTGAGAGGCCCTCGCACCGCGATGAAGAGTGGCCCTCGCTTGCCGCAACTGGAGAAAGCCCTCGCACAGAAACGGAGACCCAACACAGCAAAAATAAATGAATGAATTAATAAACTCCTACCCCCAACATCTTCTAAAAAAAAAAAAAAGAAATAACAAGAGAGTATATTCATATCTACAAAAGAAAAATAGTTACCTCTTGATAGGTAATAGCATAAAGTTGCTGTTATTTTCCCTATTTGCTAATAATATTCACTAGGAGGCTTCAGCGCTGAGGAGGAGAATGTTTTTAGCATAGTTAATATACACAAGCCTTACAATTTTTGATGGTTTCAATATCATCACTGCTAAAATTTGCCTTAAAAAGGATCTTTAGGGGCTTCCCTGGTGGCGCAGTGGTTGAGAGTCTGCCTGCCGATGCAGGGGACGTGGGTTCGTGCCCTGCCCCCGTCCGGGAAGATCCCACATGCGGCGGAGCGGCAGGGCCCGTGAGCCATGGCCGCTGAGCCTGCACGTCTGGACCCTGTGCTCCACAACAGGAAAGGCCACAACAGTGAGAGGCCCACATACTGCAAAAGTCTATATTTTTATGTCCTGAATTTTTATACAGAGAAAATATATTAATAGTTATATTCATTTTGAATTATTATTATGAGCTGTCATATTGAATTTTACTAAAACTTTGCTACAAATTACAAGGAAGAATATGACTTCCAGCTTTAATAGTTTTTACTTTGTAGAACACACCTTAATGATAAACTTTTAGAAATAGCTTATTTACTATGTCTCCAACAGAGTTTAATATGAAAATTAACATATTTATAAAGATTCAAAATAAATCTTGTGATTTGAAATTATGTAGTTCCATTGTGCACTTGAAGTGTCAGTTGCACAACTTTCTAAAGCTTTGATTTTCAAAGTATGGTAGGCAGACCAGTAGCCTTGACATCACCTGGGAGCTTGTGAGAAATGAACGACCTCATGGCCCATCTTAGACTTACTGAATCAGTCAGCATTTTAACAAGCTCACCAGGCATTTTTGCTGTCTGTTACTGCATAAGAACCACCCCAAAATTGGTTGGAATAATAATGTATTGAAAGCAGAGGCTCAAACAGCTATTTGCACACTGACGTTTAGCATTATCTACAATACCTAAATGGTGAAAAAAAAAACAAACCAAATATCATCAAAGGATAAATAAAATGTGTCAAATAGAAAAATAAAATTTTATTCAGCTTCTAAAAGGAATGATATTCTCATATATAATCAACAACATGGATTAACCTTGAAGACATTATAAGTGAAGTAAGCCAAAAACAACAAAAAAAAATATTGCATCATTCCACATATTTGAGGTACCTAGAATTCATAGATAAAGAAAGTAAGATAGTGACTACCAGTGCCTCCGGAGACGGAAGGGAGAGTTATTGTTTAATGGGCACAGAGTTTCAGTTTGGGATGATGAAAATCTGGAAATGGATGGTGGTGATAACTATACACGATGTAAATGTACTTAGTGTCACAGAACTGTACAGTAAAAATGGTTAAAATGGTAAATTTTAGGATATGTATATCTTACTACAGTAAAAAAAGCTACTGAATTCATTCTTAAACTTGCAATATATATTATTATTTTATATTTATGAAGGAAACAAGAGATTCTAGCATCAAAATGAAAAGGCCAAAATGAAAAATTATTCATTAGATTCAGCACTTAAAGAATCCTTTTTAAGTTGGGAAAAAAACCAAAATATTGTAGAATCATAAAAATTATCAAAGTTCATTAATTTCAGCATATTTCTTGTGTTTTGTTCCTGCTGAAAAAGCATGAATGAGTAATATTATTGTGGAATGAAGCCTTCTTGTATTCTGCTGCCAAAGAAAATCCAAAATAAATAGTATGGACTAGGAGAGATGATATCAATGTACAAAACTTTCTGAAACTGGAAGAAAAGTCAGACAACTGTGGTATTAATTTGGTGGGCATGAGGCTGTCAGGATCAGGAGTTTCTAAATATAACCTTCTATCTGTAGTCCTTCTGTGATACAATCCCTTCCTTTTTTGGATAAGCTTATAATTGAAAGGCAACAGGTTATACCCTAAATGACATGATTAACTATACATTTACTTATAAAAGCAATAATGAAATTTCTAACATTATCCTCTTGTTATAAAACTGTTAAACTGTTTTCAATATTAGATGACAAAATTGGTCTTAAGTAGAGTGTCATGTTGGAAGTAATAAGCATATTAAAAGGTTCTTGGGCAATTAGTATTTGAGTTGTTTGATAATATTTGAAGCAATAATTACCTCTTTGATTTCCTAGACTCAAATTCCATAATGAGTTTTCCTTATTTACACTTTAATTTTAATTCCCACTTTTCTGTTGGGTTTGTTTCACAGTGAAAGAGTGCCATCGTTTATCTAGCATCGACTTTGCCCAGGCACTGTGCTAGGCACTTATGTTATGTTCTTTAGTTATATAGATAGTTATTGGATAATAATTATTATAGATAGTAATTGGAAAATCTGGATTTCAGTCTTTATTATCTGACCACTCATAAAACCCATATTCTTTCTGTTATACTATGCTGCCTTTTATGAAATGCTTAATATATTTCAATCATTGTCATAAATACACTTTCAGCAAGTGCTCAACAAAACTTTTCAAAGCCTAGTAAAGGATGTGATTTCTGCTTTTAACATAAAACATTCTAATTATGTAGTTACTGCTTCTGCTCATGTTTATTTTTTACCCATCCTCTCACTGCAGATGTGAGAAATTTTATTGAAAATCATAATAATAAGCACCATTAAGATAATTTGGAAGAAGACATCTAAATATTGTAACTCAAGGTATGAGGATTATTGAGTACTTTAAAACCTTAAATAGCTTAAGGTAAAAATGTCAAAGATCCACAGATCATATAGAATAGGTATTTTATAATAGCTTCATAAATGTTATCTAAAGTATCCATTTCTTTGTGTTTTTTTTTTTTTTCCTTCTTGGAAATTATTCTTTTCTGTGATTTCGTAGACTAGGTTTCATGCATGTTAAAGTATGCATACTTGATTAGTTTATTTTTTTCTTTTATTTACTGCTATGTGGGAACAAAATTACTAGAACAGTTTTAATTTTTATATAGTATATCTAGTTGTTTATGAGGAAAATACAGAAAAGTAAAGCCTTAGAATGGTGTTAAACTTTTTAATCCAGTTGTTTGAAATCATCTTGCTAAGGCCCTGATAAGCTGCCATTTTCATACTTGCTTAGAACAAACACATTTCTAGGGCATCCTGAACTCCCAAGGTCCATCACATATAGCACAGTCTGGGAAAATGAGCTTTGTTTTGATAAATGAACGTATCTACAGGGACATATGCAGATAAGCAGGTGTACTTGAAAATTGTCGCACTTGAGAATCTGCTATTTATTGACATTTCCTTCTTGTTTTTCCTGTATTTAAAGGTTTTGTTAGATATGATATAACATCATTATGACCCCACTGATTTTAAATTTATGTTATTTTGGATGAAGATGGAGTTGGCCTTTTCTTCCATCATCTTTCCTTCCTTTCCTTTTCTTTCTTTTCTTTCTTGTTAGTTTTTCCCTCTCTTTACTTTTCTTCCTCTCTTTCTTCATTCTTTCCTTTCCTAACTTTTTCATAGAGTGCATATTGTTTCCTAAATGTTTCAAATTCTTTTATAATTATAATTACCAAGAGATAATTTACATGCCAATTAATATTCTAACAAAACACTTTTTATCTACATTTTACAAATTAAATTTAAAAATTTAAATGTAACAAATATGTGGCTTGCCAAGATTAAATTATTTTTAACCTAAAAATATGAAAACAAATATTCTTAAACATCCTATTATTTAGTTCTTTTAATAATAAAAATTATTGTAAATTGCTTTTCTCTGTCACAATTGAGATTTTCCTGGATTCTAAACTACTGTACTTTTAACTCTTCAGTCATAACTATAATTGTAACTTCTGTTAATATAACTTTTATCAGAATTTCTAATGCTGAAACATTCTTGCATTACATTTTATTATTCAGCAAACATTTTCAAGCATTCAAATAAGGTCATACCAATGTTGTCTTAATTTTCTCTAACTAGAGCCACATGAAGAACAGTAGTGGTAATTTGGCTCAGATTTTGAACTTTAATTTTCATTCCATCTGATAACCTTTTTTTTGTTTTGAAGAAAACACCACAGAACTTTCTTACTCAAGCTCCCTCCATACTGTTGTCCTTACTTTGTCATTCAACCATCAGAAAGTTGCAAAAGAGTCCTCCAGGGATGTGATATAGGGCTTTTGTTAGGCTTCTACTCAGTGTTGTGGTTGAGGAACACTGGCTACTTTTTGCTTTAAAGAAAGTTGAAGGTAGATTTTTTTGAAGTTGATTAATTGATGTAACTGTAAATCAATATTAGACTAATTGTTTCTTTCATCTATCAGTGTCTTGAAAGCGGCTTGTCTCTTTGAGTTCATTGAATTTGTTTCCTGTCCATACAGTGGTCTTTTACTTTATGCCAAGTACTGTTTTAAGTACTAAGTAATCACACCACGTGTGAGATCGTTAAATGCAGTACATTCTCAGATGAAGAAACTCAGGATTATGCAGCTATTGTACTAATCCAAGGTCTCACAGCAAGTAAGAGCTAGAGATGCTATCTGAATCCAAGTCTAACTCTAAAGCCTGTTACCCACCTTCAGTTATATACTTTAATAATTATTTATGAAAAGAAAATTTAGTTTTAATATATTCAATTAAATTAACTCTCTACTTTTTTGTAATATTGTATTAATAGATACCTATATAGATGTACATACATGCACATGTACATACATACACACCTATATGTATAAAGTTTTCTGAAATGTTGAGTAACAAAAGAAAAAAACTCAGGTCATTTTACTTAAAGTGCAGACTGTTCCTTGCTGCTAGCAATGATTATTGTAGAATATTAAATCATAATTCATTCAACTTGAATTATCCCTATAATGATAGAGTTGCTGAAGGAAAGTCCATTGCATTTCCTAGAGCCCACAAGAAAATATTCACATGACTGACTCAGTTGTAATCAAGCAGCAATTTATCCATTAAATCCTTTTACATGGTCAGGATCTTGTAATTGCATCTTTTCTCCTGCAAGATATTTTTATCGAGACTATACATGTACTTCTAGAAGTTATACAGGAAGATTCCGGAAAATTCAATCAATGATATATTAGCATTGTGACTATGACTGAAGCAATTATTCGGTTGACTGTGGAATGATTTGTTCTTCGTATATTTAATTGTAACAGCAATGATAAAAGCTAACATTTGTGGAGGGCTTTCTATGTTCCAGGCACTTTCTCAGAGCTTTTTCTTGGAAGAGCTCAAGTAAAAAAATTGATTAGCTCAACCTTCTTGGTAAGTATTCTTATCTTCTGTTTTACAGAGAAGTTAGTGAGTAAACCAAAGTCTCACAGATGGAAAGAAGAGAAATTTTCTATACACATGGGTAGATAAAACCAAAATGAATCTATTCCTAGCAGTTTAAAAAAACACTATTTTCATGATACTATTTCAGTTTCATTTATTTCATTCATCCCTTTAATAAATAAAATATTATTGCTAGATGCTAGAAAACTAGGTACTAAGGACACATAAACAAAATGGAAAGAAAATTGCTGCTCTCATGAACTTAATATTCTGAGAATAGAAATAGACACTATAAAAATAAGTATATAGTATGTCAGGTGGTGATAAATGCTATGAAGAAACCAGTGTTGAGTAAAAATATAAGAAAATACAATTGAAGGTTGTCTTTCATGTAAGAAGGTCAGGAAAGGAAGTGAGGGAGGTGCTCTGTAACAAGGTGAGTGGAGCCAAGAACTGAAGGAGGTGAGAGGCCATGGAGAGGTCTAGAGAATAAATAATACACACAGGAGAGCAGAGGTCATCCAGTCCTGAAGTGGAATCATAGTTTACATATTTGAAGAGTAGCAAGGAGGCCTGCAAAGGAAGAGGAGTTGGTAAGAGACTACCTAAGTCAGGATTGAGTCAGTGGCCATCTGTGTGGATGCATAGGCCATCAAATCAGTAGGTCATTAAGACTGAATTTTACTCTGAATGGCATGTAAGGCCCAGGATCACTTTGATCAGATGAATGTTTTACTTGACTTTTGTTTTAACTAAATTACTCTGTTTTGTGGAGAATGGAGTGTAGAGGAGCAACGGTGTAAACAGGTATAAGTTAGGTTATTTCACTAGTCCAGGCAAGCAATAACAATGGGCTTGGCCCAAGGTGATATTAGAGGAGGTAGGTAGAAATTTACAGGTGTAAACTTCCCTCTTAACATTGATTTTGCTGCATTCCAGAAGTTTTAGTATATTGTGTTTCTGTTTTCATTTGTCTCAAGATTTTTAAAATTTCTGTTTTGATTTCATCTTGAACCCATTTGTTGTTTGAGAATATGTTGTGTAATTTCCATTTATTGTTTTTTTTTAATATAAATTTATTTATTTTTGGCTGCATTTGGACGTCATTGCTTTGTGCAGGTTTTCTCTAGTTGCAGCGAGCAGGGGCTACTCTTCATTGTGGTGTGTGGGCTTCTCATTGCGGTGGCTTCTCTTGTTGCAGAGCACTGGCTCTAGCCATGCAGGCTTCAGTAGTTGTGTCACGCAGGCTCAGTAGTTGTGGTATGTGGGCTCTAGAGCACAGGCTTAGTAGTTGTGGCGCACAGGCTTAGTTGCTCCACAGCATGTGGGATCTTCCCAGACCAGGGCTCAAACCCATAGGCGGGCAGATTGTTAACCACTGCACCACCAGGGAAGCCCAACTTCCATTTATTGTTAATTTTCCAGTTTTCCTCCTGTTATTGATTTCTAGTTTTACACTATTGTTGTCAGAAAAAAAAAATACTTGCTATGATTTCAATCGTTCTAGATTTGTTAAGACTTTAATGGCTTAATATATGATTTATTCTACAGAATGCACCACATGTGCTTGAGAAGAATGTATATTCTGCTACTATTGGGTATAATGTTCTGTTTAAGTCTGTTAGGACAATTTGCTTTAAAGTCCGGTTCAAGTCCAATGCTTCCTTGTTGATTGTCTCTGGATATTCTATCCATTGTTGAAAGTAAGGTATTGAAGTTTCCTACTATTACTGTATAGTTGTCTACTTCTCACTTCAGATTTTAGTATTTGCATAGTACATTTAGGTGCTCCAGTATTGAGTGCGTATATATTTATGATTGTTATATTTTCTTGATAAATTGACCCCTTTATAATTATATAATGACCTTCTTTGTCACCCTTATGGTTTTTGACTTAAAATCTATTTTGTGTGTTATAAATGTAGCCACCTCTGCTCTCTTTTGTTTTCCATTTGCATGGAATATGTTTCCTTCCCTTCACTTACTGTTTATATGTGTCCTTAAAGCTGAAGTGATTCTCTTGTATGTAGCATATAGTTGGGTTTTATTTTTACATCCATTCCATCACTTTATGTCTTGACTGGAGAATTTAATATATTTACAATTAAGGTAATTATTGATAGATTAAGACTTGCTATTGCCATTTTTTAAATTGTTGTCTGGTTGTATTATGTTCCCTTTCTTCCTCTTTTGCTGCCTTTCTTTGTGATTTGATGATTTTCTCTAGTGATACGTTTTGTTTCCTTTCTTTTTACCTTTTTTGTGTTTATTATAAGTTTTGCTTTGTGGTTACCATGAGGCTTACATAAAACAGCTTATGGCTATAATAATCTACTTTAAGCTGGTAGCAACTTAACTTCAATTGCATTAAAAAACTCTACTCTTTTACTACCTGTCTCACATTTTATGTCACAATTTACATTTTTTCATATTGTTATATTATAAACAAAGTATTGTAACTATAGTTATTTTTAATATGCTTACCTTTTAACCTTTATACTAGAGTTAAAAGTGATTTATGCAACACCTTAACATTACTAAAGTGTTCTGAATTTGACTATATACTTACCTTTACCAGTGAATTTTATACTTTAGTATGTTCTCATGTTACTAATTAGCATACTTTCATTTCATCTTGGGGAACTCCCTTTAGTATTTCCTGTAAGGCAGGTCTAGTGGAGTTGAACCCCCTCAACTTTAATTTGGAAAGTCTTCATCTCTCCTTCATATCTGAAGGACAGCTTTGTTAGGTAAAGCACTCTTTGTTGGTATTTTTTTCTTTCAGCACTTTGAATGTATCATCATACTCTCACTTGGCTTCCAAGGTCTTTGCTGAGAATTCTACTGACAGTCTTATGGGTATTCCCTCTTGTGTGAAAAGGTGCCTTTTTCTTGCAACTTTCAAAGTTATCTCTTTTCCTTGATTTTCAACAGTTTAATTGTAATGTATTTCAATGAAGTCCTCTGGATTAAAGCTGTTTGGAGACTTTTGGGCTTTATGTACCTGGTCATCAATATTCAGTGAGTTTAAATGAGAAAGTATAGACAATAAGTACACAGCACATTGTTTAAAGACTGTATCAAGGTATATTTTCCATATCATAAAATAGACAATAATTTTGAGTTTTGTTGTAAATGGAAACACCGAATTGGAGAGGTAACTGGAATAGAATATGAAAGGAAGAGAAGTTTTAAAAATTAATTTATGTTTACTATAAGCTATTTCAGTATGTATATATGATGACGGGAATGATCCAAGTCATGTATACAGAAACAAACAAATAAAAGTGCCAGTCTGGTATGAGCTAGAGAGGGTAGTATCCAGGCAGAAGTTGAGAGGTTAACCTTACCTAGAAGGAAGGACAATACATCCCTTAAAACAGGAAAAAAAAAGCATATGTATGTAGAGATACAGGTAAGCTGATAGATTTGATGGTGGAGCTTCTGTAAAATCTCTAATGATTGGTCGCATTTTCTCAGTGAAGTCAGAGGAAAGATCATTAACTAAGAGTATGTATGTCTGTGTGTGGATGGGGAAGGGTATCTGGAAATTTTACTAGAATGGAAAAGATATGAAATAGACCCTGGGAGATTGAACTGACTAATAAAATGATTATTGGGCAGCACTAAGGTCCCATCTGAAGTTAAAAGTCAAAAATTTAAAATAAGGTTAATCATCAAAGTTGGACATTCTCTTTAATCATAATTGGAGGTACAGATATAGGTTCAGAGTAGGACATGAATTGGGTTTAACCAGGTGTTAATCCAGGTATGGCTTTGCCCAGGGAGTACTCCAGAGTGGGGAAGGATCACTGAAACTGAGAATGTCTCTTAAGGAATGATTATCATGAAGTACAATGGAATATAAGCTGAATAAGAGAGGATGGATATCCTGAAGCAGAGAAGGAACAATGAAAAATTAAAGCTTAGCGGTCAATAGCTTAGAAGTACTGATGAGGTAAAATCATTTTAAACAGGTGTTTTATATATGGTAAAAGGTTACTTGTTGGCTTTTAGTTCAACCTTAGAAAATATGCCTTCCAGTTACCTAGAGAATTTCTTTTTTCTAATGTATGTAAATCAAATTGATTTCAGTGATTGCTCTTAAATACTGATTTTTGCCTGCAGCATAAATCCTATTTCTATGTGATTTTTTAGTGAATAGGGATACTTAGGTTGTATGTGAGGACCCAGTAATTTTTAAAATTAGGTAACATGGAACTTATTGTAATTATTTGCAATAGTGTGGAGTAGTATATTCAAAATTTATGCGGCAGAAACTTTTAGCTTGAATGAATTAAAGCTTTTGGTTTTGAAAACCTGTCTGTTTCTTAATATAATCAGATATGTGAGTCTCTATAAACTTTCTTTGCTTTCAAAGGCAAACATAACTAATAATTTCTCTAAAGGTCTCGAATCATTCCAACATCTGTTCTTGGTTTACTATAAAAACCATGTCTCTGATCTCATGTGTTGAACTACTGTATGTTTGCCACTGTCTATTTCCTGTGAAAAAATACATTGAACAATAATAGCTTTTGTTCCTAACGCTCCAACCACTAAAACAGCTGAACAAATAATATCCATGCTTTCATTTGGAATAATTTATTCCATGTACATGTTTATGCAGAGTCATTTGGCTTATTGGATGTTTCATCATTTAAAAATCAAATCTCAGAATTTTAGACTACTGAAAACTCTTGTCTAATAGTTTCCTCATGCTTATAGTAATTCTCTTAACAGCATTTCCTTCCTAATTCATCATTTTATTTTGTGTATAGTTTGGTTTTTATGAGTAGAAGTGGTTAAAAATCCCCTTTATTAACAAAGTTAGTGAAAATTTCCATTCAAGGCCACACATTTTGCAAATAACATTAAAAGATTAAATAATTTTGCATTTTAACCTTAAAAAGAACTCTATTTGCTCTTTTGTTACCTAAAGAAAGAATAACTATAGATTTGTAATGATATAAATTTTAATACATTTGTCTTAGCTCAACACACTCCAGATGACTTAATGATAGGCTGAGCAACACAGAGCAAGCCTAACTTCCATTCCACTAAGTATCTTATTACAGAAACATTACTAGCCCAGACATGGAATAAGTCATGCACTGATTAAATAAGACAAATAAAAACACCATTTAAAAGGAAGGAAAATAAGTTACTTAAAAATCAGTCTTAAATCATTGGCAGTGGCAACAGTTTGGAATTTCTTTTTTTAAGCATACAAAACTCTTCTATTTTTAAACATTTAGGAATTATAGTTTTGAATTTGGTCACCACCACATCCCATTGAAAACCAAAAACTGCAGTCATTCAACTATCCAGTTGACCCACTGTCTAATAACAGACTATCTAGAAAGTTCAGGGCATCTGTTTTCAATTTAAATTCGGACCTTACAACCTATGATAAAGTGATATGAGTAAAGTGATAAACCTGTGAGTAAATTGTCAACTTTAAGGTTTGAATTTGTATACCAGCACTTGAGAGGTTAACACTTCATCACAATTCAGCTACTTTAAGGAATAAACTGTTTCTTGGTAGTAGTATATCTTCATTCAGGAAATAATGAAATTATGGCTGCATGAGTTTGCTAGCATTGCTGTAACAAAGTGTCACAAACTGAGTGGTTCAGAACAACACAAATTTATTATCTCACAGTACCGGGGACCAAAAGTCTAAAAGTCAAGGTGTTGACTGGGCCATCCTCCGTCTGGAGGCAGTAGGGAAGAATCTGTTCTAGGCCTCTCTCCTAACTTCTGGTAGTTATCTGGATTGTGACAACATAATTTCAATTTTCACATGACGTTCTCCTTTTGTGCCTATCTCTCACTGTATCCAAAAGTTCCCCTTTTTATAATAACACCAGTCATATTAGATTAGGGCTCACCTTAATGACCTCATTTTAACTTAATTACCTCTGTAAAGACTCTCCAAAAAAAGTCACATAATGAGGTGCTAGGATTTAGGACTCCAACATATCTTTTTCGGGGGACATAATTTAATGCATAAAAATGGCTTTTTATTTTGGCAGCTAGTTTTATCATAGGTGTGACCTATATACACTTTACAACTCAAATGTTTTCTCAACAATGTTACACTCAAAACTTTATATGCTATATATTTATGATTAGTAATTTAATACTCTAATCATTGTTACTTAAAATCATATACAAAAGTATTACAATTATAATATGTTTTTGAGAAATAATTTAGTATCTATTTCACAAATCTAGATCAGCTTACCTTTGGAGCTCTCACTGGATATCTCACTCTTCCTTCATCCTTGAGATATAGACAGAATGTTTCCTTCAACTTACCATGAATCTCTGTTTGCGCCCACTATTCTTCCTTAGTGGTGAGCATGGCTCCAGTTATTTCTGGCAGCATGACATCAAAACTCTTATAACTCCATACAGGCAATTTCTGACGGCTTCTCTATTAGTGCACAGTTAGTTTAATTTTCTTTATGACTTGTCAAAAGACTACATAAGAATCTCAAATATTCAACGTAGATTCATAATGTCACTGTGTCTCCTTCCCACTAGTTTTGCTACAATCAGAAGTTGATTTTATAGATGCATTACTACCTCATTGCAAGATAATCATTTACAACAAAGAGGACTAATTTATAGATTGTATTCAATTAATTTTAAAATGTTTACTTGTTACCAATTTCTTTGAAATCCATCTAACTGTTAATTTCATTCAGGCACAGCTTCCTGCTAATCAATGGTTTCCTTTTTATGTTCCTTTTCAAGAACAAATCTTTGGAGAAAAAAACTGAAAAGAACTAAGTAGGATTTCAGACCTCAAGTCTGCAGTAAGATAGTTTCTATATTTATAGAGTTGGGTAGTTGCAAGAACCCCTAAGACATTCTGACTTTGTGTCAAAGTCTGACATTGTGTGAAAGCTCCTCATATTATAAACACAAATGGAATATGCTGCATGTTACATTTTCTGAACCACACTAAAGACTAAACTAATGGTAACTACAACTTATGTTGTACAAATTGTGTTGGGTTTGTTTACGTGCTTTATACTTACTTTGTTTGTTTGTTTTTTTTGCGGTACACGGGCCTCTCTCTGTTGTGGCCTCTCCCGTTGCGGAGGCTCCAGACGCGCAGGCAGGCTCAGCGGCCATGGCTCACGGGCCCAGCCGCTCCAGGGCATGTGGGATCTTCCCGGACCGGGGTATGAACCCGCGCCCCTTGTATCGATAGGCGGACTCTCAACCACTGCGCCACCAAGGAAGCCCTGTACTTACTTTTAATTCTTATCAACTAACAGGTAGAAATTTGAATCCTAATTTTACAGATGAAGAGACATGGACCTGATGTCATTAAATATTTGTTGAAGGAATACATAGGTAAGAAATGGGGAGAACAGATTTTGAAGCCAGATCTGCTCACTCTGACCAGTTCACATGCTGCCTTGAAAGTAGAACATTCCAACAGTTGGACCTGCTTAGTAGTATAAAATTCTGCCTCAGGATGTAGTAATTCCTATGTTCCAGATTCACTAGAAACACAAAACAAAACAAAGTAGAATAAACCAAAAAATATATATAATAAGGACTCTTGTGGTCTTCTGTTGGAGATATCATGATGCTGTACAACGCAAGAGAATGAAATTTTAAAATTTTTGCTAATGCACTTGGATATTTACTTTTCTTTTTCATCCTATTTATTTCTATTTTATTCTGGTCTAGCCTATCTAATTTTTTTAAAAATTCTGGTCACAATTCATTAAATGTGTTTCAAAAATCACTAATGGGTGAAAAGTTTGAAAATCATGCAATTAAGTGATATTTCCCTCTGAGAACCTTTGATTTTTGTGACACACACATGGATACACATACACACATTTTTTTGTACTTTTGGACTGGGAACACTGATGCTCACCTGGTAATCCATTAGCCAGTGTTGCATGTTTGCTATTGTGTCTCCTTATTTCTGCATCTTAATTCAAAATGGTCTGGGATGATGAGGTTAGATCTGTTTCCCTGGTATGCAAGCTCCCTTTCATGGGCATGGGAGATTCCAAGGTCTAGCTAGAGTCTTCAGAAGCATATGATGGGGGAACTGAATTCAGTTTCTCTAATTTCCTGTCTTATACATAGTTAATTCATTCATTCATTAAATATTCATTGAACACTTAGTACATGCAAGGTGCTGTGTTAGGCACTGAAATTTCATCAGAAAATTAATGCAGACATGAACTCTTCTCTCACTGAGATTATAATCTAGGTTTATAATCTTTCACACATAATCACACAAAGATATAGAATTGCAACTTTTTGTGACATACTTCAAAGAGATTCTCTTGCTTAGAAAATCCCTCTTCCTATTGCTTTACCCCCTTTCCCCCTCCTTCCCCAGTAAATATAGGGAATAAAACAATGTTTAGTAGGTAAATCTAGAAATGTCACCAAAAGTAGCTCTCTGAAAAAAATGTGCCCTACCCCCTGCCTCAGCCCTGTCACATACAAATAGCATATTATACTGTCATTGGGGGAGGAGGGTGAAGAAGGAAAGAAAGAAGGAAAGGTAACTGCCTGTCTCAATTCCTGACAATTGATTTCCAAATGCAGATTTGGAATACAGTTCATTTGAATTTGAAGGTTTCCTGCAAAGCAGTTTTGCAAAGCATAATAACAGCGACCAAATTTTCAGCAAATTTGATTTATTTCATACATTGATTTTGTCATAAAAAGCCAGACATCTGCAGCTTTACTTTTCCTGAGGCAGGTAGAGTGATGTAGATTCACAGGACAAAACAGATTTGCTACTTTTCTTCTTTTCTTTGAACTGATTATTCCCTATTAAAATAGATTCTCCTCTGAGTTTCAGTCAGCCTTCCAGTCAGGGATGGTTTTCCTGAACAGTATTGGCAGGAAGTTCTGATTCTGATTTGGATTTTGAGATTTAGTGTCAGGTTGAGTTAAGGAGTTGATTAAATTATTTCATTTCATTTCTAAGGTACCATTTTTAAATGTCAAATCATTGTTAGATGCTAAACCTTTCATTGTATTTTAAAAGTGTATTTCAGCTTACTTTTAAAGAAAAAAATACTCCCCAAAATATTGGATCAATAGAGCCTAAATGATGGACATTTATGCAGTTACATTCAGTTGTCTAAAAAATGAAACCTACATTATAGCTGTTGTTTGAAATCTTCCAACCTTCATATGTGGTTACTAGTATCCTTCTCAGTGAGTGCCATACATAGCCCTCTAGTGATTCTGATTTCCACTGGTAAATTCTCAGAAAGAATCCTTATAATGAACAATGCATTTAGTCTTAGAGGCATAGATATTTCTTTTAAGTTAAAAATTAGACAAACAATCACATTTAATAAATTACTCTCTATACAACACCTAGCCTAAACTTACATATAATTTAATGTAAACTTTATGTTATGTTAATGTATTTCTAATTGGGCAATAGTTTGGTTACATGGTTTCTTTTTTTTCATCAAATGTCTTTCAAATGATAGATGACAAAATAGAAGACTGAGTAAGGGCTAAAGTAATATATTTGATTAAACATTTGCATAAGAATAATATAGAAGCACCAACTGCAAACAGATGAAGCATTATATTGGACTGTCCATAACAAGAATATATAATATTAAACTATGTATCAGTTCTTCTTCGCTTAGTGTTAATCTTATATGAACATAATATAGGGTAAGGTTTTAGAGCTAAAAGCTTAGGCTTTGGGGATAACCAGACTCTGTTTTCTCACATTAGTTACATGTCCTTGGGCACATTATTCAACTTCTCTAAGCCCAGATTTCTCCACTTACAAAATCTAGATAATATGGCAAGAATTGAAAATGGCACTAAATTAAATAATTTATTTAGGGTGCCTTGTAGTAATCAACAAATAGTAGTTCTTTTCCATGCTTCCCTAGATCATTCACAATTCACTTCTCAATTTAATCCAAATATAGAGGGCCTGGAAAAGCATTTTCAGTAGTACTAATTATCACTGCCCATCCTTCAAGTTCTATGAGTTGTGAAAATAGAATTGTTTTCCAATTTTTATTTTTGCTAGTACTTGTACCCAGAGAGCTCTAAATATCTAATAGGTGTCTTATTCTTGAAGCCACCTCCATCTCCCCAGTGCCCAGTGCTACCCAGCACCCTCCAGGAATTTTGCTTGAGCATTGCTTGAGCTTGCATTTCAGCAAGTTCTTATAACATTTTTCTGACTGCCCTGCTTCCTTTGGCTTTAGCTTGCTCTCCAAATCTTGTTAGGTATTTTTCTGTCATCAATTCTCTTCGTAAGTCTAGCTCAGTGGACCTATTTTATATCAAGTAATGTTTAAACACTAGTAGAGTGATTGTGTTATAAGATTCATTAATCTTACCATTTGATATTAATAAATGCCTCTAGGGTATTAGTTTTTGTTTGGTAGGGTTTTCTTCCTTGAAAGAGTTAGCACCATCCTGGATTTGGGTATCTGTAGAGTCTAGCTTGAGTATCCAGTGGTGGTGAAGAAAGAAAATTGGACACTAAAGATGTTGGTTCATTGGATGCACTGTTTATTGAAAATCCTTTAAAAATCTAAGTGACATTCCCGGTAGGTCAAACACTTAATTAGCAAAGAGAATTGATTGATATTACTTTTGTAAAGTGATAGTTTGGCACAGAGAATAAGAAATCATTGACCCTCATCATATTTTCAATATCTAAGTTACTTGCTTGTCTTCCTGATTTTCTTCATCCAACAGGGCCTCATTCATATTTCCTGCTGAGATTGCAAAATTTGTTTACTGTATTTACTCTCTTACTATTTAAAAAATGTCAAATTGTGGAAGGTTTTATTATATGTTCTTTTCAACAATTATGCTAGGGATCACAATAACCTCCATGTACATAATTACATTGTTTAAGGCAAAGTAAACTATTTTACAATTATAGACATAGAAGACACAGTAAATGTTTTAAATTGCAGAAATATTCATGAACCAAAATCCAGTAATCTAATTTCTGAAATTTTTATTTTAGGGAAACACTAAAAATTAATAAATATTTCACTCAAAATTTATTGCAGCATTATTTTTACTGATGACAAGTTGAAACCAATCAAGATGATGCATGCATATAAAATTGGAGAAAATAATAGAAAAATTTTAAAAGTCTGATTTTTCTGTATGGTTATATTTTCTTTTTCGTTCTCTATTATATTTGATATTATCCAATTTTTTTTTAAGGTAAAGCTTGTGTGTGTGTGTGTTTGTGTATGTGTGTGTGCTAGAGAGAGAGAGGCTCCTACATCAATTTTTCTGGAAATCAATACTTACTTCCAACACAAATTCAACAGTGCCATCATTTATATATATGATAACTAAAATTTAGTTCTAAAAATAAGCCCTGATATTTAAATGTTTATCTTTGTTAAGTTTTATTTTAAAATACCAGACATCTCTGAAAATAGTGAAGGTTAGAACTGACCAAAATGATTAAGTAAGTTTAAATTTGTCCTCAAGATAGAATTCAGCAAATATACCCTCAAAGTAATGGAATACACTTGACTCTCCTCAGGACTGATTACGTCTTCATCATGTACCTACACAATGTAAACATTATGGAGACTGTAATGATATAAAATGTCCAAGCATTCCACAACAATAACAAAGCAACTGATACATTACTTTTCTATAAAATCTTAAATTGTCATAACAATATTAATACCTATGAAATTTGAATAGAAAGGTAAAATTTACTAAAACTGCAGTTGTCTCATTTTACCAGCAGATCATTACTATCTACTACTACTACTATTACTATAGTAAAGTAATAACTTTCGTTAAAAAATGCATTTTATTTTCCTTGGCTGTTGTTTGAAATAAGCCTTACTGAAATTCTGTGCAATTATATTCCTTGCCACACTGAGGCATATACATTTTTGAGGCAGTTAACAAAATTGAGAAATTGAACCCAAGGTTTTTCATATTCACTACTTAATGGGAAAATTTTGTCATTTTTGAATTCAGTTGGATATAAGCAAATCCAACTCCTTATTTGTACCACTGAGACTCTTACAAAATAAATATCATTACAGTAAAATTAAAAGAAAAAAACACAATCTTGTGCTCACTGGACATTTGCTGTTTATGAATATTACTTTAAATGAGTGGGCCATTATCTGCAACATTAGTTATTTCAATGCTGAGATTTTCTTCATGAATTATATGTTTGTAATAGAATATCACTGACAGAGCATCAATCTTTCTTTTTTTCCTTTTTTACAAATGAAAACCATAATCTGTACAGAGACCAGATTCTACCCAAAGTGCAAAATCCCGCTTTACATTCAGAACATATAATTGAAATGAGATGGTATATGGATTAGTATTAACAATGGATAGCAGAAGTCCATAAGTTAGCAATAATTATGTTTCCTTTGGATGATTTTAAGGCATGGTTTGATAATGCAAAGTTAGAAAAGAAAATCTCATTCAACTAACTATAAGCTCTTTTGTAAACTCAGAGAGCCCAAATTTTGAAAATTGCCCTAGAATGCCCTATTTTTCTTACCAGTGTAATGGATAAATCAGTATATTACCTAAATCATTGAGAACTTGGTATTTGCTGATTGCTTTATATATATATATATCACCTAACCTTCCCAATAATAATATGCATGGTGACTATAACCTCAGCTGGCATATAAGGAGCTGAAGCTTTGAGGCAATACATAACATATTCAAGATCACTCTGTTAATAAGTGATAGCACCAGTCAGATTGGATTCCAGTTATATCTGACTCCAGAACCAATGCTTTGTGTGATAATGTTGTTGTACAGCAGAACAATATATATCTAGGAGTCTAAACATGCAAAATAGCTCAACAATAGATTAATTCAGAAGCTGAGTTTTAAATGACTAATCAATATTTTAAGAAACATACCATTGTAATGTACAAATAATAAATAGTGTATCATGAAGGCATGACACACGTGATGCAGATCAAGGAGATGGTGGTGTTGAACAAGTACAAACTACAAGATGGAGAAGACAAGGGTTGCACTGCAAATGGCAGATTAAAATACATTTACTGATTGTTATTTTGAGTTGTGAAAAATCTCAAATATAATAGAAGGAATTAATAGCATGAAGGATATTTACTACTGAGCAGAAGACACTGTGGATTTGCAGACTGAGGGGACAATTTGCAAAGGAACAATATCACAAGGCACTCAAATAACTCCAATGGACAATTTCAGGAGAGCTTTGACATCTTTATTTTCCTCATAATAAGTCACTTTAATATACTCCTATCTGGTGGTCAAAAAGATTCTCAGACATTAAAAATGACTCACTTTTTTATGATTATAAAACCTTTTCTGACATTTTTAAGGAGATGAGAATGAGTTGCAAACTGATTTTCTGTGACAGAATCTACAAGTAAAGTACGCTGATTAAATTTGAATAATATATGTTTTAAAAACTTATATTTTCCTATTTCCTATTTTGATTGATATAATATGCTTTCTGAAGTCATCAAATATTTTATAAAATATTTAGAGACTTTTAAATATTTTATACATTATATATTTACATTAAATATATATTTCATATTTAGTTTAAATCAAATGTGTTTAGTTTTTTACCATACTTAATGGTCCAGTATGCTAAAATGCCTTTTCCTTTTTGATATTACAGTATTCAAACATAAATATTATTAATCCAGAACAGGTCAGTGCCTAGCCAATCCAGAGACATGGTCTACAGTGCATCTTTCTGCCATCAGTCAGTGATGGTTATTCGTAAAAAAGAGTTCTGTTTTCTAGCCTTTTTTTGCCTACCTGAGACAAAGTGTGCAGCAGAGGGCTGCACATAAACCAGGCTAAATCAGAAGTGTTTGATTCATTTAGTTTCCCTACTGATCAGCTTTACACTTAAGTGACTAGGTAAGAAGACCACATCCATTCAAAGAAGGCTGTCTCTTGGTGATGGTGGTAGTCAATCTAACATTGGAAGACAATAAGCAGGAGATGGAAATAAGTTTTGTTTTTTTTAGGGTGGAGATTACAGGTAACATATTTTTTTCTTTTCATAATGTTTTCTTTCATATTAGTATTACATTGTTTTTGTAATTAAGATTCAATGTACTCTGCATCCCTGCCATCACACTGCCAGATGCCTTGCAAGCTCCCGGCATCTGTTTTATTCTGAATCCATTGTTAACCTTGAAACTCAAGATCTCTGCAAGCAGGGCTCTTTTATGCCAAAGACCATTCACTCTACATTGCTCATATTTGAAAAGCACCAATAAGATTTGACTGACCAAGAATATCTCTTCCAGCTCTTTCAATTTCTAAGGCTGATTCAAATAGTATTTCCTGGGAGAATTACACATCAATCAACACATATTTAGTACACATTCTAAGCAAGACCTATGTAAATATTGTAACTCGTTAACAGTATCACAGTCTATAAATTAGGCAGCTATTGCAAGATAAGGGCAAGGCCAGGAGGTAATGGGGCATAGGACATTAATCAGAAATATAAGCCCTACATGAGAATAGGACAGGCCAAGTTGTTCAGGATGGAGTGGAGTTCTGAGTAATGTGGATAACTGTTGGACAACTGTGGAGGAAAACAAAGAAAAGTTTGCCTGTGATACTAGGTTGACAATAATAACAGCTGCATTACATGGAGTTTCGGCTATAAGCTGAATCTGCTTCTGCCAGGCACATTATTTTATAAACATTATTTGTAATTTTCACAAGTAAGGATACATATCTTCATTTTATAGATAAGGACACTAAGATGTAGAGACTGTAAGTGTTACTTAAAGCCACACAGCTAATAAATGGTTCAGCCAGGATCTGTCTGAGTGCCCCCACTTGCTGGTACTTATTATTCATTTGTTCATTACCATAAGTTGAAATTTTCATGGAGATTTTCTTCGTAGGTGATTTTTTTTTTTTATTCCTTTAGGTAATGTTTAGGTCACGCCTCTATCTACAGGCCCTAGTGCTTCCAACCCTGGAAAATCAGTTAAGCTCTGAAGTCATAATTCCTATGATAAAGCATTTCATTGCTCATCACTTACCCCTGCCTCATTATTTTTCCATTATATCCAAGAGGGAAATTCAACTAACAAATATGATCCAAATTACTGAAACCCCATGCCCTGAATATATGCATTTACTCTTTTATTGTGAAGTTGAGATAATTCATTTTCTATTTCCATCCTTTCCATGTTCCATTTCACACATCCATGTGTTCCTTATGATATTTTTAAAGTATAAGGAGAATAAAAAGAATGAAACATTGGAGGGAAAAAAAGTAACCTGCTATTCCTCCTTAGTGTGTATTGTCCTTTTTTCTTTCCTTTCTCTTGTCTCATATGAATGGCTTTATTGGGAAAATCTCAACACAGACTTTCCCTTCTTTCTTTCATTTTATCATGTTTCTTTCTCCAAAATCCCATATAATTTAAATACTACCTAACTTTCTCACTTAGCTTTCCAGAAGTTTACAAGCCCGAAGGCCCAAGAAGAAGTCTCATGTGAGATCATGAAAAAATATTTACATGTGAAAATATATGTGATTTACAAATCATTAATAGATATGACTTTAGTAGTAAGAATTCTTACTAATACAGATATCTGGGGAACACAGGACCTCTAGTTGCTGCATAGCTATTTCCCAATGGATTTTATGTAGAATAGGAATTCCTCCTTGCCCTGTCAGGTCATATCATCTACACAGACTACTTGGCAGTGAATGATATGTGAGCTTGGCTGTGTTAATGGGAGAAAAACATTCCTGGTTCTCATTCAAGATCATAGAGTTATGCCATTAAAAAATACTATCTTCCCTCTCTGTAATACCAAAAAGCAGAGTATGGTCACATTTTAAGAAAACTATTCAAAAAATTAAGAAACTCTCACTTTCATAGCATTTAAAACTGAATGATTATTCAAAATACCACACTTTTCAGTATTTTGTAAATAAGGACACTCACCAAGTAAAATCTATTCGGCAAATTTTTCTTAGGAGGTAAATATAATCCCTTCATGATTATTAAAACCATGGCATTGTTAATGTTTTTGATAGCACAGACCTAAATGAACACATAGATGAATCCATTATTTTAAATGGCAGTATTGTCAATTTTTAAGCAATTAACAATAGTTCATTTAAAAAGGGTGCCTTTAGGAACAATATTTTTAAACATCTCCCTTTTCTTTTTTCTTTCTTTTGAAAAAGAGACGCACTTTGATAAGCTGTTTAAACATATTATGCATTATTAAAACTTAACATTATATGCTTGACAGATAGCATATAGTTTTCTCTAGGGCTTTATTGCAGTCTGTGAAACTCATTAGTTGTGATTTCATTGCCAGTGGCAAAACACAGAATGTTCTATAAATTAAAACATTTGGCTATGGCTATGGGAAATTCTCCATGATAAACAGGGGATGGGGATGGGAGTGGGAATCAAACCTCACTGTTTTCATCCAAAAAAGAAAAAAATTCAGTGTGTGCTGAATTTGTGCTCCAAGTTTGTTTATCTCAGAGATTGAACATTCTAAACAATGTGGGAATGGCAGTAATTTTAGAACCAGTGTAGATAAATTTACAAGTTAAATCACAATGTTTACGAAAGAATATATAGAGCAGTATACCTTACTTGTACCAGATGCTGGTAATCCGGACAGTGGGCTATCAATTAAAGTGGACAGTAACTTGGCCATTCTTCATGTTGACTCCATTTTGCCAGATTCTTTTTTTTTAGGTTAATGTTTTTTAACAGCATGCTATTTCCTGTCATCATCAACTTTTACTATCTCTTCAGTTTCCATTCTATATTTAATTCAATTATTTTATTGGAATTGACAAATATATATTCCACCATTAACCCATATAGATCCAGCCAACCATGTGTCCTGAAGTAAATACGTTTCTGCCCATAATAGTATAGGTGGTTGATTTCATACTCATTTGTATGACATTAATATAAAATTCAACTTAGGTACACATTTCTATGACTTTAAACATATATAGATACCATCAATGTAACTCACACCTTTACATAGGATAAAATGATCAAGATTATGTAAGTGCGAACGAATTACTACCAACACGTAAATAACGGGGACACTTTCAAATGAATTACTGATACTTAATTAGTTAAACTTGTCAAATAATTACAGAATAATCAAAGCTCTCATCAGCAACTGTGATACACTGATGAAATTTGATTTAATAGAACATGTATAAATTTGCACTTGGTTGAAACATCTGCAAACTGTTTTAGCGCATTGGGCTAGAGGCATTTCTGCAATCACTGTGACTGTATTCCTCACTCCTCCACAACCAGCAACCTTCTCCTTTTTGTTTATTCCCTTCCTCTTTCCTGCCTTTTCTCTTCTTTTTGCTTCTTTACTATCCCCCACCTCGTCTTTATTACAGTTTTAAATATTGTATGTATAATCCATGTTACTCTACCATTAAACTGTGCGAGTCTAGAGCACTTACCTATTTGAATGTATTTTTGGTAAGCCTAGAAATGTATATGCACCTAATTTGTTTACCAAATTCTATATTAAACTCACATAGTGTATATTTTTGATAAAATAGTTGACAATGGATTGCCTTCAATTACATTATTCGTTTTTCAGATTGTAAAAAATTCAGTGTTTGCTGGTTTCCTTACTTACTATAGAGTTAGTCCTAATGCAGTTCACATCCTCTGTGATCTCTTTCCAAACTAAAGCCATAAATATGCCTTCCTTGGCCTGAATTCACCTGCCAGAAACTATTTTAAAATCATAGTGTCTTCTATGTTGGAAAATATATACACCTACATATTCACTCCAACCAATCTTAAGCTTTTCTCTAGATATAGGAGGGGTGAAAACTAAAACAAAAGAAATTTGGGGAATTCAGTAATTTGGTTTTGTTCATACATTGAGCTGCATTGTTTGAAATTGCGGGGGTAGGTATGATAAAAATTTTCAGTTTATGTCATGCTTGCTGTTTATAAAGAGATTAAAAATATATTTACCTCACTAGGCTGGAAAAATGAAGGCAGAAAATATGTCTACTTATTTTTTACTCGTGTATTGCTAAATAATATTATTTGCATAAAGCTTTTATAACACACATCAATTGTACAAAAGGATCATCAATTATAAAAATAATTTTATTTTATCAGAAGTATTGTGGTGCTTTGGGGGGAATCAGTAGATTCCTAATAAATTTGTAAGAGTAAAAATATTGGAATAAATAAAGGAAAAATGAGGAGCAAAGTATAAGAGCGTGGAAGAAACACCATGTGAAGAGACAGTAGTTTCTATTACTCTCAATTGGTATTTTGATTGCACATTAAATTTTTTGTTTGTAGATGATATTAAAGTTCATTAGTTCTAGCTTCCTAATGTTACAGATTAGACAACTAAACCTCACAGAGATTAAATATTTTCTTCCTTTTAACTAGCTGTCTATGACCTATTTAACTAGTTTTTAAGCTAGTTGTGAGGGTCATGCCCAGAAGGATTTCATACAAACCACCTCAGTGGGCTTTCTACTGAAAGTTGCTATCAGTCAGAGTGTATACAGAAGGACTATAGTAAAGTGGAATAAACAATGAATTTAAACTGAAGACCTTAGACTAATACTACCTTAGTCGTTTACTAGCAAGTAACTCAGTTCTGCTAAACTTCAGTTTCTACATCTATAAAATTAGAATTGCTCTATCTATCCCGGAGTGTTAGAGCAGATACAGTCATCAAATTATATCCTTCTAACCTCTCTACAGTGGCCTGTGGGGTCATAGGTGATCTAGCTGCTATCCAATTTTCCAGTTTCATATTATACTACCTGAATTCAGCTTAACTGGCTCCCTTTATATTGCTTGCACATATCCAATTATTTTCTATCTAAGCACCTATAAACTTACATTTTTTCTCTGCTTGAATCTTGTTTTATTCTTGGTTCATAGCTGACTTCACGTCTGTGGTTAACTTCCTAACTTTGTGCTTAAATTTTATCTCCTCAGAGGACCCTTCCTTTTCCACACTGCATGTGGCCATTCTTCATCTTTCAACAAATATTGAGTGCCTGCTATGGACTGAATGTTTGTATCTCCTGAAAAATTCATTTGTAGAAGTCTTTAAGAGGTAATTAGGTCATGAGGATGGAGCCCTCATGATGGGATTAGTGGCTTTATTTTTAAAAAATGAAGAAAAAGAAAGAGAAGAGAGCTAGTTCTCTCTCTCTCAGCCACCTGAGCATATAGTGAGAAGGTGGCTGTATACAAACCTGATAGCAGGTCCTCATCAGAGCCTAGGATGTGCTGGCATCTTGGTTTCGAAACTTTCCAGCCTCCAGGACTGTGAGAGATAAATATTTGTTGTATTTTGTTATAGCAACTCAAGCTGACTAATACAGTGCCCATGAACCTAGTCCTGGCCAGTTACTCTATATCACATCACTAAGCTATTTTTCCATAGTACTTAAGATAATTTTTATTTATTTATTTATTTATTTATCCTGTCAATCTGCAAGGTTTTAACCTTCAAGGATTTTTTGGTCTTATTCATAGAAATGTACACAGAGCTAAGCCTCATGTCTGGCATATTATAAATGCTCAAGATATATATTGAATGAATAAATGATTTCACAAATACTTTTTGAGAAGCCTTTGTGTCAGTCATTGATAATTGCTAGGCACACATTTCTTGTCATCAAGATTGAAAGGAAACAAATATGTAAGAATTTATTCATTCAACAAATACTTTTTAAACACCAAACAAGTGTGTATGATAGATGGCAGGAATACAGTTGTGAATAAACTTAACTCCAGGCACACAGAACTGACATAAAGGAGAAAATAATTAAAAGTTATGCAAATATACACTTAAAAATGGATAAGATGATAAATTGTATTTGATAAGTTTGAACCACATTTAAAAATAAAATAATAAAAATGTTATAAGGTTAAATAATTCTATTTGAGATATGTTCCATGAAGGAAAAACACAGGGGTCTATGAAAATGCATAACGGGAGGATTTGATCTGCTGTTGGGAAGAGGAAAGGTCAAGGAGAGTCTATTGAAGAGTAACTGTTAAATTGAGAACTAAAGAATACACAGTGATTGTCTAACTGAAAAGACACATGAGTCCTAGGCACATGTCATAACTTAAGTTGTTGAAATAAGGGCTGAGCAAAGGCTAAAGTAGCAGTAGCAGAGACTGGAAGGTGAAGAGCAGCCTGAGAGGAGTATGAAGGTGTCATTGGTGATGGGGTCCTATAGTGCTGCCATGGAGGAAACCCTAGTTCTCTCTGGAACTATGCAAAGGCAGTGAATTCAATTTTGTGGGCAGGACAATTTTCTGAAGGAAGACTTATGGTGAAACAGAGTAAGCAGAGTTCAGCAGCATGAGTATGATGGTAGATGCAGAGATGGGGGAGAACTGTGAGGCTCTTTGAGCTTGTGCAAAGCTAGAGATACTTCTATTTTTAATAATGGACCCCTTTGGAGAGTCTAATGTGTACACCCTGCTTCTCTCTTTCATCATATGTTGGTGCATCCAGTCCTAATAGTTTCCCTTCTTTCCCATTCTAATAACAGAATTATTCCAACAAGTAGAAGAGGAGGTTGTTTTGTTTCTCTTTAATTTTTTAAATCTTTTTTCTCTGAGAAAGAACTCTGTACATTGGTAACATATTTTTAAATGTCAAGGCATTACTACAAAGACTTTCTTAAAGGCACTAAGACGCTAGAGAATTTATCTCAAACCATCCCTGCCAGGCTTTCCTTATTATTTGTAGAAAAACAAAAATGCCTTTTGTGAGAAAAAGCTTTGAAGGATGAATAAGAGATACATTGGAGGAAAGAGTAGGAAAGGAATTATTTGGCAGAGGAAATCAGAGGAGCAAGTAGTGGGCTTGTTTAGAAAATTACTAGTAGATATTTTCTTTTTATACTTGAATGAAAATTGCAAGGGAAGGCATGATGGACATGAAATCATCAAACATGAGTATGTCTATTAGCTTTCTAGAGCTGCTGAACAAGGTACCACAACCTGGGTGCCTTAAACAACAGAAATTTATTGTCTCACAATTTTGGAGGCTAGAAGTCCAAAATCAAGATATTGGCAGGGTTGGTTTCTTCTGAGGGCTATGAGAGAAAGATATGTTCCAGGCCTCTGTCCTTGACTTGCAGAGGGTTTTTCGTTTTGTCTCTTTATATCATCTTCTCTCTGTCTGAACATTGGTGTCCAAATTTTCCATTTTTATAAAGATGCCAGTCATACTGAATTAGGGCCCACCTTAATGATCTCATTTTACCTTGATTACTTCTGTAAAGACACTAGCTCCAAATAAGATTATCCTCTGAGGTACTGGGTGTTAGTACTTAATCACACAAATTTAAGGGGAACACAATTCAACCCATAATAGTATGTCAAATTGTTTTAGTAAACTGTAAAGTATTGAAAATAAGCATTCACAATATTACATATTTCATTGGATTGTGGCAAGGACCAAAAGGGATTATATATGAATACATGATTTCTAGAAAAAAATGTATATTTGGACACTCATATGGACAATTCTTTCAGTGATACAGAATGGAACTGTTAAGAAGATGTTTTTATGAGCCATTGATTGATTGGCTCCAAAGGAGCCTTTGGAGTTCACACCTACATTTCAAACAAAAAGGATGAATAAACAATATAATAAAAAGAGGTAGAAAAAGGAAGATTCACATGTGAGTACTATGTATAAGAGGAGTTGGGGTGAAAAATAAGGGACACTATTATCAGAGGTAAAAAATGGAGGCATGTCTATTGTGGACATTATTATATTAGATTTTAGTATGTACTAAAATGATTTGTGATGGCCCTAACTATGGACCATGGAGTTATGGTTAGAAACCAAACTATCTTCTCATTTCTCTTGAAATCATTCTCTTACAACGGTACATCAACTAAGAATTATCATTGACACCTTTTGTGTTACCAATTTTTTGATAGATTATGCTACATTTCAGTATACTGTAAAATCATGGTCAAATTGTTTTGTTAATTAAAACTCTATGCTTTGGGTTTTCATTTTGAAGACATTGCCGCCACCTCAATTCATTGAGTTTAGTCTTTGCCTAAAATTTCTTTCAGCCCTACATCCCTTTCTTCTACTTTCTTAACTCCCTAATACAGACCACTGTCAACTTAAACTATTGCTCTTGTTTTTCAGCTTCGACTCTGCCGGTGTTCTCTTCAAAAACAATTCATCTCATTATTATTTTCTTATTATGAGAAACTATATTAATTTTGTAGCATGTTTATATAAGTAATTCACATTGCTTTTAAAATGTATGGCAGGGCTCTTAATAAAAATTGACAGACACTTCTTAGAGAAAAAATAAATTTTAAACATTCATCTTTCAACAAATACATGTCCATTCCCTAGAGAAAATAGCTTTTAATTGTTAATATTTTAATTCATCTAAGTTAAGATTTTATAGAACTATTTTTAAATGTAACAACTTTATATTTTAATCAGTTGGCACCCTGATAGGTTAAATGAAGATTTAATTTATTTTTCCAATTCCCCTTTCTTGTCTTACTCCTTCCAATATAGTTTTAGCACTTTTTTCATCTCTCAGTTGGGAAATATTGTAATTTAAATAATATATATAAATAGTCATTTCATATTTCTTCAACCACAAACTTTATTTTTCGATTCTCAACTTTGGAGTGTGAAGGTAATACTATCTATATCCCTCATTGCTAAAGCAATGAAATGTAGCCATATTTGCATTTACTTTTATATTTTCAATATTTGTTTTGCACTAAAATTACTTTTATGCTCAGTCTGTAGGTTCTTTAAATAGATGGAAATAAACAAATATGTTTGAATATTATGACTATTTAATATTTCAAAGCCAAGAATTTTCATTCATTTCCTTTAACATCTTTGCTTTTTCATTTACCTGGGATTCTAATTGCCTTCTATTTTTGGATTCTCATTTCTGGAATATTTTTGGGATCTTTCCTTTATCATTCTCTATTCTATGAGAAGTACGAATTGCAAATTTGAGTTGGATTGCCTTAACACTAGTAACAAGGAGAACAGTTAGGAGGCTGCTGCCTTGTAAAAGCTGAAATATAAAGGGAGCTTAAATGACAAAGGTGGCAGTAGGATCAGTTCAAATCCATCATTATTATGAGTAAAACAGCTGGAAGCACATGCTCTCCATATAGTATGTCAGTGGCATCATTTTGCATAGAAAGTATTGCACAATATTGTTATATTTTCTATCACACAAGTCCCAAGATTAGAGATCATAAAGCCACTCTAGGTCATAGAGATTTCAGAATTAATAAATGTGGTAAACACATACACACTACTTTAAGAGCTATGTGTAGAGGTATATCACACTTTTATTGTATTTTTAATAGCTGCAGTAAATTTTTATTAGTTTTTTTAAAATTAAGTCATAGGGATAAAAAAAATCTGTGAGTTATAATGAAGTAGTTTTAATAATATGTATCCTTAATAGACAATAATTAATTGCGATGTGTATGTGTTGGAGGGTGTTTAGTGGTCAGTATTTGTAAAGGATGACCTTGCCGTGGTTTGTGAGGCCTCCAAAGCAATTACTGTAGAAACCGAGATGGAAAACAATGGCATAAAGCAGATAGAACTGCTTGACTTAGTCCAAATCACAGACATTGCTCAGCAGCATTAGATGACAGTTAACTTTTAATGAGGGATGACAAGAGGTAATTAAATCTTGACACACAATTATGAAAGAAAATATCAGGTAACAATCTTGCTATGCAATATAAAAGAAGAAAAGACATTTTCTGAAAACTTGCCTGATGCTCTGTCATCTGAAACTATGCTTTATGAGTGCAGGGTGAAGGTCAAAGAGGTATCTCAACTCCATCAATCCTTTGGACAGTTACAAACGACCTTTCGCTTTCCATAAGACATTCAATATTCTGAATTGGAGGGATACATTTTTCTGTGTTTAGAAAATGGCAAAATTGAAACCTTTCCTATTGCAGGAGGCTCACTTTTGTTGACTCTCTTGGACAGCCTGTTCATTCCCCAAAGCTTGTTCAAGCTATGATCTCATTTGCATTAACTACCTAATCTAGAGAAAAACGTCAATTTGATATTGTGCGACTGAAAGTTTTCTACTTGCTGAATAACTTTTGCTCAAGCTTTAAAAACCCAACATTGGCCTATTAGAGTATGATAATTCTTCCTTTAAAATACTTGAGCGATTTTTAACTTCAGAGAAATAATCCAAGAGTTTTGCATTTACATTAGAAAGCTAATAAGGGGAATGGAAGCAAGATTTTAATTCTTGAACTTTTCCCCTCTCTGATAGTCTTAAAAAATAGTTATTTTTTAGTAACATTTTAAATACCAAAAAAAGTTCCAATTCAGAAATAAGACTCTTCTGGCTCTAATGAATTCAGATTTTTATAGTACTCAATTTTTCTTATTTTTTCCATATAAAATGTCACAGTAATCAAGCTGTCATCAACTTATGTAATATATAACAGTACAGCTACTGGCTAAAATTACATGTATAGGTACCTTAAGATAACACAAGACTTATACTATACTTATGAATAAGTGCTTTGTGACATGTAGTTACAAAGTTATAAGCATTAAAAATGCATGTGACACAAGTTCAAAGAGTAAGGTATTTTATTTTTTACTTATTTACTTCATTATTCCTTTAATATAGAAGAATTGGGCCTCTCCTACAAGTTAGAGACTGTTCTAGGCAATGAGCATACAGCCAGTGTACAAGACAGACAGTATCCCAGTCCTTGTGGAGGTTCCATTGTGAAGAGATGAAGAAGTATGTAAGCAAATACATAAAAAAAATCATTCCAAATACTGTGAAATCCACTGGAAAAAAACAAAGTAATGGATAGACAAATGGAAACTGGAGCATAGTGCTTTTTACACTGTGTGGTCAGGAAAACTTTGAATAAAGTGTATATTCTTGCCTGCCAGGCTATTAAAATTGTTATAAAAATATATGTAATTTAATGAGTAACTGACTGAGGTTTTGGTCACTGATTGCTTTCTTCCCAAAGCCATTTCTCCAGCTGAACCATTCATACTGATTTTTACCTATATTCATTATTTATTCTTCTAAAAGGGAAAAGTAGTTTTTTTTTTTTTTTTTTTTTTTTTTTCTTTTTTTGCGGTTCACGGGCCTCTCACTGTTGTGGCCTCTCCCGTTGCGGAGCACAGGCTCCGGACGCGTAGGCTCAGCGGCCACGGCTCACGAACCTAGCCGCTCCACGGCATGTGGGATCTTCCCGGACCGGGGCACGAACCCGTGTCCCTTGCATCGGTAGGCAAACTCTCAAACACCGCACCACCAGGGAAGCCCAGAAAGGTAGTTTTTGATCATTGACTAATTTTACAGAAGATTACAGAAATGCTTACTTCCTTAAATTGTTGTATTTTCTGCAATACAGCTGTAACAAAATTAATATTTTTTGTGAGATAATTTTCTAAGTTTAATTATGGAAGAAGTTAATATAACAGCTGGTTGCTTTCATTTTCTAAATGTTGTCTTTATGCTTTTTGTAAATTATAGAATTTGGAAAATAATTATAAAATTATTCAAAATTCCATCATATAGTGTACAAAAGAGTATGCATTGTTCTAAAAGGGTCTTTTTTTGACAATTACATGATAGTTATGTCATCTACTCTTGGATTTCTATATAATTTTAAAAGTTTACTTCTGAGAGGCAGAGAATAATTTTTTTGGCCAATAAACAGATACAGACAACTAAAGATAACCCAAAAAGAATTAACAAAATAAAAATAAATCTAGATAAATTATTTATGATGGTTGATATTCTTAAAAAAATTAAAAATAGTTTTGAAATTTAATTCAAGGGAATTAACTTTACTCTCTAAGTTGTGATTAGTTCCACTCAGAGTCTAGTTGGTTTCATGTTAGTTGACGCAGATTTTGTAGAAATATGGATGCAGTCCTGTTACTTGTCTCACCTGAGAGCAAACATTTAAGTTTTCAGTGGCAAATCTATCACGAGTTAAGAAAAATAATCAACTTCAGATTTAAAACTTAGTTGTAGCAAGATCTATTTTCAGCAGGAAAAAAGGTACCTCATCTTTTTTTACTTCAGAATTCCACTTATAAAATTGACTTCTAACTTACAAATAATTCTTTTATTTTTATAAAATGAGATACAAAATATTTTATTCCCAACTCAGACTCATGTGAATCAGATCTTTGCTAGTATCTGATTTTTCTAATTGGTTCAAGGATAAAAATCATAGGGTGCAAGCAAAACAGGAAGTGGTCTGGGATCTCCAGTGCCTCTCCCCATGTTCTACCTGCTGTGTTAGAATGCACTCCAACCAGGATAACCTGTGAGATCTTTAATAATATATACAGGCACATCATTAACACAGAAGGAGTGATTTTGGTCATGAAATATCTTCATCTTATACTTAGTTACATAGATTACATAACATTCTGCAGGGAACCCTAAGGATTCATGCCAGGTGAATTTGCAGATTCCAGATTTGGTTACCATCAGCAATCCTAGCCAGGTTGGTAGGTCCTGTATATTCATAGATAAGGATTCTCCTGTTAGCAAATACCAAATTTTCTTTCACCAAGAGGTCTATCATTTGTCTGTTTAGAAGATTTGACTGTGTCAAATTCTTTCTATCCCTGGTACATCAGCCCTCTTCACCCAGAAGAAAATGTAAAACACAGCTTCCATTTAACCATTTACTTCTCATGAGCAAATGCAATGAGAAGATGAAAGATACTTTGCTTACCCTGCTACACTCCTGCTCATCAAGAAGAAACCCTCGCTCCATCTGCAAATAACAAGGATAATAGCCAATGGATTATTGCAATGAAATCGTTGATACAAATCATAGAAAGTACAGTTTCATTACTGCTTCTCTATACACAATTTGAAAGTAATGAAAAATAAAATAAAGAAAATAATTTCATCCAGGTTTTATTCTGTAGTTGAATAAAACCTGAGAGAGAGTGCGTATTGGTTAGGGATCCAACTCTGCAGTCACAGTGCCTGGATTAAAATCTGGAAATTTATTCAATCTCTGATTGCCTTCATTCCCTCAACTAAGAATTAAATAATATATGTAAGGCCTTTAAAAGCAGATATTCTCAGAAACAATACCAGCTAAACCAACTTTCAGTCATCCAAGTTGTGATTGTGCTGTAAGACTTGCATTATTGCTTTTCTATTTTAATAGACAATTACAAAGATGCAATTATACTCAGTTAACTTATTCTCACATTATTTGCATGCTATTGTTATGTTTCTTAAATTTGTTTTTTATGTTACTATTGTGCTAAAGTATAGTTCTCATTAACTGTAATGGGTTAATGGCTCTAATGTCATTAATCGAAACATAATGATAAAATGTTAATATAAACATCTAACTTAAAATAATGTTGCAAGCTTAAATAAGAACAGACTTCAGTAAAACTGTGGATTGTGGATTTCTGTTATGACTTTACAATGAGCATAGGCTATAATTATTTTCCACAAGTAGCTTAAAAAGAAACAAAGCACAAATTAACAAATACAAAATTAGTATCAAAATACTAGTATCTTGTCAAACTAATAAGCTGTTTACACCAATGTCCAGCGTGTTTTTGTTTTAGAGTGTTAATGAGTTGCATCTTCATTTTCAAAGTATAGTTTCTAGTAATATGATGGAGACACCCCATAATACTTCCAAAATGCTTTCCTATATTAAATGAATGTTGTCCAAAAAGGTAAAGAAAAGACCAAAACTACAGCAACATTTTTCAAAGTTGCATTTTCTGTAACAAAAGAAGAATGATACAGTATTTCTGAGAACTTCATAAAGCTAGTGCAAAGTAAATGACAACATGGCCAGTGAAGAAGATCTATTTGGTTATCTGCAAAATCCCTTTACCAAGTAGCACTGTGGTACAGGGTGTAATACCAAAGGCATATATACCAGGAGAGAACAGCATGGAGTGGTTGCAGATATTTCTCTTTACAGGTGGATGACTCCACCAAGGAAAAGAGTATGAACTTCTCTTAGCAGTTTGCCATAATATCTGGAGAAAAATAATATGTGACAGAATGATATTTTTTCTTTTATAACTGGAAAGTCATGTTCAAAGAAGGATTTGCTTTTTTAAAAAAATTTGGTAGAGGTATGGATAATTATTAATACTTTTATTTTTGGAGTCATGCTGACTGAGAAATGTACTTTTAATCAGTTCTAACGGAGCAGCAATCACTGAAAAAGGGTCTGCTCTAAATGAAATTTCCAAGTGCTCCTCCAAACAATATTCGGAAGGTGTCAACAGGGCTTTTTACCATGATTTTAATATTAAAAAAATAGTAAAATTAGTGTATTAGAAATGGACTAAGATCCAGTCACAGCTAACTAGAGAACATTTTTCTGCTTCCAGAGAGTTCAAGATTTTACTTTTCCATTCTGAAACATACATCTTGTGAAAAATCTTTGTGCTGGTTTGTAAAATGGATGAAACAAACATTTCCTTGTGACATTAATACTGTTAGAAAGTTCTATTTCCATGATAGTACATCCAAGTGACATAACTCAGTAATAAATGCATCATCTTAAAATGCCTTAATTTATCAACCTAGGGTCAAAAATTTTATTATGTTTTTAATGTTGACAATTACTTTTTAGCATTTTAAAGAGATAAGCAAATAACTTGATCAATGACAATGTAACTCTTCCAAAAATACTATTTTTCTATTTCTGGAGTAAAAAAATAAACATACACACACACACATACACATACACACACACACACATATGTATATATTAGTTATCAATTGCTAATAACAAATTACTACACACCTAGCCCTTTAAAACTTCACTTACTTATCTCAGTTTTCACAGATCAAGAGTTCAGGCAAAGCTTAACTGGGTTCTCTGCTTAGAATCTCAGAAAGCTGCAAAGTGCCAGCCAGGCTGTGTTCTTATTTGGAGGCTTGACCTGGGAAAAATCTGATTTAAACTTACTCAGGTTGTTGCCGGGATTTATTTTCTGGTGGCTGAATGATTGAAGTCCTGGTTTTCTTGCCAGCTGTCAGCCAGGGACTGCTCTCGCTTCCTAGAGACCATCTTCAGGTCCTTGGCTTGTGGTCCCCTCCATAAGCCATCTCACAACATAGGAGCTCACTTCTTCAAGGCTAGCAGGACAATCTCTCTTTTGATTAACTTAAAGTCAACTGTTAGTGACCTTTATTATGTATGAAAAATCCCTTCACTTTGCTGTATAATATAACCCATTCATAAGAGTTAAACTTTGTCACTTTTTCAATATTCTATTAGTTTGAAACAAGTCACAGCCCAGATTCAATGGGAAGAGATTGCACAAGATGTAGAGATGAGGGCATGGTAATCATCTTAGAATTCTACCTATCAATATATTACTGGATGTATTAAAAATTGCACCCTTTAATATTTCAAAGTCATGAATTCAGTATACATTGTTCCCAGTTGGATATTACTCCATAATTTCTGAATAAGTTTTCCTCTTCAATATCTTTAACTCTCTGAAAGACTTAAACATGGTTTATTGCTGTTAACTATTATTGTGACTTAAAATTGTGAATTGGGATTCTCTAACTCTAATAACAGAGTATATAGCTACCACTAAAAAATTTAGAATAATTTAGTCCCAGAAACTGTCAAATATCTGAGCTTAGGTAGCTTTATAAACATCAAAAATTTAGAAAGGCTAGAAATAGAAAGTAATACAAATATTTGCAGGGAGAACTATGAGAATAAACAATTATGAAGACATAAGTGGCTGTTTTTCCAATTACATTTTCTCTATAAATGAATAAAGTGTGTTTATGCTCTTATCTTTTTTAAAAAATACGTTGTTAATTTTTTCTTATTTAATTGTAATGAATCTATACATATGGAGTAGTAGTTTATCTTTTATTTTCTACTTTTTATTTTGATTTACTTTTAAATTCAATTTTTATTAGGTCAAATATAGAGATATACATACATAATATGTATTATAGTAACAGATAATATTAACAGAAAATATTAATGAAATAAAAGTGATGATCCTGATACAGTTCTCACATATCAGCTTTAATAAATGGAAAGAGAAGGTAAGAAACCAGTAGAGATAAAATATACTTTTCAATAACAGCTGATAGGAGAATTAGCTGTTTGGAAAATAAAATAAAAATCAAGGGACTTTTCCATCGTACTCCATAAAACAAATTTATTTTAAGGGAAAAGAGTTAAATATATATAAAGCACTAAAAAAAATAGGAAAAAATAAGATCATTTATCTGAAAGAAGTCTTTCTAAGCATATAAATAATGAAAATAAGCAAATGAATGATCAAAAAATTTGGGCAAAAAAATTTAAAGCTTTTTGAGTTAAAAAATGTTATACACAGAATTAAAATAACAGTGGAGAGAATTAAAAAAAAAGAGCTAATTTCCTTAATAGGTCTAGATTTCTTGCAATTCAATAAGGAAAATTCTAACAATACTGGTAAACAATAATAAAGATCACAAACAGCCTTTTGTTTTTCCATTAGTTTAAATTGTCATAATATTTTAATTATTTTTTCATGCAAGTCATATGTATTACTATTTCTTCCTAATATTTATATATCATTTTGTCCATTTATTTAATTGTACCAGCTGACATAAAAATACTAAATAAATGGAGCTGATAGGAGAAATATTAAATAGTAGGTCTTCATTATACTTTTTTATTTTTTCAATGTCCTTCAGATAATTTAAGTTTTCAACTGTTTCTGGTCTATTTGAGTAATATATAAACTCTTCCACTTTCTGTTATTTTCATATTTATTAACACTGTGTTATACAAATAATTTTCTTTTAATTCATTTAATATCCTCTGTAAGTGATGTTCTTTCTCAATTGGTATTTTTTAGGTTTTTTTTTTAATGTACCAACAAACAAATTTTGTTCTTATAGTAGTACTATATATTTCCTGAAGTTTTCCTAAGAACCCAATATTAAAATGCATTTATCAAAGCTATTGTTTCTGATTTTTAATTATAACGTTCTGCCTTTTTCCTCTCATTTTATTTAGCTATTTTCTAATTTCTTGAGTTGAATGTTATATTTATTTTCAGTGTTTAAAGGCTAAGTATAACACAGATCCAGATGACATTTTTTTTTTAAGAATTTATACTTTTCTAACAGTTTTAGATTCACAGAAAAATTGAGAGGAAGGTACAGAGACTTCCCATATACCTCCTGCCCCATATAAATAGCCTCCCCCATTATCAGCATTCCTCACCAGAGTAGTACATTTGTTGCAAATGATGAACCTACCTTGACACTTTATAATCACCCAGAGTCAACAGTTTACATTAGAGTTCAGTCTTGGTGTTATAAATTCAATGGGTTTGGACAAATGTATAATGATATGCATTCATCATTATAGTATCATACAGAGTATTTTTACTGTACTAAAAATCCTCTGTGCTCTGCTTATTCATCACTCTTTTCCTCTTACCCAACCCCTGACAGCCTCTGATATTCTCTTACTGTCTCTATAGTTTTTCCTTTTTAAAACTGTCATATAGTTGGAATCATATGGTATGTAGCCTTTTCAGATTGACTTATTTCACTTAGTAATATGCATTTAAGGTTCCTCTATGTCTTTTCAGGGCTTGTTAATACATATCTTTTTAGCACTGGATAATATTCCATTGTCTGAATGTACCACAGTTTATTTAACCATTTACCTGCTGAAGTGCATCTTGGTTGCTTCCAAGTTTTGGCAATTATTAATAAAACTGCAATAAATATCTTTGTGCAGGATTCAGGATTGCTGGATTATATGGTAAGAGTATGTTTAGTTTTGCAAGAAAACTCTTCCAAAACAGCTGTACCATTGCATTCCCACCAGCAATGAATGAAAGTTCCTGTTGAATGAATGCATTCCCACCAGCAATGAATGAAAGTTCCTGAGCTCTACATGCTCACCAACATTTAATGTTGTCAGTGTTCCAGATTTTGGACAGATGTGGAGAATCTTTTCAGATGGTAATTTGCCATCTGTATATCTTTGGTGAGGTGTCTGAAAATTATAAATTCTTTAAAACACCTTCACAGACACCTCTAATAAGATTTTTTTCCTTATTGTTGAGTTTTAAGAGTTCTTTATATATTTTGGGTAACAGTTTTTTTGTTTGTTTGTTTTGTTTTTAAATCAGAGAAGTCTTTTGTAAATATTTTCTCATCATTCATGGCATCTCTTCTCATTCTCTTGAGATGTCTTTCACAGAAAATAAGGTTTTCATTTTAATGAAGTCCAGCTTATCTATTATTTCTTTCATGGATCATGCATTTGATGTTGTATCAAAAAAGACAACTTTCTCAAGGATATCTAGACTTTGCCCTATGTTATTTTCTAGGAGTTTTTTAGTTTTGCATTTGACGTTTAGGTTTTTCACCTACTTTGAGTTAAGTTTTTGGGAAGTGTGTAAGGCGTGAGTCAAAAGTCATTATTAGCATGTGGATGTCCGGTTATTCAAGCAACATTTGTTGAAGAGACTATATTTGCTCCATTGTATTGCCTTTGCTCCTTTGTCAAAGACCAGTTTTCTGTATTTATAGGGGTTTATTTCTGGGCTTTCTCTTCTGATTCATTGATGTGTTTGCCTTTTCTTTCACCAGCACCACACTGTCTAGATTACTGTAGCTTTATTGTGAGTCTTAAAGTTGGGTCAGTCCACCATCTTTGTTTTTCTCTTTCAATAAGCTATTTGCTATTCTGGCTCTTTTGCCTGTCCATATAAACTTTAGAATCAATTTGTTGATGTCTACAAAGATTGAGATTGCATTTAACCTATAGATCAAGTTGGGAAGAACTGACATCTTGACAATATCAATACCTTCCAATCTAAGAACATGGACTATACCTCATTTATTTAGTTCTTCTTTGATTTTTTCACCATATTTTTAAAGGTTTCGTCATATAGATCATGTTTATATTTTGTTAGATTCACATCTAAGTATTTCATTTTGGGGGGTACTAATGTAAAATATATTGTGTTTTAAATTTCACATTCCACTTTTTCATTTCTCATTTATAGGAAAATGTTTGACTTTTATATATTAACCTTGTATTTTCCAATTCTTCCATAGTCACTTCTTAGTTCCAGAAGAATTTTTTTTGTAAATTCTTTCAGATTTTCTACATAAACTATCATGTCATCTGTGACCAAAAAAAATTATTTTTCCTTCTCAGTCTAAACATTTTTTTCTCTTCTTGTCTTGTCTTATTGCATTAACTAGTACTTCTAGTACAATATCAAAATGAACTGGTGAAGGAGGAGAATTCTTGCCTTTGGCATGAATATTATAAGCACTTAATTGATTATCTAGTCATTCATATTATTGTGGCCTGTGTCCAAGAATGTGCTGGAGTCTAACGACAAATTGTTGTTTTACTAGTCTATTCAGATCAGAATTTCATTATGATAATATTGTCTTGTGCACATTACAAATTGATTGCATTTTATAATTCTCTCTCCTTGATTGAAATTGTAAAGCATTCCAGTTCTTCAATTGAAGCTCAAGTTATATTTTAATAATACTTAGGAAAAACCCTAGGTCTTATTGAAAATAAATTTGTAAATTAGTTCTTGAGATAATTACTACTACAGGGTTCAGTCAGTTATTTTACACAGACTTCTATTATTGTGGTGGCATCCATCTTCAATAATGCCTATTATATTATTGACTCATGAGAACATTTCACATTTTCTAAAATGTGCTATAGGTAATAAAAACTCAGGATTCTTAGAGGAGGGAGAAGTTTCATTAGTCAAATAAATTTGGAAAATGTTATTCTATATCTCCCTCTTGGAAATTTACAGTGCACATTAACCTTTTGAAGCTCAGGGAAATACTGCTAGGAGTAAACAAAATTTAACTTTTTTACTCATTTTTTTTTCCAAGTAGAAGAGACCGTGTCTCAGTGATATCCAACAGATATATTTTTTATCTTACCCACATAATTATTTTTATCCAGATAACTTAAAATGGCAAATGGCACAATATTTTTTCTAAAGTTATAACCTAATTTTGTTTTGAATATGGATCACTTTATTTTACAAGTCTCAATGTTTCCTCGTTCTCAGTATTGCACCCCATGGATTCTTCTGCCTTACAATTAAGAAAGTGCTTAACAGACACAAATGTGATCATGTCACTCTCATTCTGAAGAATGTCAAAAAATGTCAACCATTTTGAATACGATTATGTCGAAAATTGTTAGCATGACATATGTGAACTTTAATGAACCTATGTAATTTTCATCTCTACAAACTTTATTCTTCATCTCTTTCCCATACAGTGGGTATTAAAATGGTCAGCTTTCTTCTTTATTCCCTCTTTTCCCTTCCTGAGTAGTCAAATACATTTCTAGGGATATGGGATCTATTTTTCTTCCCTCTTCTTTGTGCCTTTGTACATATTTTCCTGAATTCCTCTAAATGTTGATATATTACAAATGTTGACCTATTACAAGCTTCTGGGCCAGAACTTCTTAAATAATTTACTTATATTCAGAGTACAAATGAGGTACTGTTCAAAGTAATTATTTTTTTTAAAAAAATATCTCAGCCACTCACTGATATAAAGTCTCTGGATGTGTTTAGTTTATATTCAGGATGATATTTAATATCCATGGTAGTCTAACTTAAAATTCCATTACTTCATTCTCTATGAAATGTATGGAGTTGTTGATAGACATAAAGCTAGACTCAATAATAATAATAAAGTATACCTAGCATTTTTGCACTCATTTGCAGAGGACAATTATGTGTATGTACAGAATATTTGCAATACATAGGAAACAATGAATTTATTGTCTAATATATAATTGTAAACATAAAGTTGTTTATTTTAGTAGCACCCTTTCTTCATACTCTAATTCATGTATCATTGAAAAGAATCATGTCTTACAAGGAAGTAAATGTAAATTCTGGGGGAAATAAAAATTATTTTGCAAAGTAATCTCCAGCTAAACCTAATGTTACCAAAAAATTTGTGCTCCCTTATTTTCTACATATTCTCCTTTGTATACTCAATGCCTGAGATAATACCTATTGCATAGTAGACAGTAAATAGATATGCATTGAATTAATAAATAAATGAATAATGAGTAATTCAAGTTTTGAAAAACACAGTGTCTTAAGATGACCTGTTCTTTCGAGGCTTTTTTTTCTTCATATCCTCAAAGACAAAGTTTTTAGTGATACTCAACATATTTTTCTCTAAGTCTTCACTGATTTATTGATAGTTTCTGTTGATTGTAGTACCTATATCTGAACTGCTGCATTCAAATAAACTTGACCTATTTATTATGAAGAAGCTTTATATTACAAGTTGTCAACTGAATCTTTACAAAGACAATGGATGTCATGCTCCTTGTTTCAAATTCCTTTTAGAATGAATAATAATATCAGATTTGGTTAGACTAAGAGCCATCATTAGTGAATAAGTGGGCGTTTTTTCTATGCATTGCTGTGGATTTTGTATATGTCAGACAATGTGCTACGTATTGTGTGTTCTTTAAATTCATACAACAACCATAAGAAGAAGAAAATATCTCTTCATGACTGTGGAAACTGAAGCTTGGAGTTGTTAAATAAATAGTATAAAAGTATCAACTAAGGGGTAGCAGACTTAGAATTTGAAACCAGAAAATCTCCCTCTAGAAGCTGTGTCTTAAAGTAGATACTACAATATATTTCCTCCCTCAGGGAAAGTCCTTCATATTTTTTCTCAAAGTAAATATGGTATCTGGCATGGTATCTAGCACAGAGTAGGTGCTCAAATAATTTGTTGGAAAAAATTGCTTAATCTAAGGTAAAGTCTGCTATAACTAAGCAAATACTAGGAATACAAACCCATTTTTTATAATAGGAAGGATGTCAAAATTCTGTACTAAAATGACTTCAGATTTATATAATTGGCAGAAAAATGGAATGAACTTATTATCATGAAACTTTTTTAATCCAATGCCACGTAGATGGATGTGTAAGATATTCAAGTTTAAATATTTGAACAGTATTTTAAAAGTATATACTGCAATTATATGGGAAAGTAATACAGAGCTTTTACCCCACAAATTGTTTTCAAAGTTCTTTTTAATATTTAAATATTTACCACTGCATAATTTACATAATCTATTCAGAATTTACAGGATTCAAATTCTACATATCCTCTCCTAAATTTGTACCAATCATTGACACCATTTAAAGAAAACAAGAGTCTTACAGGTAATCTAAACCTTTTAAGGCTCATTTCTACTTACTTTATTTAACAAATTCAATATTCATATTTATACCATAACAATCTTAAATTATACATTTTTCCATCCAAAAATTGTGCCTGCTTTTCCATAAAGTCTTCATTTTTATATTCTATCGATACCTGTACTAGCACTTTTTCACAAATATGTGAAGCTCTCACAGTCTTTATTTCACCCCCTTTCCACAGGTCCATTTCAAATTCAGTTAGTACAATTAAATGTTTTATTTATAATGTTTTTACTCCTTATGTAAAATATGCCTATAAATATTTTGAACTAACAGAGGGAATTCACTCACTCTTCCCATAATTCCTTCCAGGAGCTGGAATACCAATCTTCTTTAGTCATCATAACCCCTTTAAGTATATTTCATAAACTTAATTTTTTCAATCTATAAATATTTATATATTTATAAAATAAATCCATCCCTTTTGAGATCTGCAAAGCTGCTTCAGATCTGTACATGTTTCAAATATTTGTCCTGGTAACACTATATATTCTTTCAGATCACACAATTATTTTGTATGAGGGGCTGAAGACACTCAGCTTTTAAATAAAAAGGAACAGATTAGACTTTGCTATTGAAGGTATAAATAACAACCAGTCCATAAAAGTCACAATCAACAACTAGGAAATACAATTAATCTTGGAAGGCATTCATAAAAATAATTATTTAAAATGAAATTTAAAGCAAGCAACAACTATCCTCCACTTCCTTCTTTATAACATTCTTTTACTTGATTTAAATTTTTCTTTCTTTGTTCTGATATTTCCTATGCTTATTTTTTAAAGTTATGAGAAATATGTTTTATCTTAGGTCAATAGTTCTAACAGAAAATAGCCCAAGAGGTAAAAAAAAAAAAAAAAAAAATTACACATATCTCTACACAATTATTTCTGGAAACAAAATATTTAAATCATGTTAAAAAACATAGGCACAAATGAAAATGAATAAAATACGGATACATATTTCAACATGCATGAACCTAATAAACATTATGCTGAGTGAAAGAAGCTAGTCATGAAAGAACACATATTATATGATTCCATTCATGTGAAATATCCAGAAAAGGCAAATGTACAGAGACTAAATAGATTATTATTTGCTCAGTACTGAGTGTAGGAATGAGATGTGGCTGCAAATGAGCACAAAGTTTCCTTTTAGGATGATGGGTATGTTCCAAAATTAGATTGTGGTATAGTTGTACAATTGTATAAGTATACTAAAATTCAATGAACAGTACATTTGAAATAGATCAATTTTATGATATGTAAATTATATCTCAGTAAAAGGCATATCATCTTCCATCCCAGAAAGTCATATATGAAGAAAGGCATTAGCACCTCAGCGACTGTGGAAAAAACTGTTGATCTAGAAGTAGAATGCAAAAGAACCCTAGTATTTGAATGTAATTTTCTCTAACTTAAGCTTTCTCCTTGATTCATGCTTGATCATATTCTCAGCTGGAAATGGTGACATTGAAATTATAGGTGAACACCTTGAAGCTATTGAGTAGAGATTGAATCTCAAAGGTTTTAAGGTGAAACTCAATATTTAATATGAAAAGTTAACTACCTGATGTTCTTAAAGGGTAAAAAAAGCTATTTTTAAATTATCACACTTTTTCCCTTTTTTATTGGTGAAATAAAAACTTTTAAAACTTTCATTGTCCTTAGCATCAATATTATATTTGTATTTTCTTATCTGTTGTCTGCAGAGAGCTCAGAATATAAGGAAATATAGATGTGCTGATACTGCGTGATACTGTATAAGGATTGCATTCCACTACTTAGTTTGTGAAAACTCATATCCTAGTTTGCCCTGGCAGGTAAGTTAATATAAACTTAGGGAATTGATGAATAGATGATGGAGTGGACTAGTGGCTAATGCGGCAGATAGTGTTGTGGAGGTAGCTGAAACAGTGTTTTTGAAATACCTTTAATTTCTCAAACCAGGTGTCCAATGGATATAAGGTACTGGATCTGATTGTACAGTAATTTAACTCTATAGTGAGAAAATTGCTCACCAAAATGGGGTGAATTATCTCTTCCCGAAATATGAAGGTTCCAGTGCACTAATGTACTGGAAGTGATTATTTACCAAACGTCATTCTGATCCTTTGAAGTTAATCCAATTCACATGGTTAAAATGTGTATATCTAGTGACTATTTACATTGGCTAATACCATCTTTTCATGTTTAAATTTATATTTAAAATATTTGTGTCAGTGGATTTGTGTAGCTGCTGTTTTACAACCACTGGACACATGCATAGTAAAAAAAAAATGAAAAATGTTAATAATTAGGTAGGTTTTATTCTCTTTATACTTTTGAAATGAAGTTTTGCACCAGACTTCAAAAGTTAACAATTGCTACATTGGCAGAAATTAAAGAAATTAAAAAGCATAAAAAATGAAAAAAGATCTTCCATAGAAAATATCTGGTTACTTGTTTCTCTATAAAATTTGCTAGCTGGGAGTGTCAATTGTGTTAATGGAGAGAGCAATTTGAAGCTGTAATCAGGATTAAGCCTCCATAAGACTCTTCATTTTTCTTTTCCATTTGATGACAATTTTCTGTAATTAATATCAGTCCTTTTTTACATCAACCAACTGCCTTGATATTACAAATAGAACATTGTGCTGTGGGTTTAGGTAAGGAGTAAATTAAGAACAGATGAATTCTTAATAACAGTCTTCTCTCACAAAATGTTCAAGATTATAAAACAATATGAGGAAATAATCACTGAAGATGTGAAAATATACAGGGATAAATTTACCTTAAAAATGGTGATTTTTCTGAAATTCTATTAATTTAAGTTCATCTGGGCCTTTGTATTTACATGGGCATGCCAAAGGATCTAGAAAATGCATTGCAATATATAAGGATCAGGTTCATGTACATTTATAGATGAATATACATCTACTTTAATACTAGAAATAAGATTAAAAATGGACATGGTCAATCAATTGAATTTTAAACTTTTAAATGAGGTTATTAGTCATGAACATTTAAAATTAACTCTAGTTTGTACAAGTACAATAAACTCATAAGAAATTTCTAGTTTTTTGTTTTTGTTTTTGTGGGAAACAAAAGAATGAAAACTTATACATTAAATTATTGCCAATGGTTATGTCCCATCAGACTACAGGGAAAAAAAAATCATGTTCATGCATATGGATTTCTTTTCCTTTCACTCATTATTAGCTTATTCTTTATTTCTGTATGATACACATATTTCTCTGCTGTTTCTAAAGTAAATAAATATATTCAAAATAAAACTGCTGTAATCATTATTTGGAGAACTTAGAGGCACAAAACAGTAGAAATATGAGTTTTAAATTAGACAATTCTTTTTTTTTTGCTTTTATCTAAAAGCGAATAGTTAATGATTCTAAATCAGATAGTTATGCTTTGAATGGCTCTAAATGGTTCTTCATTCTGGGAAATGTAAGTCTAGCCTTTAGTGCATAAATGGAATTAAAGTTATTAACAAATCAACTTTAACTAAAATAAAAGAGAATGATGCAAAGTGATCAAATTGTAGTGATACAAATATGAAAAATAACATTTAATTCTTATTAACAGCAAGAATATGAATATCCTGTCTCTCAGTTTTCTTTCAGTTAAATGGGGATATTAACCTTGACCACTGACCCAGTCAATATCATACACATTAACAAAAAAGTTAAAAATTAGGGTAATAACACTGCAATTCAAACAAGTACCTCCTGGAACCACAGAATGGAGTAATGAAATACATAATGGAGTGGTGTTCTCCTGGAAAATTCAATTTTTCCTATTGTGGCAAAATAAAGATATCTCTTTTAAAAAAGAAAAAAAATCACTCAAAAATAAAAGCCTTCCTTTAAAAACAAAATCTCTCCCCTCTATACAGACAGTAACTTCCCCACTTAAAATTTAATAATCCTTAAAATATGGCTTTTTATTATGTTCATTAAATAAGAATGATCAACATAAGGACAAAGATATGACTGGGTTATTTCATAATAGTTCCCAAATAAATTTTACATTGCATGGTAACAAATCTTTAGAAAATTAACATTCACATAAGCACAGTAAATCTTTTATTAACTGAAGTTATACGACGGTTTCGGAAGTGACAATGATGATTCTTTAACTAAAACTGTTTTTTTTTTTAATTGTTTAATGCTGTCATCTGGTCTTGAGCAAAACTTGCAGAGGCTATATTTAAAATTTTTGTTTTACCAACATTATGAAAACCCTGCCAAGCTTTTTGTTTAAAGTATAAAGTGATTGTAAGTTTCGGGTTTTGAGAATTCCTGAGTGGCCACGAAAGGAAAAAAATTCTGAACTTTTCAGGCTTATAAAAAGTTGAAAGTTATGCGGTACTTATATTTAGAGTAGACTCAGTTGAACAGTTTCAGGTTACTGCATGAGCTTAGTAGAAAAACAAAATATTGCTACTGCAGAAATAAGTTACTCTGTCACTAGGAACTGCCAGAAGAATCTATTTACATTTGAAAGAATATCAAAGAAACGAAACTCAGAGTTGAAGCAAAAACTGGCCCCCAAAAAAATATGTTGCTTCATGAAAAAGGTGAGAGGAAATAATTTAACCACCCATGTTTTAATTTTTTATTATAAATACATACATAAAATAAAATATTTGTATAAAGTTTATAAAAGTTTTTTCAGTTCAAATAAAGTCTATTTTAGGTGGAGAAAACCATAATGTGGAATGAGCTAAATATTGGAACTGAATCCCAACACACTTTTTTCAATTTAAGTGGTATTTAGTAAGCTTTTTAAAACATCATGTATACTCTTATTATATGCAAAGCTTTGTTGAATAAATGTTAAATCTACTGTATAAATCAAGCATGAATAAAATAGTTGTACATTCAGTTATACATTACCCTTTAAAAATAATTTCAAAGACCAACATTTAAAATTTAAGCTTTACTTTTAAAGTTCTGATATAGAGTCAGAAATCATAAAGGTCACATGTCCAACTTATTAACTTTTCAGTTTTTTTTAAACTCAAAGTGCATTTCCAGTGACCGCAAGCTTTATTACTGAGTAAATACTGTTTCAATTTTGTGTACTGATATACTCATGTCTTGTGAAAGAAATATTTACATTTTTATGTTTATGTACTTATGGAGGAAGATTTCTGAGTTAGGGGGAAACATTTCAAAGGAAATTGGAGTTGATAAAGGTAATTGATCTATCATTCACATGCACACATGCATGTTTTGTCTTATTCTCTTTAAAGATAACATTTTGATATTTGCATTCTATTTTGTAATCTTATTCACAATCGTTCAAAGAGTATTTCCATATTTAACTGGTTTTATTATTCATAATTAGTCCTTTTATATGATGGATTTTCCATTCATTAGTTCTTTACCTTTTTAACTATCTCAATTGAGTAAATGTATTAGTTTGCCAGGATTGTTGTCACAAAGTACCACAGACTGGGTGTCTTAAACAACAGTAATGTATTGTCTTACATTTCTGGAGGCTAGGAGTTTGAGATCAAGATATTGGCAGGGTTGGTTCCTTCTAAGAACTATGAAGGATCTGTTTTATGTCTCTATCCCACCTGGCAGTCTGATGTTCCTGGGGTCCTGCTGTATTACTCCAATCTCTGCCCTCATCTTCACATGATGTTCTCCCCGTGTGTGTGTGTGTGTGTGTGTGTGTGTGTGTGTGTGTATCCAAACGTCCCCTTTTTATTGTTTTTTTTTTTTTTTTTTGGCGGGCATCTCACTGTTGCGGCCTCTCTTGTTGCGGAGCACAGGCTCCAGACGTGCAGGCTCAGTGGCCATGGCTCACAGGCCCAGCCGCTCCGCGGCATGTGGGATCTTCCCAGACCGGGGCACAAACCCGTGTCCCCTGCATCGGCAGGTGGACTCTCAACCACTGCGCCACCAGGGAAGCCCTAAACTTCCCCTTTTTATAAAGACACCATTCATATTGGATTAGGAGCCTACACCACCCAGTATGACCTCATCTTAACTAACTACATTGGTAACAATCCCATTTTCCTAAACATTCTGAGGCACTGTGATTTAGGACTTCAACATATGAATTTTCAGGGTGACACAAATCATATTCACATAACAGTAAGTATATTTTTAATTAAAAAACTTGGTGGAGTAATGTGAGTAACATGTTTTCTAGTCCTTTCCTAGATGAGAATGTTTATTTTAGTTTCCTTCATATACAAACAACAATTTTACTGGTTATAAAATTTTTGAATCATCCTTTGGACAAAACAACTTGGAGAATATACCCCATAATCATCTGGTTTTGAAGCCAGACTGATTGTGTCTTCTTTGTGGACATTTCTTCTTCTTGCCCATCTATCTGAAGGCATTTTTTTTTTTCTTTATCATAGATATAATTTGTAAATAATTTACCTGCCACATAGTAAACCAATTTAATTTACAAAATCTGATAGTATTATTTAAGATATGGGTTTTGCCATTGAAATAGACAGTCATAGTTCACAAGAGATTAACTCTTATGAAAGATTATATCTCATTTAATTCTCTTTCTTGTAACAGATCCTCTATGCTCAAGGCTTTCCTCCATAAAGTCATCAGGGGTCCAGGCTTGGTCTACCTTGATGCTAGTAACCCTCAATACCTAGCTTTTGTCTTCTGGTTTGAAATGCTTATTCCAGGTGCTGCCATTTTATCCCCATTCCAGCTACAGAAGGAAGAAATATAAAGACATGGTTATTTGTGTTAAGGGTACTAGCTAGAAATTGTACATGTAACTTTTGCTCCTATGCTATGGAACAGAATTAGACACATGACCACACTCAGCTGCAGGTAATCTGGAGAAATGTAGTCTTTCCATGGGTAGCCAAGTACTCAACTAAAAATTCTATTAATATAGAAGAAAAAATATATTAGGGGACATATAGTAAACACTGCTATAGTCTACACTTTTCTTCTCTTTAATATCCATTTGTAACCTCCTTCTCATGCATCTGAATGTACTTGCCTTTTTTTCAGGGAATCAACCTCAATGCCCCATCCAGTTACTGTATCCTACTCAAAGTCTAGGATCTCTGGAAAATGTGCAGTCCTACTGGTTAGGTCTGAATTTGGCTTATCATGGCCCAGCATCCTCTAAACTAAAAGACAAATTATCTGTCTTCCTCTTGTCACCCACTCCATAGCCAACACTCATATCCAATATGTATATATAATATGAACATATCAACAACAAATCTTACAAGAGCTGTAGCAAAGAGATGCCAGCTACTCCAGGCCACCCAGGGAGGCTGCCCCATTGAAAGTGTAGTTTCTTCGGGGGGTAGGCAGTGGGTCAGTGACAAAAGGTGATGGTTTCCATGCTAAGGAAGGAGATGTGCATGTTGGTCTTGTTGTCTACCCCATGATCAGAGCTTCAAGGAGTCATCAAAGGTGATCTCTTCAGACACCTGATCAGGCTCTACCTGCCCCATGCAGATTCTGGCTGACTCTATCATCGCCCCCTCTGCATAGGAGTGAGTGGAATCATTCTCAGTGTGAGGGTTTCTGGAGAGAAGCTCCTCAACCACATTTGGATAGTCTTCCAGACTGATGCATCATTCCCTGTCTGAGTCATACACACAGAACAAAACTCTTAGCTTCTTTTCAGTGCACCTGCACCTGATCCTCCTCCATGGGTTGGAAGTAAGACATGGTAATCAGGAAGCTCTAGAATTAATCTCCTGGACCAGGCCACTGAGCCCCTTGCACATATTAATATTGTCAAAGAAGGCAGATGGCTATTTGGATTGTATTTGGTTGAGTTCCAGGCCTGGGACTTTGTTGAAGTTCTCCTTAGGAATGGTGAGCTGATCTCCACTCAGCTTCTTAAACCTCCACTAGAACTGCTGGATCTAGTCTGCTGAGAAGCCTGTCTTGTCCATAAGTTCCCACACATCCTCAGATTGGAGGAGGGAAGTGCCTATGGTACTCCTGGCAGGGGCTGTGGGAAATGGCTTACTCACAGGGCTGGGACTGGCATTGGCTCTGCAGCATCTGGTTAGGCCTTGGGTCCAACATGGGTGAGGGTGTCAGGGATGGGTCTGAGCCACAGGTCAAGCAGCTTGGGAAAAGAAAAAAAATATATATTCATCTAAATAGGAAAGAAAGAAGTAAAACTGTCACTATTTGCAGATAACATAATATTATGCATTGAAAACCCTGAAGATTCCACCAAAACTCTATTAGAACTAATAAACAAATTGAGTAAAGTTGTAAGATACAAAATCAACATAAAAAAGCTGTTGTGTTTCTACACAATAACAAGACAATCAGAAAGATAAATTAATAAAACAATCTCATTTACAACTCTACCAAGAAAAAAAAGAAACTAGGTATATATTTATTGGAGGAAGTGATAGACCTGCACAATGAAAACTATAAGACATTGATGAAAGAAACTGGAGAATTATTATTGTTAAAATAACCATACTACTCAATGCACAGACTCTAAAAGCCAAAGCAATCTTGAGAAAGAACAAAGCTAGAGGCATCACACTTCCTGATTTCAAACTATATTACAAAGCTATAGTAATCAAAACAGTGTGGTATTAGCATAAAAACAGACACATAGATTAACGGAAAACAAGAGGAGCCTAGAAATAAATCCACTCATATATGGTTAAATAATTTATAGCAATGGGGCCAAGAACATGCAATGGTGAAAAAAAGTCTCTTCAATAAAAGGTGTTGGGAAAACTGGACAGCCACACACAAAAGAATAAAACATAACCCCTATTTTACATTATATATACAAATTACCTGAAAATGGATTAAAGACTTGAACATAAGACCTGAAACCATAAACCTTCTAGAAGAAAACATAGGTGGTAAGTTCCTTGACATTAGTCTTGGTAATGATTTTTTTTTAAAATTAACACCAAAAACAAAGGAAACAAAATCAAAAACAAACAAGTGAATAAGCAAGTGGGACTATGTAAAACGGGAAAGCTTCTGCACAGCAAAGGAAACCATCAAAAAGAAAAGCAACCTACCGAATAGGAGAAAATATTTACAAATCATCTATCTGATAAGAGATTAATATTCAAAATACATAAAGAACTCATACAACTTAATATTGAAAGAAAAACAAAACACCAAAAAACAATCTGATTAAAAAATGGGCAGAGGATCTGAATAAACATTTTTACAAATAAGACATATAGATATATGGCTAATAGGTACATGAAAATGTGCTCAGTATCACTAATTATCAGGGAAATACAAATCAAAGCCACATTGAGATACACCTCACCCCTGTTAGGATGACTATTATCAAAAAGGCAAGAAATAACAAGTGTTGGCAAGAATGTGGAGAAAAGGAAACTGTTGTGCACTGCTGGAGAAAACGTAAATTGGTTCAGTCACTATGGAAAACAGTATGGAGGTTCTTAAAAATTTAAAAATAAAAGTATCTTATAATCCAACAATTCCACTTCTGGTACTTATCTGAAGGAAACAAAAACATTAATTCAAAAAGATGCATGCACCCCGGTATTCATAGCAGGGTTATTCACAATGGCCAAGACATGGAAGCAGCCTAGGTGTCCATCAATGGATGAATAAAGAAATATATATGTGTGTGTGTGTGTGTATACATATATGTGTGTGTGTGTGTGTGTGTGTGTGTGTGTGTATAATTCAGTAATAAAAAAGAGAAGGAAATCTTGCCATTTGTGACAATGTGGATGAACGTTGAGGGAATTATATTAAGTAATTTTAGTCAGAGAAAGACAAATACCATATGACCTCACTTACAAATGAAATCTGAAACAAACATACCAAAATAAAAAATAAAACTGAACTCACAGATATAGAGAACATATTGGTGGTTGCCTGAGGTAGAGGGTGGAGAGTAAGCAAAATGGTTGAAGGTGGTCAAAAGGTACAAACTTCCAGTTATAAAATCAATAAGTCCTGTGGATATAATGTACAGCATAGTGACAATAGCTAATAATACTGTACTGTATATTTGAAAGTTCCTAAGAGAGTTGTTCTCATCACAAGAAAAAATTCTGTAACTATGTAAAGTGATGGATTTCAACTAGATTTATTGTGATGATCATTTCACAATATGTGCGAATATCAAATTATTATTTGTACACTTGAAACTAATAAAATATTATACATCAATTATATCTCAATACAAAATTTGGGGGGTTGTGTAACGGGGCAACAAACAACCCCCCAAATTTCAGTAGCTTATCACAACACAAATTTATTTCTCTGTCATGGAGAGCCCAATTGAGATGTTCCTCGCCTAAAGCTTTCCTTCAAGCAGAGACGGAGACTTGGAGATTTGGGCTCATTTAATTTTGAGGGGCTGCCATCTTAAACAGATGGTCCTTGAGGTCACTATAGATCAAAAACAAACAAGCAAAGAAACAAACCAAATGCCGAAAACAAACAAATAAAAACGTTCCCATGCAGAGTACTGAAGAACGGGAACACATAACAGTCTCTTTTTCAGATTATGTTAAGTCATTATTTCTGCTAAGTATTTCAGAGATCAAAGCCATAAATTATTTGAAAGCAGAGATATATGATAGCTATTCAATATAGGTAAATTCACCATTTTCCCTTGAAATATTAACATGAAAGATGCGACACTAAACCAGTCTCAATGATGCCCCATTTGTCAGGTTAGCTACATTCAGTTGACAGTTGTCAGCTGATAAACTAAATCAGGATCCCAAATTTTTTGACACAACACAGATTTTATGAAGGTAAAAGTTAAAGAAGCAGGTTATAACCACAAATATTGATCAGAAAGTTACTTGATAATTTATGTAATAATATATTTTACATAACTATAAGAAATAGAAGCAGGTTACAAATGAAGTAGAAAAATAGTCCTATATTGAAACTTTGGAATAATTCATGCTTAAAAGGAAAATCTAAAAAACACTATTTTGGAATTAGATTTTTATAAATTTTTATTTATATATACTGTTCTCCCTAAGAATTGAGACCTCCATACCTTTGTGTTAATAAGTCATTTTGCTTCCACTATCCTTTTAATATTTTAATATTTTATGGCAGCATGGTTAGGCCCCATCTCCTCAGAGAAGCAAAATAGTGTAGAATCTTAGAGCACTGGTTCTCCAACTAGACCATCTCTTTCATATCTAGGCTCTACAATATCTTATCTTTGCAAATTTAGACATGTTATTTAGTCTCCCCTTGGATTGGGATGAAGTAACTACACAGCCCCAAACAATCCATTAACAATTATTCTCAGACCAGATAATTGGTACTGAACGACTCTTAGATGGACGAATTAGGCATGTTTCTTAGCTGTCTGTGCGTGAAAGGACTGATAATCTTTTAACAGCTTCAAGCAAACCCACAGCCATCAGAGTCCAGAGGCTGACTTCGGGGGACACGGATTTGGGAAATCCCAGGAGGAAATTTCTGGGAATTTTCTAGTGGAGAAGGAGGGAGGTCTCAGACTCTAGTTCCTCTCTCTTGCCCTCTTCCCTCTTGGGCTCAGTAGAAGCACTGGAGACCTTCTGCCAACTTCCTGAGCTCTGCCTGGAAATGGTCACCCAGCACTGGTTGGGGACAAGGGATAAACAGTGGTCACCAGCCACACGTAGGAGCCAGGGCCCGAAAGACAGGCAAGCTCTGGCCACGGGGGCCACTTCTTACCCTCCCAGCTCGCAAGGGGGTCACTCTTTCCTCTAATCTGTCAGTGCAGTACCTGTGCTCCTGTAGGTGGAAAGGTGAGTCCTCCACACATTCCTGGCTGGGGTCCTCCAGCCTGCTTTTTCTCTGCTGCTCCACCACACTCTGCACCTTTTCTTATTTTGGTGAATCCCCCTTCCTCGAATTAAAGTCTCTTCTTGCCCCTTTGGGGCTACATGAAAAAAAAACTAAAAAGAAAATTACTCAAATTTCACAAATTATTACCTACACTTTAAAAAACTACACTTGTTTCCCTTAGGATTGTAGACACTTACATAAGAGTGGTAAATGTACTTTTTTTAACTCAAGCAATATTCAACTATCTGTTCAACTCCTAATCTTTGTGTATCAGGTGACATGTATTTTTTTTTTATCTAAGACCATCTGTTGACAAAAATTATTTTAATTAATTTGTTAACTTTAGAATGACATTTATTTTCAAATAATCTTGATATATTTTTTATGTCCTATACATTTTTTAAAAGTTTAAGACCATAATTTGATACTGAGGTAAAATGATGCATATAAGTTGCAGGGGTTTTTTGTACATTTTCTCTTACAGAAAAAACACATGTTGACAGAAAACTTCATTCATTTACTTATGAATTTGTATTGATCTTTTATGTTTTATATATAATAGGTAACATTTATTGAGGGCTTGCTACTTGTTATAAATGTTTTCAGCACTTTAATGGGCTACCTCATTTTATTTTATGACAATTTTATCTGGTAAAATATTATTCCCCTTTACTTGGGAAGTGAGGCCCAAGGTCATATAGTTATAAAACAGACCACACTCCCTCAGATGTTTCAGCCATGAATTATCTATGCTTACTGTAAGTCAGGAAAACCTAGGTAACTATTTCCTGCCCCATAGTACAGAAGAAAGTGGCAGAGGTTTAGAGTGTGGCATTGTAGTGCCTTACAGTTTAATTTTCTAACACAACTCTAAGTTTCCCCAAAGAGTTGTCCAGCTGCATAAAATTCCCACTTGAACTTTCCTCAGGGAAGCTAATATGAGTGCTCTGTCTACATGGCTGTTTGTGTATGGCCCTGAGCTTTCTTGTACATCAGACTTTTAGGAACAGCTGAAAAAATCAGGAGACAACTGGGATCCTTTGATAGGTGCTGATGATGAGAGAACCACTGCTAGAAGAGGCCATTACTCTTCGCAGAAGCCCTACTGGGAACTGCAGAAGGCCTCTAGGAGTGAATACCAACAAGACTTAAGACCAGAAATAACTGCCACGTATGTAAGTGGGATGTACTATGGCTCTGATAATGTAAGGAGCAGACTTTATTTCTTCAGTCTCTTCTGTTTCCAAACTGTAGGAATGGATCTGATATTAGATGCTGAGAACTTAGCTTTAATAAACGTAGTCTTTTAATGTGTTCTCATTTAAATACTTTTTCACCCCATGATGGTGTATGCTGGGAGAGGGAACATGCTGGATGAATAGAAAAATGGGAGTGGCAAATCAGCAAACTGGAAAATCTGTTTTTGTTTTTTTTTAATTGTCTTACCTCAAAGTGAGGCCAGTCCTACTACTATATCTCCTCTTTCAAAATTAATATATGATACTGATCCTCACAGTATTATAATATATCAAGTGCAATTTATGAAAAGATGATAGAATGTCTTCTTTAGACTATTCATGTCATTTTATTTATTTATTTCATATGACATTCTTCATGTTTCACCTTATTAGATAAACTTTAATCTAGTAGGTAATGAAAAACATTACCTACCATGGAAATTTGATCTGATATGTTGGGAAGAACATTGAATATTGATTGGGAGATTAGTCATAGTAATTTGAATCTTAAAGTAGTGTAAAATATTTTTACATTATATTCATTTATTCATAAACTATACATTTATTGAGCACTTACTCTGTACCAGGCATTTTGGTAGATGATAACCAAAAGAAGAAATGTTTCTGCCCTCAAAGAGCTTGCAGTTTATTAGAAAAAGCATGTTTAAACAGTTTCAGAATAATAAAGTTAATACTAAAATAGAAATACTGTATGTACTAGACAGGTACCTAAATGAGAGAACACTCAATTCTTCCCTGGAGAGGAAAGGCTCAGAAAAATAATACAGGGATGATGCAATACAACATATGATTTAAAATGCCAACTTTAAAAATTAGTTTATTTGTGTGGGTTTGTCCTTTAAAATATGAGAGATGTAAAGAAAATAGATCTATAAACCAAATATGATTAAAAATATCCAAAGTTCTTCTTGTGAGAGTATCTAAATCATGGTACTGAATTTAATTAAATAAGAAAATATGTTCAATTTGAAGGGTTAATCTGTGCAACTTCATAAGGTTTAAAAATTTTTAGGCATGATGGAAAGCTGTTTCATAATGGAGGAAAGTGGGAAAAAACTTTATTGATGTTATTCCATTGACTTTTGATTTTCCATCAATTTTGTTAATGTATTAGCATTTAGTCCTATTTTTGCTCCTTTAATTTTTTTTCTTTTAGTTGTTTAAAAATGTTTTTCTATTTGATTTATTTACAGAATTTTGAGTATGTTAAACTTAAATACTATTTTCTGTATTTATCCTGTTTTAATTTTATAGAGATTCTTGACTATGTAGGCTAACATCACAAACAGTTTTTGCAAGTTCTTAACCATTATTTCTTGCCATAAAATTTCTGTTCTTTTTGTTTCTCTTTTCCTTCTAGGATTCCATTTACATGTATGTTTAACATTTTCACTGGTTCCCTTATTTATTTATTTTTATCCCATTTTCCATTGTTTTGCCTCTCTGTGCTTCAGTCAACAATTTTCTTAGTATTTTCCAGTGCATTATTTTCTAGTTAACTAATCTTTTCTCCAGCTGTGTCTAATATGTTTTGAAACTCATATATGGAATTGAGTGTGATGCTCCTTTCAGCTTCTAAAAATGTGTTGAAATCTCTTTGCCCACTGATAATATAGATCTTGTCCTCTTTATGTATGTTTTACTTAAATAAAATTTTATTAAAGTTTAAGTTCTATGATGACTCTTTTCCTTATGAAAAAGTATCCATTCATCACTGAAATAAATAGTAGTATGTATCTAAGGCTTTAGAATTATATTTTCATAGGTGACTTGGGGAACTGTGTTCAATAATATAGATAGCATCTCTGCATTCATTTGCATTTCTAAACTTTCCATTGTCTTTATTTCAATAGTCAGAAGTTTCATTTAACATCAAAAGTTACATTGGAAATTGCTGAATAAATTTTAAAATCCTTTGTATTCTGTTTTACATTGTTGATACCTAATAGGGAAAATATTCTTAATAAATTTTAGTGTTATCTGGTAGTATAATGTAGGGAAGTACTACTTTATGTATGAAATTAGGAAGCCTAATAATGTATATAAACAACACTCAATACTCAATAGGTTTTAAATAATAACTTGAATAGATATGTCCCATTTACTTTTAAGATTTCTTTCTTTACATTTTGATATATATGCATTGCATATATGCATAGCCAATACATATATAATGGATAGATAGATAGACAGATAGTTGGATATAGATATACAGATATAGATATATAGAGAGATATAATGTTGATGGATAATGGGACCCCCGGAAAAAACTTTTTACTTTCTATGCTCTTAGTAAAGAGAATTTGCTATCATTGACTTATGCACTATTGTTCTGATTCAACAAAACTCTTTCCCACAATTTTATCCTATGAATTTATTTCAACTGGTCTCCAATTTGAAGAGTACATTTGAAATAACAGGGTAAAAATAAAATAAAATTTATTAATTAAAACAAAATGTATAACTTTGCATTCCAATTCCCATTCTAATTCCATATAGTGATAGTAAAATAAAACCTAATTAAGATTGAAATCACATTCTCCCTCTCCATTTACCACATTTGGGTAAAAATTGTGTGGATTAGTCTGTTGTATTTACTCTACATTGCTCCAAAACTCCAAGAAATTCTCTCTGGAAGGTGATTCAGAACTGAACATGCTTCTAATTAAAAAAAAAAAAAAATCTAAGAAGTTTTTTTGTGTGTGTGCCTTACTAATTTTTAGGTGCTATAGAAAAATATGTCACTTCTCTTCCCACCACAAAGAACTTACAGTATAATTATGGAAATAAGACTAAGAATGACAACAAAGTCAGGTAACTAATTCCAATAGAATTAGGTTCTAATCATTTTCATTGTGTTTTAATTGTACTTCGATACCGGAAGAGAAAAAGAGTAATACCAAGTGATATATTACAAATATTAAATAAGTCTGTGAAGAGGTTATGGAATTTAAACTTAGATCTTGCATTTCAAAAAACAGTGAAAATGGTACTCTTCAGCAGGGCACAGTTGGGGATATTGTGCTTCTCAAAGCTTTACCTGTCCTACAAACAAAGCATGTGAGACATGAATTGGCTGAGATCATTTTCAAAGTGGGAAAAGTCATGGATCTAGTGACCATAAAACCCAGCTCAGAAACTACCTTTTCAGAGAGTCCAGTCAGTTTGAAAACCACTCTCATAACCAAAAATCAGGAAGAACCAGGTATCTCTTCAACACAGTGAAAAGACAGAGCCAAAGGAAAAGAGTTATAAGTTTGCTTTACGGAAAAATTTTTCTAAATTTCATCACAAACTGTCCAATTTATCTTCTGGTATTTATGAGATAGCTAAAAATAAATGAAGTAAAGTTCTTGCTAAAATTTTTCATAAAAAAAGACGGTGAAGAATTTTATAACCTCTGACTGTGTAGGAATGATATAAACCATAAAAGTAAGACTGGAAGGGGACAGAAACTGGAAGATACAATAATTAGTCCAGTTTTCTCATATTTTATAATAAGTAATCATTTTATGATCAAGTATTATATCAAAGTGTTAAAAGTATTAATACAAGAATGACTATATATTTAAAGATACTAAGTAGACTTATTAAATAATTCAATATAGTTGAAATCATGTAGTAGGTGTTACAAGCACTTACTCATATCTTGCTCACATCTCCTTCTTGGTACCAGCAGGAGTACTGTCTCCTTCTTAAGATTTAGTTTATGGCAAGAAGGATATCAACAGAAATGACTGCTGTCACTTCTGGGCTGACACATTGAATTCCTGCTTCAGACTCCTCCATGTTCCCCTCCCCTGCAGAGTGGACCAGAAGCATTATGTTGAGAAGTAAGTGCCACAAGATTGAAGCAGCCTGAGATTCTGAGCTGCCACATGGAGAATAGCTGCTTTGGAGAGATGCCCAGACTGTAAGGTACTTTTTGCAAGACATAAACTTTGTTGTCAAAATGTCACTGAAATGTTGTGCTCTTTTTACTGCAGTATAACCTAGTCTTTTCTGATTGACACAAAATAAGCAGTGGTTGGGACATAGTAGAAGAGGAAGTTCAATAGAGCTTGTTTAAAGATTTAGATAACTAATAATATGGCTAAAAGTAATACCTATAAAGAAAACCTCTAGAAAATGTATAAACATTCCAAATTATCAGGAAAAAACCCCACAAACATGCATAAAAGAAAACACTGTTTACATAGTGAAATATTTTAAAAAGCAGTGGGAGAAAATAATGACATAATTAACCAAACATATATATCATTTAAATAAATGTAAATAGACTTAACTCAAACGTTTAAAGTAAAAATTTTTATTAGAACAAAACCTAGTAATATATTGTATACAAAAATATACACATTGCAAAATAACCCAGAAAAGCCAAATATGGAAAAGGTGGATCTAGCCAGCCAAGGTAAATGTAAATAAACAAAAATCCAAAAGTGGGATTAGCAATATTGAATCAGAAAAGAAAAAACTTCAGGGCAAGACATAATTAAATGAAGAAAAATTTAAAAATAATAAAATTTACAACAAAGATCAAAGAAAATATTCATTCATCAAATAAAACAGTAAGAGCCAAATCATCAGGAAATCCAGAGAAAAAGACAGAAACACATTTGTAACAGGAAACTAATTCTTTTCCATTTTACGTTAAATTAAATTTAAAACAAAAATAAACATGTAAACAGTATAAATAATATTATTAATATATACTTATAATTTTTAAGTTCTGTATATTGATATAGAAAATATTCTTTTTAAAAATGCTATTAACTTTGAAATTTGGTCATGTATAATGTCATGAAGCATTTCAATCAACTTTGGAAAGTCAAATTTTTATGTACTATACCCTCTGATTTAATTTAAGAGAGCACAAAGTTATATGGGAAAATATAAAAAGTATAATGTCCGAAGCTTAAAAACTATATGTATATGTGTGTGTGTGTGTAAACATATATTTAACAACTTTATTAAGTTGTATTTTAAATAGCACAAAACTAATGCATTTCAAGTGTACAATTCAATGATTTTTTTTAACTTTATTGGCAGCTTTAATAATCACCATAAATAATCCTTAGAGTATTTTCACATCTCCCAAAAGGATTCCTCATGCCCATTTACAGTTCAGCCTGGTTCCCACACAGATTCCCACTTCTAGTCCCCAGCACCCACTAATCTACTTTCTATCTCTATAAAATTGCCTTCAGGACTGGACCTTCAAGATGGTGCAGGAGTAAGACATGGAGATCACCTTCCTCCCCACAAATACATCAGAAATACATCTATGCATGGAGCAACTCCTACAGAACACCTACTGAACTCTGGCAGAAGACCTCAGACTTCCCAAAAGGCAAGAAACTCCCCATGTACCTGGGTAGGGCAAAAGAATAAAGGAAAAACAGAGACAAAAGAATAGGGACGGGCCCTCACCTTGGGGAGGGAGCTGTGATGGAGGAAAATTTCCACACACTGGGAAGCCCCTTCACCGGCAGAGACAGGGGTGGAGGTTGCGGGGGGTGGGGGAGGAAGCATCGGAGCCACGGAGGAGAACACAGCAATAGGGGTACAGAGGGCAAAGTGGAGAGATTCCTGCACAGAGGATCAGTGCCAACGAGCGCTCACCAGCCAGAGAGCCTTATCTGCTCACCCACCGGGTCGGGTTGGGGCTGGGAGCTGAGACTCAGGCTTCGGAGGAGGTCAGGTCCCAGGGAGAGGACTGGGGTTGGCTGCATGAATACAGCCTGAAAGGGACTAGTACACCACCGCTAGCTGGGAGGGAGTCCAGGAAAAACTCTGGAACTGCCGAAGAGGCAAGAGACCATTGTTTCAGGGTGCGCGAGGAGAGGGGATTCAGAGCATTGCCTAAAAGAGCTCCAGAGACGGGTGTCCACGGACACCAGAGACAGAGACGGGCATGAAATGCTAAGACTGCTGCTGCAGCCACCAAGAAGCTTGTGTGCAAGCACAGGTCACTATCCATACCTCCCCTCCCAGAAGACTGTGCAGCCCGCCACTGCCAGGGTCCTGTGATCCAGGGACAACTTCCCAGAACACACAGCACACCACATGTTTTTGCAACGTTATGCCGGCCTCTGCCGCCACAGGCTTGGCCCACATTCCACATCCCTCTCTCCCCCCACCCCCCGGCCTGAGTGAGGCAGAACCCCCGTACACGCAAAGGCGGGGCAAAATCCAAAGTTGAAACCCAGGAGCTGTGTGAACAAAGAAGAGAAAGGGAAATCTCCCCTAGCAGTCTCAGGAGCGGTGGATTAAATCCTTACAATCAACTTGATGTAGCTTGCATCTGCTGAATACGTGAATAAACAAGGAATCATACCAAAATTGAGACGGTGGACTTTGGGAGCAACTGTAGACCTGGGGTTTGCTTTCTGCATCTAATTGGTTTCCGTTTTTATGTTTATCTTAGTTTAATATGTAGAGTTTATTATTATTGGTAGATTTGTTTATTGATTTGGTTGCTCTCTTCTTTTTTTAAAAAAATTGTATATATATAAATATATACTTTATTCCTTTTTCTCTTTTTGTGAGTGTGTATGTGTATGTTTCTTTGTGTGATTTTGTCTGTATAGCTTTGCTTTTACCATTTGTCCTAGCATTCTGTCTGTCCATTTCTTTTTTTAATTACATTGAATTTTTTTATTTTTAATAATTTATTTTTTATTTTAATATCTTTAATTTTCTTTTCTTTCTTTCTTTCTTCTTTCTTTCTTTCTTTCTTTCTTTCTTTCTTTCTTTCTTTCTCTCTTTCTTTCCTTTTCTCTCACTTTTCTTCTGAGCTGTGTACTGAGAGAGTCTTGGTGCTCAGCCAGGTGTCAGGCTTGTGTCTCTGAGGTGGGAGAACCAAGTTCAGTCCATTGGTCCACTGGAGACCTCATGGCTCCACGTAATATCAAACAGCAAAAGTTTTTCCAGAGATCTCCATCTCAACACAAAGACCCAGCTCCACTCAATGACCAGCAAGCTCCAGTGGTGGATACCCTATGCCAAACAATTAGCAAGGCAGGAATAAAACCCCACCCATAAGCAGAGAGGCTGCCTAAAATCATAATAAGGACATAGGCATCCCAAAACACACCATCGGATGCAGTCCTGCCCATCAGAAAGACAAGATCCAGCCTCATCCACCAGAACACAGGCACCATTCCCCTCCACAAGGAAGCCTACATAACCCACTGAAACAACCTTACCCAAAGACAACAAAAACAACCTTACCCAAAGACAACAAAAACAATGGGAACTACGAACCTGCAGCCTGTGAAAAGGAGACCCCAAATACAGTAAGTTAAGCAAAATGAGAAGACAAAGAAACACACAACAGTCAAAGGAGCAAGGTAAAAACCCACCAGAACAAAAATATGAAGAGGAAATAGACAGTCTACCTGAAAAAGAATTCAGAATAATGATAGTAAAGATGATCCAAAATCTTGGAAATAGATTGGAGAAAATACAAGAAATGTTTAACAAGGACCTAGAAGAACTGAAGAGCAAACAAACAGTGATGAACAACACAAGAAATGGAATTAAAAATTCTCTACAAGGAATCAATAGCAGAATAACTGAGGCAGAAGAACAAATAAGAAACCTGGAAGATAAAATAGTGGAAATAACTACTGCAGAGCAGAATAAAGAAAAAACAATGAAAAGAATTGAAGAGAGTCTCAGAGACCTCTGGGACAACATTAAATGCACCAACATTTGAATTATAGTGGTCCCAGAAGAAGAAGAGATAAAGAAAGGGACTGAGAAAATATTTGAAGAGATTATAGTTGAAAACTTCCCTAATATGGGAAAGGAAATAGTCAAGTCCAGGAAGCACAGAGAGTCCCATAAAGGATAAATCCAAGGAAAAACACTCCAAGACACATATTAATCAAACTATCAACAGTTAAATACCAAGAAAAAATATTAAAAGCAGCTAGGACAAAAAAAAATAACAAATAACATACAAGGGAATCCCCATAAGGTTAAGAGCTGATCTTTCAGCACAAACTCTGCAAGCCGGAAGGGAGTGGCAGGACATATTTAAAGTGATGAAAGGGAAAAACCTATAACCAATATTACTCTACCCAGCAAGGATCTCATTCAGATTTGATGGAGAAATTAAAACCTTTACAGACAAGCAAAAGCTAAGAGAATTCAGCACCATCAAACCAGATTTACAACAAATGCTAAAGGAACTTCTCTAGGAAGGAAGCACAAAAGAAAGAAAAGGCCTACAATAACAAATGCAAAACAATTAAGAAAATGGTAATAAGAACCTACATACTGATAACTACCTTAAATGTAAATGGATTAAATGCTCCAACCAAAAGACATAGACTGGCTGAATGGATACAAAAAGAAGACCTGTACATATGCTGTATACAAGTGACCCACTTCAGACCTAGGGACACAAACAGACTGAAAGTGAGGGGATGGAAAAAGATATTCCATGAAAATGGAAATGAAAACAAAGCTGGAGTAGAAATTCTCATATCCAACAAAATAGAGTTTAAAATAAAGAGTATTATAAGAGCCACTACATAATGATCAAGGGGTCAATTCAAGAAAAATATATAGCAACTGTAAATATATACACACCCAACATAGCAGCACCTCAATATATAAGGCAAAATGTAACAGCCATATAAGGGGAAATCAACAGTAACAGAATCATAGTAAGGGACTTTAACACCCCACTTTCACCAAAGGATAGATCATCCAAAATGAAAATAAATTAGGAAACACAAGCTTTAAATGACACATTAAACAAGATGGACTTAACTGATATTTATAGGACATTCCACCCAAAAACAACAGAATACACTTTCTTCTGAAGTGCTCATGGAACATTCTCCAGGATAGATCATATCTTGGGTCACAAATCAAGACTTGATAAATTTAAGAAAATTGAAATTGTATCAAGTATCATTTCTGACCACAGCACTATGAGACTAGATATCAATTACAGGAAAAAACCTGTAAAAAATACAAACACATGGAGACCAAAAAATACACTACTAAATAACCAAGAGATCACTGAAGAAATCAAAGAGAAATCAAAAAATACCTAGAAACAAATGACAATGAAAACACGATGACCCAAAACCTATGGGATGGAGCAAAAGCAGTTTTAAGAGGGAAGTTTATAGCAATACAATCCTACCTCAAGAAACAAGAAACATCTCAAATAAATAATCTAACCTTACACCTAAAGCAGTTAGAGAAAGAAGAACAAAAAATCCCCAAATTTAGCAGAAGGAAAGAAATCATAAAGATCAGATAAGAAATAAATGAAAAAGAAATGAAGGAAAGGATAGCAAAGATCAATAAAACTAAAAGTCTGGTTCTTTGAGAAGATAAACAAAATTGATAAACCATTAGTCAGACTTATCAGGAAAAAAGGGATAAGACTCAAATCAATAGAATTAGAAATGAAAAAGATGTAACAAGTGACAATGCAGAAATACAAAAGATCATGAGAGGTTACTACAAGCAACTATATGCCAATAAAATGTACAACCTGGAAGAAATGGACAAATTCTTAGAAAAGCACAACCTACTGAGACTGAACCAGGAAGAAATAGAAAATAGAAACAGGCCAATCACAAGAATTGAAATTCAGACTGTGATTAAAAATCTTCCAACAGGGGCTTCCTTGGTGGCGCAGTGGTTGAGAGTCTGCCTGCCAATGCAGGGGACATAGGTTCATGCCCCAGTCTGGGAAGGTCTCACATGTCGCGGAGCGGCTGGGTCCGTGAGCCATGATTGCTGAGCCTGTGTGTCCCGAGCCTGTGCTCCACAATGGGAGAGGCCACAACAGTGAGAGGCCCGCGTACAGCAAAAAAAAAAAAAAAAAAAAATCTTCCAACAAACAAAAGCCCAGGACCAGATGGCTTCACAGGCAAATTCTATCAAACATTTAGAGAAGAGCTAACATCTATCCTTCTCAAACTCTTCCAAAATATAGCAGAGGGAGGAACAATCCCAAACTCATTCTACGAGGCCACCATCACCCTGATACCACAACCAGACAAAGATGTCACAAAGAAAGAAAACTGCAGGCCAACAACACAGATGAACATAGATGCAAAAATTCTCAACAAAATACTCGCTAACAGAATCCAGTAGCACATTAAAAGGATCATACACCATGATCAAGTGGGGTTTATTCCAGGAATGCAAGGATTCTTCAATATATGCAAATCAGTCAATGTGATACACCATATTAACAAATTGAAGGAGGAAAACTATATGATCATCTCAATAGATGCAGAAAAACTATTGACAAAATTCAACACTGATTTATGATAGAAAAGCCTCCAGAAAGTAAGAATGAAGGGAACTTACCTGAACATAATAAAGGCCATATATGAGAAACCCACAGCCAACATCGTTCTCAATGGTGAAAAACTAAAACCATTTCCTCTAAGATCAGGAACAAGAAAATGTTGTCCACTCCCACCACTATTATTCCACATAGTTTTAGAAGTTTTAGCCACAGCAATCAGAGAAGAAAAAGAAACTAAAGGAAGCCAAATTGGAAAAGAAGAAGTAAAGCTGTCACTGTTTTCAGATGGCATGATACTATACATAGAGAATCCTAAAGAAGCTACCAGAAAACTAGTAGAGCTAATCAATGAATTTGGTAAAGTAGCAGGATACAAAATTAATGCACAGAAATCTCTTGCCTTCTTATATACTAGTGATGGAAGATCTGAAAGAGAAATTAAGGAAACACTCCCATTTACCACTGCAGCAAAAAAAATAAAGTATCTAAGAATAAACCTACTTAAGGAGACAAAAAACCTGTATGCAGAAAACTATAAGACACTGATGAAAGAAATTAAAGATGATACAAACAGATGGAGAGACAGATATACCATGTTCTTGGATTGGAAGAATCAACATTGTGAAGATAACTATACTACCCAAAGCAATCTACAGATTCAATGAAACCCCTATCAAACTACCAATGGCATTTTTCACAGAATTAGAAAAAAAAATTTCACAATTTGTATGGAAATGCAAAACACCCTAAATAGCCAAAGCAATCTTGAGAAAGAAAAACTGAGCAGGAGGAATCAAGCTCCCAGAATTCAGACTATACTACAAAGCTACGGTATTAAAACAAGATGGTACTGGCACAAAAACCAAAATATACATCAATGAAATAGGATAGAAAGACCAGAGATAAACCCACACACATATGGTCACCTTGTTTTTGATAAGGCAGCAAAAATATACAGTGGAGAAAAGACAGCTGCCTCAATAAGTGGTGCTGGAAAAACTGGACATCTATATGTGAAAGAATGAAATTAGAGCATTCCTTAACACCATACACCAAAATAAACTCAAAATGAATTAAAGGTCTAAATGTAAGCCAGATACTATAAAACTCTTAGAGGAAAACATAGACAGAACACTCTATGCCATAAATCACAGCAAGATCCTTTTTGACCCACCTCCTAGAGAAATTGAAATAAAAATAAACAAATGGGAGCTAAAGAAACTTAAAAGCTTTTGCACAGCAAAGGAAACCATAAACAAGATGAAAAGACAGCCCTCAGATGGGAGAAAATATTTGCAAATGAAGCAAAGGACTAATCTCCAAAATTTACAAGCAGCTCATGCAGCTCAACATCAAAAAAACAAACAACCAAAAATGGGCAGAAGACCTAAATAGACATTTCTCCAAAGAAGATATACAGATTGCCAACAAACACATGAAAGGATGCTCAATATCACTAATCATTAGAGAAATACAAATCAAAACTACAATGAGATATCACCTCTCACTGGTCAGAATGGCCATCTTTAAAATCTACAAACAATAAATGCTGGAGAGGGTATGGAGGAAAGGGAACCCTCTTGCACTGTTGGTGAGAATGTAAATTGATACAGCCCCTATGGAGAACTGTATGGAGCTTCCTTAAAAAAGTAAAAATAAAACACCATACAACCCAGCAATCCCACTACTGGGCATATATCCTGAGAAAACCATAATTCAAAAAGAGTCATGTACCACAATGTTCACTGCAGCTCTATTTACAATAGCCAGGACATGGAAGCAACCTAAGTGTCAATCAACAGATGAATGGATAAAGAAGATGTGGCATATATATATATATATATATATATATATATATATATATATATACATACACACACACACACACACACACACACACACACACACACAATGGAATATTACTCAGCCATAAAAAGAAATGAAATTGAGTTATTTGTAGTGAGGTGGATGGACCTAGATTCTGTCATACAGAGTAAAGTAAGTCAGAAAGAGAAAAACAAATACCGTATGCTAACCTATATATATGTGTAATCTGAAAAAAAAAATGGTTCTGAAGAACCTAGGGGCAGGACAGGAATAAAGACTCAGATGTAGAGAATGGACTTGAGGACCCAGGGAGTGGGAATGGTAAGCTGGGACGAAGTGAGAGAGTGGCCTAGACGTATATACACTACCAAATGTAAAATAGCTAGTGGGCAGTGGCCACATAGCACAGGGAGATCAGCTGGATGCTTTGTGACCACCCAGAGGGGTGGGTTAGGGAGGGTGGGAGGGAAGAGATATGGGGATATATGTGTATGTATCACTGATTCACTTTGTTATACAGCAGAATCTAACATAACCATTGTAAGGCAATTATACTCTAATAAAGAAGTTAAAAAATAAATTGCCCTAGTTGGAAATTTTATGTACCTGTAACCATATGACATGTTGTCTCTTGTGTCTAGCTTCTTAAACTTAGAATAATGTTTTCTGAAGTTAATCCAGGACATAGCCTGGCCAGGAATTCCTTCCTTTTTATTGTTGAGTAGTATTCTATTGTATGGATATACAACACTTTGTCTATTCACTTATCAATTGATGGACATTTAGATTGTTTCCACTTTTTGGCTATTGTGAATAATGCTGCTATGGACATTCATGTGCAAGTCTTTCTGTGGACTTGCATTTTCATATAACCTGGGTATAGACCTACAAGTGTTGGGTCCTATGGTATTTTATGTGTAATTTTTTGAGAAACTTCTAAACTCTTTTCCAAAATACCTATACCATCTCACATCCTCCCAGAATTGTATGATATTTTTCCACATTGTCACCACTGTTTGTTATTGTTAGTCTTATTATTTTTATTTATTTATTTATTTATATTTTTGTGGTACGCAGGCCTCTCACTATTGTGGCCTCTCCCGTTGTGGAGCACAGGCTCCAGACGCGCAGGCTCAGTGGCCATGGCTCACGGACCCAGCTGCTCTGGGGCATGTGGGATCTTCCCAGACCGGGGCACGAACCCGCGTCCCCTGCATTGGCAGGCGGACTCTCAACCACTGCACCACCAGGGAAGCCCTGTTAGTCTTATTTTTGATAGCTGATCTAGTGGATATGAAATTGTATCTTGTAGTTTTAATTTATATTTCTCTAATGATGAACTTGTTATGTACTTATTAGCTCTGATGTGTATTTTTTTTTCAAGGCCACCAAGGTATTAGCTTAATCCTGATACTATCTACCAGGAGATAGCATCAGATAGCACAGGTTAAGGGTTCAGTACTACAAGATTGGCCCTCCCCCCCCACACACACACACACACTTCTGAGGCCAAACACAAGTCCAGGTTGCTACCTGTGTTTCTGACCAAACAGCTATAAGTAGGAGGGTCACACCACCACCTGCTTGGGTTCTATTAATCTACTAGAGTGGACCACAGAATTTAGAGAAACATTTTATATCCATTTATTTTATAAAAGGATATAACTTAGGAACTGGTAGTTGAAAGAGATGCATAAGGCAAGGTATGGTGAAAGGATGCCATGCTTCTATGCTTTCTGGGTGCACCGCTTTCCCCATATCTCCATGTATTCACTGGAAGCTCTCAAAACCCCATCCTTTTTGGTTTTTATGATGACTTCATTACCTAGGTATGGTTGATTAAATCATCGGCCATTGGTGATTGAACTCAATTTCCAGACGTTTTCCCTTCCCTAGAGGTGAGGGTGTGGTGGGATGGGATTGAAAGTCCAACCCACTAATTGCAAAGTGGGTTCCCCTGGCAACCAGACTCCATCCTCAAGTTACCTAGGGGCTTTCCAAAAGTCACCTCAGTAACATTAATAGACCTAATAAACAAGTGAACTATTTTGGAGGAAAATTAAGATAATATAAAATATAAATAATTTTCTAAACCAAACAGGGAAAATTGATATCACACAAATACATGACATACACACTGATAATAGAAATAATCACAGATATAGGGGATGTTACCTAAATCATGAGAGACTAATTTTCTCCATTCTATGTAAGCACATTTACAAACTTGAATGATATATACATATATATATATACATAATTTTTTAGGAAAATGTAAACTGCCACTACCAATCACAGAACAGATAGATAATTTGAACAGATTAATACCATCTAAGAAACAGATTTGTCAAAGAGCTATGCTCAAAAAGTGGACTGTTTCCTAGAGCAGTTTGTTAAGAAAGAGTTAATTCCAAAGCTATATAAAATCCTTTGAAGCACAGAAAAAAGAAGAGAGCTTCTAACTTTTTTTTTATGAAATCGGCAAAATATTGACACCAGTGATAAAAGATGTAGTCCAAAAGATATAGTCCATCAGCTACATAGTCCCCTGCCCCTCCAAAAAAATGAAGAAAAATAAAGAGAACTCCAAACTAATCTCACCCATGACACCAGTTTACAAAACATTAAATAAAACCTACCAAACATTACCCAGAATCATACTAATCAAGACTAAGTGAGTCTTATTCCATGTATGCACCTATTCTGCTATTTCCCTGAACCTGACTGCTCTAGTACCAACATATATGGCGTTATAGCATTTGAATAACATTTGGGGACATTTGACATTTTTTTCACTGGTGGTCCTAGTGCCTAACGCCCAGGTGGTAACTCCTAGGTGACTTGAATCATTGTTAGTCTTTAGTAAATGACTTCATGGTTAATGGCTTATTCTCCGATTTTTCTTTCAAGTCTCAAGAATGTCCAGTGCTATATTTTCCTTTGCATTCTATCCTGTATTTCATCTCAGCTTTGTTTTGTGTTTGTGTGAAGGGGCAGAGGTTTCCCTGGACCAGAATTAATTCTTAGGTCTTTCAGTTCTACACTATTTACTTTTGTATGCAATTTGTTTAACTAATTAGATATATAGTGGTAGTTTAGCATTAAATGCAATGTATACATTGGTAGTTTTGCATTCAAGATAAACTCAAATGAAACACCAATGTAATATTTAAATGTAACATTTTTCAAATTTTAAGAATGAACAAACCAAAAAAACTGATTCAGTTAGTGGTCAAATTGAGAAGAAGATATACTAAAACTAATACATCTAGAGTAGAGATCGAACAACTTTCTCTCATCTCTCTCCTTTTCCCTCTCTTATCTTAATCTGTCTATTACGTTTATCCATCTCTCTTTCTATAGGGCTATTATCTAACCATTTCCTTGAAATTCCTTAAAATTCTACTCTCACATAAGACTTAAAAAGACTTTTAGTATAAGCTGTACATTCGGATTCCTTTCTGAGGGCAATAGACAGCATCTGATTATCGTACTAATGGAGGTAAATGTCTGTCCTGATTAGGAGAAAAATACCATGGCCTTCTATCAATGCATATCATGGTATAATAAGAAAAGAGTATAATGCAGGGCTTTTATCTGCATTTTCTGTTCTTATTGAAAGAAGGAATGAGACTAGAATAGGTGCTGTAGAAGAACACTAAAAATAAGGTGGTTCGCTCTGGGCTTTGCCTGGACTAGCATAAAAGACGCCTGGATAAGGTGGGAGCCAAGCTGCTACGAAAGCACCTCATTAAAGGTAGGCTGCCTAGAGAGAGCAGAAGGAACACTGCGGCTTGAGAGCAGTGCAGTAGCAAGTCCAGACTTACAGGAATTCATATACCTGAAGTCCGGAGCAGTCAAACCAGCTTGAGGCCATCTATCACCATAGCAGTTAGTGGCTGCAGGGGCTGTTTGAACCCTAGATTCCTGGAGAGAGTACAATACCAGAGTGACTACAACACAGAGCTTCTGACCCTGAGATCCAGTAAGTAAATGTTCATAAAGCAAGGATCAAGAGGTTTGGTTCTCCCTGGGCACTTAGCTCTGAGGGTGAACAGGCATTCATTAGAGAGATAAGGCTCAAGTTTGAGAGATAGGTCTTAAGTATTAGCAAGAGCATATCTGAGACTTCCTAAAGAAAAACAGCAGGCCACCCACCAGAGTGGAGAGGGCTCAGAGAAGGCACAGCTGTGGCTGTCATAGAAGGATTGGACTAAGGAAAAAATTTATTATAAATGCTAGTGTCTCCAAGAAAAGCAAAATTTACTTGGTGAGATAGTGTTAAATACTTATTCTTCCTATTCCAAAATATACAAAGTAGTTTGTTTTTGACTGATTTGAGTAATATTTTGTTTCTAGTATCTCTAAAAAATAAGTATGCAAATTTTAAAGTTTATGTTTTAAAAACTTAAAAAGAAAGCTTGAGAGCTAGAAAGGATTGTAGAGGTAATATATTCCATCACATACCCACAAAATCCACTTCCAAATGAGAAATGTGACACTCAGGGAAATTCTCTAACTTGCCTAGAGTCATGAGTGGTAATGAAAGAATTAATACTCACACTGCTGATTCCTAACACAAACTTAGTTTAATATAGAATATCGCTAATAAAGAGTAAATTTGCTAAATAAAATTTCTACTTTATCCATTTTGCAGAACATCAACAACCACAGCAACAAATGGTTGGCTACTTGCAGGAACACAAGTTTTTTAAAGAATAAAAGAAAAAAATGCTAATGAATATAACTCATAAGTACTGACACATTCTATATGAATGCATAAAAATATATACAATGCCACTATATATACATTGCATATATAGGGAGCTATCTATCTATCTATCTATCTATCTATATCTATTTACCTATCCATCCGGATATATATGGATAGCTAGATATATATGGGTATATATAGTTGTATATGTAAACAAATATATGTAGAGATATATGCATACATACAAGTATTCCTTGAAGATGTAATTTCAAGTTGTAATTCTTATCAACTGAAGAACAGAATAAGCTGCCTCAAAATGTGCCGTGTTGGCATGTGGATTGTTTTGAGCTAAAGGCAATCAAGAAAAGAAAGCTTTTTGACCTTCGCCTTAACTGCCTAAAATAATTTTTAAATAAAGGGCCTGGTCCAGCAAGAAACTATCACCAGAGATAGCTATAAAGAGTATGGGCTACGTGTAATAAGCTGGCAGAGCTTGACAGGGCCTGTTCAGAGTCCTCTCTGTGTCAAATTGTCTCTGTTAGGCATGGAAAACACTTGTTTACCAAACATTTGCTCTTCCCATCTTGCTGTGAATTGTCTTCCTTCCCTTTGAGGACCTAGACCCCTATCCACTTCTCCTTAGCTCAGGATGACATATAAGCCTCAATTGCCTGAATGTCTGAGAGCCTCTCATGTCTATGGGTGGTTCCTGTATACATGAACTTAAGTTTATTTTTCTCCTGTTAATCTACCTTACATCAATTTAATTACTAAATGAATCAAAAATACCTACAAGGGTAGAGAAAAATTTTCCTTCCTGACGCAACTTAAAAACGTGAGCATAATACAACAAGCAAACATAGGAAGACTCTGAATGATGGAAAAAAAAAATATGGGCTGACTAAGGACCATGGGATTTGAGGAATGAAAAGACAGTGAGCTCCGTGTGTGTTAGCTTTGCCTTCTATATAGCCAGGTTGAGGCACAGGGGACTGCAATCTGAAACTATCAAAAGATATAGACAAAAAGACCCAAGAGAAGCCTGTTCTACCTAGCCAAAGAAGAAGGAAAAGGATAAGGATAGCCTAATAGAGTAGTAAACTTATTGACAATGCCCACTGTACTCCACCTAAATACCAGTGGAAAAACTCCCCCGCCCCGCCCCCCCATTCTTTGTGTCAGGGGAGCTGAGCACAGAGCCAAAGTTCCACACATCTCTCCCCTACTGCCAATAGACAGCAACAGATAGTGCTCTGATTATCTCACCAGATTGTTCTTGTTTGGGCTAAGCAAAGAGCTGAACTTTCACCTTACCAGGCAGTAACAAGGTGGAATAAAGCAGTGTGAGTTGGTGTTATTCAGGACGTTGCACCCACATCTCCCCCAGTATCAATGAAGCCCAGTGGAGTGATGAACCTCCATCCTCACTGTTCTCCACCCTGTTGTCAGCAGTGAGGCAGTACAAGACAGTGCGAGGCAGTACTAACTGGCATTCTGCTTTTGCTGATAGGGTAGTATATTTGTGGATTAACAGGGAGCTGAGTTCTATCCCTATCCACCAGCAACAAGGTAGTACAATGTCATGATCTGCTTTTTCAGGGATAGTGTCAGTAGAGCCCAGTGGGTATCTGAACCTGTACCTCCACACAGACCTATGTGCTACAACTAAACAGGGTGAATCTCCACTAAAACAGATTAAATTGAATCCAGAATCTCACAACATATCCTAGAAGTCCAAAATGCAATCCAAAATCACACATCATTCCAAGAACCAGAACAATCACTACTTGAATGACAAAAGACAATCAGTAGATGCCAACACTGATATAATTCAGCTATTGGAATTATTTGGCAAGGATTTGAAAGCAGTAATCATAAACTTGCTTCATGAGCAATTATGAGCTCTTTTAATAAGTGAAAAAATAGAAAATATCAGCAAAAATGGAATATATTTTAAAATACAAAGAGGAAATATAGAATGTAAAAATGTAAATATGAAAAATGAAATAAAATCTCACTGCACCAGCTCAATAGTAGATTGGAAACAACGGAGGAAAGAATCATGAACTTGATAGACAATAGAAATTACCTAATCTGAACAGTAAAGAAAAAATAGTTAACAGAGCTTCGATGGCCTGTAGATCAATATCAAAAAAAAATCTAGTATTCTTATTATCAGAATCCCAAAATGAGAAGAAAATAGAGCATGGGGTTGAAAAACTATTCAAAGAAATTATGGCTGAAAATTTCCCAAATTTGGTTAAATGCATAAGCCAGCAGATTCAAGATGTTGAGTAAAACCCAAACAAAATAAACCCAAAGATGTCCGTGTTAAGATGTATCATGATCAAACTACTGAAAACTAAAGACAAAGAAAAAATCTTACATACAGCTAAAGAGAAATGATACATTGCCTATACAGGAACGTTGGTTTGAATGATAGTAGATTTCTGATCTGAAAGTATGGATTCAGAAGGAAGTGTAATTCATTTTTCAAGTACTGAAAGAAAAGAACTGTCAACCCTGAATTCTATAACCAGCAAAAATATTCTTCAGGAATAAATACACTCTCAGATGAAGGAAAATTAAGAGAATTTGTCATCAGCTTACCTATCTTTAAAGAATGTTTAAACTACCTTTAAAGGAAGTTCTCCAAATAAAAAGGAAAATAATAATTGTAAACTTTCATCTGTATGTCATAGTTGAATCACATAGGTTTATCAATCTAACACTATTCCAGTGGTAGTTCTTTCAGTGGGAGTTAGTGTGTTTGTTTATGTAAGTATGTATGTATTTAGTTTGTTCACATATTAGACATCAGGCATAAGATTACAAGCCTTTGCCAAGCACTAGCTAGGTACAGAGAACACAGTCCATGTTAGAATTGCCCATGCATGCAGAGAACATAAAATTTCGTGGGAGGAAATGACATTGCACACATAATGAGACAATTTTTTAAACTTACAATTATTTAAAATCCTGTGAAAATGTGTAAGATTGAGGAGGGTGTATGTCAAAGGAGCCTTACCTCCTCTAGTGGATTGGGTAGGGAGGGCTTTCTGAGAAGGTGCAATTTAAGATGATACTAAAAAATGAGGGTGATAACAGGGTTAAAGGTGGTGGGGGCCAAGGAAGTGTGCAGAAAGAACATTCAGAGTAAAGGGACAACATGGCCTGGGGCCTGATGTGGAAAGGAAGGAGTTTGGGGCATTCTGAGAACTAAAAGAAAACCAGCACAACTGAAATTTTACTGTGTAATGGGGAAATGACACTTTTGAGATAGATGGGGCCTGAAAGCCATGTAGACCATTTTGAACTTTATATAGTGATAGCAGTTATCATCAGTTTCCTCTGTTTGTGACAGGGGCAGCTACTGGCAAAAATTATTCCTAGTGACTTCTACTTTCTTTATCAATTTATTGCCCATTTTCTGGAGAAAATTTCAATTGATCATTACTTTTTCAGCACCTTATCTACAGAACATCTTCCAGCAGGATTCTAATCTTCTTAAGTTAAATGAAATTAATAAAATTACACTTAGAATAGTGCCTGACACATAACTTCAAGAAAATGCATTAATTTAAGGTAGTACTTACAGTTTACGCAAAACTTTTTCAAAGTCCACCTAAGACGTCCTGGGAAGCAAGCCTGAGTAACATCACTTACTGGTTATGCTTTTATGAGCTCTGTGCCCACAGATACCCCCTATCCTGAGAGAAAGAGCAGGCATTTATTTGCTTTCCTACCTCAAACTGTTATGTATGCTAGTCTTCTCAAGTGTTGCAATGGAAATTCCTCTAGTAGTATGTCAATTTATTTGATATGCCTAAAATTTATTTTTATGTACATCCCCTGACCCTACTTTTCCTTCCTTATCAGTAAGACACTCATGAATACATATGTAAACTGGGCCTTGTGAAGACCTCTGAGTACATCACATAATTCTACATGCCAGAGGGGCAAACTTAATAGAAACAATCAATAAAGTCCATGAACCAATCTGTGAGACAATAAAATGTTTATTTTGCTTGTTTATGGATAATGTTTATTTATCCCACAACTCCTCATAGAGAAAGTAAAGCAGGCAGATCACTCAAAGGTTATCTACTGGCCACAGTTAAGAAGCAGCAGCTAGTTGCTGGCACCTACTTCCTTCATGGATATTCTGCACTTTTGGTATCTTAATCTCATTCTCATTGAACCAGATTCTTTTCCTTCCAGGACCCCATCACTGCTGTACTCACAAATGCACATAGAATCTCTTTCTCTCTCTTCTAGCCACTATAGTGGCCTCTATGTTGTTATGTCTGACTTGACAACCAAATTCTGACCTGATGGTTTTATTAGTCTATATCTTAACTTCTGACCCCTAGATTAGATCATGTGTGGTTAACATTAGATCATGTGGGGTTAAACCTCCAACTCTCAGAAAGAGAACACCAGAGTCTTCCATTTGAAAATAAGTAAAAAATAATGATGGCACATTACTCTGTCAAAGGTAATTTTTTATTGAATTATGATTTATTTCTTAATAATCTAACAAAGCAGATTGTTTTAAAAAATTCCATAGACTTCCCTTAATAGACTTATTTTATAATATAAAAAAATATATTAAGGAGACAAACACATGATTGCTGAGGAAATCCTTCAAAACATATTGGTATAAGAACATAAGGAGAAAGTCACTTTTCAGAAACAATGAGATTAAAAAGTAGAGTAACTTTTATACATGGTGGCTCTATACTACTTTTTAAAAATATTTATTTATTTATTTTTGGCTGCTTTGGGTCTTAGTTGCGGCACACAGGATCTTTTGTTGCAACATGTGGGCTCTTCATTGCAGTGTGTGGGTTTCTCTCTAGTTGTGGTGTGCGTGGGCTCAGTAGTTGTGGCTCGTGGGCTGTTTAGTTGTGACGTACGGGCTGCAGAGCTCGTAGGTTCTGTAGTTGCAGCACGCGGGCTTAGTTGCCCTGCAGTATGTGGGATTTTTTTTTTTTTTTGCGGTACGCGGGCCTCTCACTGTTGTGGCTTCTCCCGTTGCAGAGCACAGGCTCCGGAAGCGCAGGCTCAGCAGCCATGGCTCACGCTCCCAGCCGCTCCGCGGCATGTGGGATCTTCCCGGACCGGGCCCGTGTCCCCCGCATCGGCAGGCGGACTCTCAACCACTGCGCCACCAGGGAAGCCCAGTATGTGGGATCTTAATTCTCCAACGGGGGATCGAACCCGTGTCCCCTGCATTGGAAGGCGAATTCTTAACCACTGGACCACCAGGGAAGTCCCTCTATAATAATTTTTAAACTTTCTTAAATTTAAATACACTTTTAACGTAAAAAATAATCACTCAGTATAATAATATTAATAGACTTTTTACTAAGTGCCTACGATGTTAGAAATGTACAGATGTATTATTATTATATTTTTATCTTAACAGAATCTCTAAGAGATAGGTATTACATCTTCATTTTAAGGTGACCAAATTGGGACTCAAGGAGGCTTAATGGTTTAATTAAGTTTACATGCTAATAAGTAGTGAAGTTTTGATGGAAATTGAAATCTGCTTGGAAACCCTCTTCTGGATTCCAGTTCAACATGATGATATATTAACTGTTGGCATATGTAATATTTTGACTACTTTATATTATAATAAAAAAAAACACTGACACAGAAATTCCAGTGAGAATTAGTCCTGCTCTAGCTGACAGTCACATACCTGCATATAAATAACAAATATTGGGTTTTTTTTGGAAAACGTACAAAGAATACCACTTTTGAATCTTTAAACAAGCCTGGCTATGAGATTTTTTTACTTTGCTTTTCAAAGACTTGTATGTTCTTTGTGATAAATATGATCAACTATCTTGATTCTTCCTCAGAACTAGACATTTATTTTCACAAAATTCACTGTATGCTTATGAGAGAATATTATAGACTACAACTGTTAACTGCCGTTACTCTCCTAAGCTACTCATTTTCCAAATTTTGGAAACTAATAGTCATTTATTGCCACATTTTTATTACAAAAAATTCCAAATTAGTGAATTTATCAGTTTTTATAATACGGTCTCTTTAGGGATATTGTCCTCCCAAAGTAAGAACTGGGTGTGTATTTAACATGTCACACTTTCATATTTACTGTTGCTGCTGAAGACTTCAGTTCAATCCAGCAGGTCTTCGTGAGCAACTCCTATGTGTCAGTGCAGAGCAAGAGCTGCTGAATGAAAAACTAATAATATAATCCCTGCCCTCAATAAAATAATGGCCTAATTCTAGTATATTGTATAGAGTAGCAATTACAGAATTTCATTTTTTAATCCCAATCTAAAATGATCAGTTAAGCTCCTAATAATGAGACTGGCCAAAATTCTAATTTTCTGATTTTATTACACATTAAACAGCAGTAGGTTCCAGTTAGGGCCCTTTGTAAAATGAGATTTAGAGGAAACACTAACTTTGCTCTATACTTACGACAACACTGGGTACTCACTGCCTACAGTCTAATATTTCTTGATTCTAACTTATAATCTTTGGTGTCTTCTAGTATTCTACCTTACAATCTTTTTACTAACTGCCTATAGACTAGTTTCCCTGATTCTACTCTATGAAACACAGGGTTGACTGAATTCAGGGTAGTATCCCCAATTCTTCAGGACTCTTCGAATTATTCTCTGTTATTAGGCACGTTTCCATCTTTACTTATCTTCTGACCAACATCCCAACCACAATATGGTCAAACTAAATATTAATAGCTAACAGTGTTATCTGGCTTTTGAAAATAATTGCATTTCTGGTTCCAAAGAAATCCTCCACTATGCAAAATTGCCGTCTCTCGATGCAAGTGGGAAAAATCCAGCCCCATTAAAAAACAAGGAAGATGGGCTTCCCTGGTGGCGCAGTGGTTGAGAGTCCGCCTGCCGATGCAGGGGACACAGGTTCGTGCCCCGGTCCAGGAAGATCCCACATGCCGTGGAGCGGCTGGGCCCGTGAGCCATGGCCGCTGAGCCTGCGCGTAGCCTGTGCTCCGCAACGGGAGAGGCCACGACAGTGAGAGACCCGCGTACCGCAAAAAAAAAAAAAAAAAAACAAGGAAGAGAGAGATTTATTTTCTATTGCTAAGTGGGAATTGTAGTTATCACACAAAATAAGTGGATGGTAAAGAGTTCAAATTATGTCAAAATTTTAGAAATGACTTCGTTTAGATACGTGGTTTGCACTGATTTGAGGTTTACATTGAGTACAATGTTATCACTCTCAATGTTATATTATGATTATTGCAATAGAAACACGTTTTTATTTAAAAATCAGTTTATTAACCCATTATTGGTATCATGAAACCCAATCTCTCGGGAAAAATAATAGTATAGTATAGTAGAAAGACGAAAGAATTTGAAGTTTAGTTTCTTTCTAAAATGGAGTGATGGTACTTTACAAACTTACAATAAGGACAAAACAAGAAAACTCATATAAAATGCTTTTATAAAATGCAAAAAAAGTTTTAATTTAGATAAGTATCTGGTAATTAATTGTAAAAATAAGACATCATATTGACTAAGCATATTGGAACAATTCTTAGGAGAGAACCACCTCAATTATATAAAACAAATGTATAGAAGTCCTGCTTTTAGACTTCTTGTAAAAATATGAGAGCTGCTTGACTCCCTAAGATGTCAAAACAGTATAGGTGAAACTACCCCAGGGCTGAGATAATTGGTTTCACTTTTATATTCCCCAGTTTCTACATTTGCATTAGCTGTACTAACAGAAAGACATGTTTGTTTATTTTTTTCTAAGTAGGTCTATAATAATGTTTAGAGAATATAATGAACGGAATATATCTGGTATCATGCACATTAATTTCTCATTTTAACCATGGTTTTTAAATGCAATGCAAACATCTATGAAAGTTTAAGAATGTGAGTAGATCACAGAGGAAGAAAAAGCTGAAACAGCTAATATACTTGCCCAATATGGGGGGGGGGAGAAAGCTGCTTGTCATTTGAAAGCTAGAAAAGACCTTGCAGTCACTGCATTTGGATGTAATAGCTACCCAACAGAAACACAAAGTGGAACTTGCTCAGCTAGAACAGCAGATAACACAGCTTGAAAGCGACTTTACAGCTGCCAGGAAACTTTGTAGTTAGAAAGATCAGCTACACCCTTGAGATTCTGAGACATGGGGGAAACAGATATCTGTTTAAAAATTGCATTGCTATTGATAAGGAGACAGAACTGGAAACACTGCTTTGTACATTTTTTCTGAATTATTGAGAAATATCTATTTTACCATAAATTTTGTGAATCCATCTTTCTCTCGTTTGTCTCTAAATTCAATATATACCTCAAGTGTTGGTAATAGAAATGCCATCTAGCTTCATTTAGATAGATATTAAAGCTAAATAAAAAAGCAGTATTTATTAACTTACGCCTGTAGATGGCTTGAAGATAAATCTGCCAAAACTGTAAGTGTAAATCCTTCCCTATTCACTTTGTATTTCAGAGGCAAAGCAAACGACACATTTTTCCTAGTGGGGAAAATGACACATGTCTGACAGGTGAAATTAACACCATCTATCCAATTCAATTGACTAAGCTCTTATTGTATAGAGAGCTAAATATAGGACTCTGGGCTAGAAGCTGGCAACACACAGGTAGATAATAGGGCAAAGTCCTGATCTACCTGGAGCTCATTTCTTGATGGGGGTTCATTAAGTGTACCACTGTAATACACAGTCTCCTACTATGTTCACTAAAAAATATATTCACTTTACAATGTATGCAATTTTTATTATTCTTAAGAATAGTTTTCCTTTTTCAAAATTTAGGGTGAAAATCAATTATCTGAAATCTAATCAACAAATAGGTAGTCTCTACATCCCAGAATTTTCCAATTTCTAAATCTTTAAACATATATACATAAAAGATGAATAATGAATTCTATTTCCTAGTACTTTTAAAGCTAACATTATTTTATAAATTTGTGTGTGTGTGTGTGTGTCTGTGTGTGTGTGTGGTACGCGGGCCTCTCACTGTTGTGGCCTCTCCCGTTGCGAAGCACAGGCTCCGGAAGCGCAGGCTCAGCGGCCATGGCTCACGGGCCCAGCCTCTCTGCAGCACGTGGGATCTTCCCGGACCGGGGCACGAACACGTGTCCCCTGCATCCGCAGGCGGACTCTCAACCACTGCGCCACCAGGGAAGCTCTATGACTTTTATAACGTAGGGGTTTTTTTTGTTTTGTTTTGTTTTGTTTTTTGTTTTTTTGACTCTGGATATTTGTACAGCCTGCTCAGAATAAGGGCATGGAAAAATTGGTCATTGAGAGTTCTAGGACTTTTAAATTTTCCATAGAAAACAAACAAAACAATATAACTCTTACGTTTGTAAGAACTTTTGAAGTGCTTCATTATGTTGAATTGTTTAAAGACTATTAGCAATAGTAATACCAAACCATTCTTGGGTTGGGCTTACAATTTAACAATTGGTTAGGGAAAAGCCATTTAGAATCAAATGGACCTAAATCCATACCTTTTATTAATAATGACAGAAGTAATGGAACATTGAAATACATATTCATAAGAAGATATCACATGCCATTTACTAAGTTTTGTACACCTGAGAAAATATGTTAATATAGATAATTGTTGTGCTAAAATTATAGCCAAACATGTCTGCAGGTTTTAACTGTCTAATCTAATTCTACATTCTCAATGAATAATGTTTAACATTTGAACCAAAAACAGTTTGGCACGAATAATTAAAGGCTTAAGTTAAATACATAGACAGTCATTTAAATTTAGATCTGCAATAACATTTACTATTATTCTCCAAGGCTTTGACTGCTTGACAGAAACAAAGTACTCTGGGATTAATTTCAAGAAATGGTGCCAACACTGCCGCAATTTGCTGTAATTAAGACATGAAAGAACACTAAATATTCAAATTAAAGAAGCATGATGGAGCATGATAGAGTGTCAAGGTGTGGCAGGGAGCCAATAAAAAAAAACAGCCAGGAATACCATATTGATGGATATGAAAACAGCACCGGTAAAGTTTGGTGAATTTTCTTTTAAGGAAGCACATTAGTTTATCATTTTAACCTTCGATTATTTTTTATTTCTTTCCTCACTCAAATTTAAAGCTGAGACCTGGTGCTGTTAGAAAGGCAATACAATTGAAAAAGAAAGTGACAAACATTGTGTTCTTCTAAAGCTAATTAGTTCAAGTGTTGTGGAGAAGTCATTAGGAGGGTATCATAATTATCTTTATGGTGAAGGGATTTCCCTGTGTGTCACATTAGTGTAGTTTGCTTTAGAGCTGAATGAAAGAGCCATATAGGTGTTAACTCTAAGAGATTAAATACACTTTTTGTATTCATTAAATTCTTCTTTACAGTTTAAAGAGAAAGTATTCATTTTGATCTAACAAGTCTCCTTTTTAATTCCCTAAGAATCATGGGATATAGTATTCTTTAGTCTTGAAACCTTTATGTATTGATTAACACTTCATTTAGGCTAATGGTGGGTGAATCTTCCAACTGACTTTTTTTTTTTTTTAATGAAAGTCCCTTTAAGGTTTTGATCCTAGAAAAGATGTGGATACTTGACCCAGTTGCTAATGAGGAGTTGTATAATCTCCAGTATCCTATAGCTCAAAATAGCAGGATGCAATATAAAAAGTCCATCATAAAAGGCGCTATTGGAATGCTTTTTGTCTTCACAGGCAATACGCAAAAAAATAGGACTTTCTAAGAAAGTCAGAAGCTGGTCTCCTGCAGGCACAGGAAGCCATCAAAGTCAAAGTGGATAAGGGGGAGGCGCCTAGACAGTGCGGTCAGGAGACTGAAAGAAAATCCCAGGATCTACAGGGAGGGAAGCTTTGCGAAGAGCAATCTTCCTAGTCGTCAGAGCAGGTCTCCAGCAGCCACGTGGGGACCTGCCGAATCTGCATAGAGCAGGGCTTTGTGAGAGAAACCAGTGTACCCCAAACTGTGAGCTTCACCAGTACGGAAATCTGTTCAGCCTGACAAAAGAGAATTTCATGTTCCATGTATATGATTAGAGGCTCAAAATAGAAAATGTGGATCTTTTCAGGCTTTGAGGAAGGTGCTGCTAAGAGTCAACATCTTCCAAAGAACCATAAAAACAAAACTGAGTTGTTTACACACACAGAGATCTTTGCAGAAACTGTGTAATGTCTTTTGGATACAGACTTTCTTCTATCTTAGCTTTTTCCCTGATTTTGCAAATCTTCATTTGGGAAAAAAGAAGCTTGAAATAAAGGGCATATTTTATAGTGCTCTTAAACAGTTCAAATTGATATTCTGCCTAGAATCTTAACATTCTAGTAAAAAAAAATGTAGTTGGAGAGATATCAAAGTATTTCACAGACGCTAGTATTTACATAACTTAGATAAGATAGAAATAATATAATTTATTATTTCATAGCATAAATAAGTAATCAATTGTGCTTATAATCTGTGATGCATAATATTCACACAACATTGAATCTCTATAGTTAGAAGTCTATATGTTTGCTAAGTTTTTTTTTCACGTAAATAAATAGTATGAAGCTATGAGCATTATTATCTTTATTACATGTGAGCTATTGTTTGACTAAAGTTTGTGGTGTAATACTTTTATGAAATAATATCTGAATGAAGTCACTGGGTACATAATAGACAGCTATCGTCAACCCCTTAATTTTTCCTTCCACTATTCACAACGTTGCCAGATACGTGTTTCTGGATAAAACCCCCTAGAGGTCTCCTGTAAATTCTTTTTCAATACAACCAGATCATTGCAGATAATTGTATTACACAGTGTATCGATCCAAAATCGTTGTGCACCGGAAACATCTGAAAAAACATGATTATAGCTTTCTGTTTATTGTTCGTACATCATATAAGCAGGCTTTTGTGTGAATCACCTGTAAAAAAGGCAAGGTGGAAACATCAGAGAAATTACCTCTTTACAAGAATCTATTGATCACTTTAAATCAAAGAAGTATGTTTGACATAAGATTACCTGCCAGTTTGAACATTAGGTACACTATGTTATAGCCTGGGGCAGTTGTAAGTCTGACAAAGGGATTGTAAATAAAGCATGCAGCTGCGAGCGCCTCTGGCTTGGGATCAACTCCGGCTCAAGTCCAAGGCATAGGTAAACTTAAAATAATTTACCCCTTTTTAACCAGCATATAATGAATTAGAGTAGACTCTTAGGAGAACTGTGGGACATAAATCTCTTAGTCAGTTTGAAGTGGCAAACTTCGTAGAAAATTCACATCATACATAGTTGATAAAAGGTCTTTTTTGTATATGTGCCACAAGTTTACTCAAGTAGTCTTGAAGTCAGTCTATTGGTACAGGTAGGTTCTTCAAACAAGAAACTTCCTGAAACATACCTATATCCATAATCGTTTGTATATAGTCTGATTGCTCAAAGTCCTTTTAACTTAATGACCGTTAACCTCTCAATTTCACTGTCTGAAAATTCTCCTTATTTAAAAAGTTTTGGCGTAAGGTTTTTTTTTTTTATAAGAAATATGTATACTGTGGAAGGTGAAAAGGCATATAAAATGAAACATTGCACTTTACTTATGCAACTACATTAACAATGCTAAAAACATATCACTATGAAAATATTGATTGTTTTTACTTGATTACATTTTCTTATTGGTCAAGAGCAGGGAAAGCTAAAGTGCCTTTATATATTTTTAACCTTGAAGGGTTTTTAAAAAAAGTTTGAAATTGAACTTGTTGTAATCTTTATTGGATTTTTCCCCATACTTGAACATGTGTTGAAATTATTAAACATTTTACTCATTTGTTCAGAGAGATTTCAATGTATTTGAAATTTAATAAAGATGAGCTCTAGATGATGCATTCTTCCTTGTTAAATATTTAGCTGTTTGCGTTAGCTCTGTGGTTTCCTGAGGCACAAATTTAAACTGTTAATATATAGCAGGTTTAAGCTATAAAAATAGTAGATGCTGTAATTTCTTCTGGGGCAAAACTGGTCATTTTGAATACTTGCAAGTAAACAAAGCAAACATGTATGCACATATTTATTAAAATATAAGCACTCAGTTGCTCAAAATCTATAAATAAGAAACTGAGAATCAGATATTCTTAGATCTAATTTATAAGGGAGACATCATTCAACTTCAAAGATGACTGATAAATGCAGAATATTTATATAGAGTTTCTTCTTTATGAGGTTGGCTGTAAAAGATACCTCTGATGTAAGACTGTAATACCTTGGTTTCCAACTTTATTGAAGCTTAATATAAACACCATTTTTTAGACATAAAATGAGAATCATTAAAAAGGAAGATGCTTTTCTTGAAAAAATATGACCTTCTCCATTTCTATTTATATTGATCTGGAGATACTAAAAGTATTTCTTTTTTTTTTTCTTCATTTGAACTGCAAGATTGAAATTACTAATTTTCATAAAATATCATGATCTTTAATGCAATGAATTATATATCCAGTTATATTTAAGAATACCTCTAAAAAGACACTATTTAGCAATGTATATAAATATATACCCAAACATGTGATTAAAAATAAAATTAAAAAACCTGAAAACATTTAAAATTGATAATATGTTTTTGAGGAAATTTGAAAAGAAAAAAACAGATAAATACTTTATAAACGGGAAATACGCGAATAAAATATACAGATATATATCTCTAGGAATACGGTCAACAAAGAACAAAGGAAAAATGTCTTTGTCTTTAAATCACTTATTTTTTGAGAGCTTGAAGCATACTGCCTAAGTCTGCTTTGGTCTAATGAAAGACTGCCATCTATTGGATGACCTTGAAAAAGTGTTTAAATTTCATAAGTATTATACATGAAAATAAATCAGTGGAGAGCCATCATTTTGGCATAATTTATAACGTATCAGTCTTTGTCTATATGAACATATATACATATACCCGAGGCCTATGCTAAAGAAAGAACAAGAAAAGTATACATTAATGTTCTTCTTTTATAATACACTTATGTAGCAGCAGAAGTCTCAAAAATAAGCTCAGGGAATTGTTGTCTGATTAAAACATCTAATTTTTGAATTCAAATGTTTTATAAACTCGAGATTACTGACACGCATCTTGTATCTCTTCATACATACGTTTGTTTACTTGTGTTTTAAATAAAGGAATCTGAACATTTGAATGCATGAGCTTGTATTTGGACAAGAAGGATCTGTTTAAATCTTCCTCAAAGTTGCATTGCATAAAATTTAAACCAAAAACAAAAGAAAAAAAAACACATTAGCTTAGTTTTTTAAAAGGCAATGTTCTTGTTTTATCTTTCAGCCCAAGAACTTGCCAGTCAAGATGAAAAACTTCTTCTAATGGAATCCAGCTTGAAAGCTACTCAAGAGCAGCTAACTGAGCAAATAGCAGAAACAGTTCGCCAAGAACAGAACAGTAGAAAACCCAAGGCAGAGCTGAAGACAGTGACAGAAGGGATTATTGCTTCTGAAGAAGAAAAAAATGATTACAAGTGAGTTGTTTTTTAGTATTTCAAAAAGTTTTACTTTACAAACTGAAATCAAGTCAGTCCTTTTGACTTTAGCTGCTAAATATTTAATTCTCTCTGTCTTGCAAAAGGTTATGTGTAAATATACTAGCTTGTTCAATAAATTGTTCGTTCCAAAATAGATAAACTTTAAATTTCCAAAATCTCTTAAATGAAATGGCACATATTGAAAACGGTAACTGTCCTATTCCAGATTCTGAGTAATGACGTGGCAGTCAACTTTCTTGTTAACTATCAAGAAATGTTCAAGGTAGGATTCAAGGCAAAGAATACACTGTGTTTCTGTAGCACCTATCTGCCAATGGCATTCTCATCTTTCTCCTTTTGGAGTCCAAAGGTTACATATGGCTCTTGTTGCCTTTCTTTTTGTTAAAGTAGCAGCTCTAAGCAAGACAGTATTAAATTGAGAGACATTTAGAGTAGAAAATGTTTGGTCAGACCATTGAGGCATGTAAGGAACTATGATGAAAAGTAATAAAGATCTATGTTGTTTTGAAACATTCATGAAAATTGTTCTTAGTGAAACACCTAGTATTTAATTTCTGTTTTTATCATTTAAATCTTTATGTAATTCTTATATCTCTGCAATGTTCTCAGATTTTGTCATCTACTATTCAAATAAACGTTAGTTTCTTTTTTTGAGTGTTCTGGTAATTAAGTATTCTATCTTCTCTGCCTTTTGCTTCATTTTCTTAATCTGTTTTTAAAAATAATTGTGAAAGTAACATAGCCCAGATGAATCTCTCTCTGTCCCTCTCTCTGTCTCTATTTGTCAAGAATTACACTTTACTCACTGAACTTTGGTTAAATTGAGTAATTGCAGTTAGATAAAGCATACACATCTAATATTTTTTATTCCCTCATCACTCATACCTTTGAACACAGTCCTGAGGCCAAAACTAAAAATGTGCATTTGATATTAACCGATCTTTGGAAGTCAAAGTCTAAACTTATACTACTTACTGCTTATCTTGATATATCTATCAAGAGGATTTCAAAATCTTACATATGATAAACATTAAAATTCTTTTTTGATTTATAGTTTCTAAAGCATATTAAAACGTAAAAGTAAAATTTTTGAAATTTATTCATGAGCAATTTATTTCTGTTTTAATCCAATGATTTAATATGACAAAACCCTAAAAATAATTATAAAATCTAGGATGACATTTTATGTGTTTCTAAATAAAATTAAACACTATGATAAATGCTGTTTGCCATTAATGTAACTTTAGTCAGATGCCAGAACACAGACAACAAAAAAGCCACATTTAACAAATATTAAAGGGTAGAAATTGGTACCAAGGATTAAAAGCATATTGGGCAAAGTTTCTTTGGGAATGGCTACAGTAATGTACTATTGTTATAAATATTATGGTCTTTTAAAAAGCAAACTTATATTAGGGCAATAATATGCTTAAGATATATTTAGAGAATATGAAATATATAACAATGGTTGTGAACACATATAAAACTAATGACAGTTTTTGATGTTCTTATTGTTATTAAAATAATGCCAACATTTTTTCTACAGTTAAACATTACTATAAAGGCACGTTATTCTGACCCACAAAAAATGTCATTTTTGATATGAAAACTGGCATGCAAAGATCTGCTTTCAATCTTGAATTTTATAAGTAAATACACCAGACACTGATTCATTCAGTTAAATTACAATAAAAATCAAACTTAAGTTCTATATGCTTGATCTATATTTATCTATTTTATTTTACAACACAGCCTGATCATGAAATTAAGTATGATATTTCACTCTTAATGTGAAACTGCTGTCAAGGTATACAAATATCATCTCAGAGAGTATTTATAATTGTAACAGTATTTTTTTGAAGTCTATTTGAAATGGTTTTTAGCAATTAAATATTTTAAAAGTCATAAATCAGAAATATTATTGACATAAGAAGATGTTAAATTTTAAAGATACTGATAAATATCATAATCAAAGCAGTAATGGTTTCTTAGGAGAAACAGGTTTATCTTTCTTTTCAAATATAGCCTCAACATACATTGTCATAGGATGTGCCTACATGCTAGATACACGTGTCTATATATTTTCTATGATATGTGAAAAAATATACTATTGTTTAAATGTCAAATAAAAATCAAAGCCTTTTTGGCCTAGCAAACAAAAAATTCTGTTTATTTATTTTGATTTTTTTCCCACTCAATCGACAGGTGGCATGAATTGATCAAATTTACCAATTGATCTGGTTTGGGGCAGTGCCAGACACCATAGTGCTCCCCAGTCAGAAGAAAGAAAGGCCACGTTAGGTGTCATAAGTCATAAGGCATGCAAGCATTATAGTTAGTTCCCTTAACCAGTTATCCCTTTATTTGGAAAAGTCTTTGGATTTTGACTAGAAGATTCAGGAACAAAATGTATGGAGCATAAATTTAAGGTCTTGAGTAGTTTCTAGAATTTGCAATCACAGTAGAATATTCCTGCAAAGAGCAGAGAATCTCACTAGAAAAAAGAATCTGAAACTTTTATTAAGATGAAGAGAAACTCATTTCTGAAATTATGATTTTATTTTACAAAAATAGAAAAAATGGAACACCTCAAACATGATTTTAAAATGCATTGGAATAAGTCATGAAAACAATAACTTGAATGTATATTCTAAGGGATCTGCTACAATTTGAAATATTTGTCAATCAGGGTCCCGTACATTTCTCTCTCTAATAGTGATAATGTATCCAAGTGACTTTTTGATAAGTATTTAACTCAAAATTATTTTTCATTCATTTATTTTGGGATAATCATTCAGAATTAACCAGTTTCCTATATCACCAAAATCTATTACTAGGTTAAGTCATTTCTTAACTAAATATGAAACAGTTAAAAAAGAAGCATACAAAAAAATTGGCAATCAAAAGGAAGATTTTTTAACATTAAAAGGTGACCTGTAAGTTACTGGTTCCATAAAGCTGAAGTTTTAAAAAACACCTAGGATTTAGATTTTATTTTTCCCCTCCTCTTTTTGAACTAAATGAAGAGAACACACACCTTATACTCAGTACAAGCCTGTTACACTTGAAAGATTTGTTCTGAATGTCCAGTGGGAACCTGGAAATCGTAATAATTTGTAGTATCGATTGAGTGAAGCTATGCAGCTGGGGCCTCCGGTGAATAGACAGGAATAGACATTTTATTGATTAACTTTTACAGTCATATTTTCAAGACTCCACTGTAACATAATTTTCACTTCCCAGCTTTGTGTTGCTGCATCATGAAACTTGGATTCTTCTCTCTTAACATTTACCCACTTGAGGAAAAAAGTATGAAAGTATGGATATGTCTTGCCAAGGTTGTGATCTACAGATTTGCAAAACTTTCTGGAAAATGATTTCTCTCAAGTGTTATTCTACCACAAACAGTAGAAAGGAACAAAACTGGTTGTAACAGTTTATGGAAATATCATTATGGCAACTATTTGGTAATTAAACTTATTTATCTTCCTCATTCTCTTTGTGCTTAGGAATCTTAATTTTCCTACCCTAACTTCATACATGTAACTCTTAAGATGAATTATCTTGTGAGGGCTTTGTTTTTATTCACTTATAATTTACATCTTATTTAATGTGAGCAGCAGAAGATATTGTAATAATAGGCTATAATTCAGTCTGAAATGAAAGCTGTTAAATATTAAATCATTTTGGCCAATAATTTCAAAGTCTGAAAATGTGAATATATACCTATTGGATATATTTGATATTTCTCTAGTCCTGTGAAAGTTTTTTAAATTATTTAAGCAAAACATGTATTTGCACAGGTGAAAATATTGCACATTTTCTGTATATAATCATATGTTTATTTACCTCGAGTTCTTTACTGCTTGCATTTTTGGTCGCTGGAAAAAATTGCAGATTTTATACTGTCATTTACATACGTAGAAAGTATTTCACTGTAATTTTATGTAAGAGTTGATGACAGAGATATTTAGACATTAGACTGACTTTGGAAATGGGATTAAAAAAAGATGACATCAATTCCTTTTTTTTAACTCCCATCTGCATTTCTTTTATTTATGACTTTGAAAAATCTAATGTTAGAATAAATTGATCCAAAGATAAAATTCAGGAGCTTCATGTGACTACACCCAGAGGCACGAAATATAATTAAATTAGACCAAAAATTTAGCACAAGTTTTAATAGTTATGCAATATAGTTCATATTCTTTAATGTTTATGTCTTACATAGTTAATTTTAGGAATCTTATCTATATTCAAAATCATTAATAATTAATATGGAATTTATAAAATTCATAGATTGAGTTAAGAAGTATTCAAAGCATTTTAAGGTTTTAATTTACTTCTCTTTTAATCCAAAAAAATGAGTAAAGCATCCCATCTTAGTAGTGAGAATGTGAAACTGAAAAATTTTTCTCGTTACACTGAATATTATTTTTTTTGATATTCAACAATCTTATAACTTGTTTCCCATTGACTTTCAAAGGTACAAATATTGAGAATTTCCTTTGATTTTTCTTCCAGGGAGTGTTAATATTTTCTGTGAAAAGTCTTATAAACACTTTTATGTGCAAAATATGCATACAGACAGTGCTTGTTGAAGTTCCACAGTTATCACAATTAATATAGCACATTAATGTATTTCAAGATTTTTCAGTTATTCACATATATATGTAATTATATTTTTTCTTCTAATGGAATAGATATTTTATTTATAATGCAAAGGTATTTGAATAAAATATCTAGGAATTAATTCTTTCCTGCTTCACATTAAAAGAATGAATAAAATAATGTATAAAGAATACAGGTTATTTTTATAATGTGTGTGGGTCTTGGAAGATGCTTAACCTCTGTAATCAAGTACAGGTTTTAAAATTATTTACCAAAATGAGTTCAATTAAGACGGATCTAGTAATAAACATAAAATACAAAAAGTCTGAATTGAGATTGATTTCAGCATAATCCTGTAGAGGAATCCCCACTTATTGATCAATTTTAAAGCCCATGCATAGCACTTAGAAAGATAAAGTAAGCAAGGTCAGATAATCAAAGCATTTAAATAGTAAAAACAACAACTGCCACTGTAGACTGCTAAAATAAATCCATAATACAAATTGCTTTAGCAAAAAGTGGATGAGCAGCTGATCTTCCTATTGAACTCTGATACTGTTCAGTGACCACACTGGGAAAAGGATTGGGAGAAATGCCTTAAAGATCAATATTGAGTGAGATGTAGCAGGGATTCATTTTGAACATGAAAGCATTACAGGTGTGAGAGTATAGACATCTTCAGATGTCATCAAGTGGAGATAGTTTAATACAGTTAAAAAATGCCATCTATGCCCGATATTGCCAAACCACACTCACAGAAAAGCTCTCTTAACAGTTTCAAGAAATTGAATGGGGTTTAAAACAGCTCTCGACTTAAAAGTATAGTAAGTTGGCTTTATATGAAAATAGTGGTACAACTACTTACCAAAGACAATTAATATTTCTCTATAAATATAGTCTACATAAACTAATACATATTTGGGATATCAAATAATTATGTGATAGTGGTTTCCAGTCTTGTACAGAGATATATAAATTAATCATAGAATAGGGGATGGAAGAAATATTTTTGGAATTTTGTGGAAATGGAGTACTCTTGTTGTGAGTTCCTGTTTGAAACTTGTTGCAAATTGAGGAGTCTTATTTTTCATGAGTATTTGAATTCTATTGGCAAATTGTATTCTTGACTCTCGTGAACAACAGGAGTTTCCAGTATATAGATCTATTATCAGCAGAATTAGGTTTAACACACTTAACTACTTTTCTTATAAGATTTGAGTTTAACTTCTACTTAATGAGACATCTTCATGGCTATAATGAAGTTTCATGGGAAACTGAATATGCATTAGCATAAGTACATGCAATTTTATTGCATTTTGAAATAAAGTGGTTCTTCAGTCAAAATGGACAAAAACGCCATTGAATTACTCCTTACCTTTTCTCAGGTTCCCATAGGTGTCATCCTTACGTCATTATCTGTTTTCATAGCTTCTAAATTCATCTCATGCTCGTTACATGAATAGTATTATGTCTTGATAGGGTAAGGACACCAATACGATTTTCCACAGAGGTATTTCTGGTGGAATATAATCACAGTCTCCTAATAATCTGAATATAGTAATTAGAGCCTTATAATATTATTTATTGAGAGATTTTACTTCATTTGCAAAAATATTTCAATATTGAACCTCTCAGTTAAATGATATAAAACATTGAATTAATTTATTTTCTTCTGGAATAGAGAAGAAAGAATTTAAGTGATGACTGGTTACATGTAAGACAGAATTTCCATATCAAAATGATTAACATATACACATTACTGTATATAAAATAGATAATCAACAAGGACCTACTGCATAACACAGGGAACTCTACTCAATATTCTGTAATAACCTACATGGGAAAGGAATCTGAAAAAGAAAGGACATATATATATGTGTCACTGAATCACTTTGTTGTACACCTGAAACTAATACAACATTGTAAATCAACTATATTCCGATATAAAATAAAAATTAAATTTAAAATAAGTTAAAAAACTAAAAAAATCTACAATGAGCAAGAAGTACAAATAAATGCTATGATCATATGTGGAAAACAAACAAACAAAAAAATGAAATATAAAAATCAGGCTGAGGCTTAAAAGTTGAATAACTTAGGCTTAGTTTTTTTCCATTCCTTTCTTACCATAATGAATAACTATTTACAACTATTGTAGTCTCCATGTTTGCTGTATGAATTGCTGATAGCAGCAATTTTAATGGTAAAATTGTGGAACAATATTCATAGTTGTCAGAAAAAGGTCATTCTATTTGCATTCATTAGAAAACCGGAGGACTGCAGTGTGTGTTTCCTTTGGGATGTTGCAGCTATTGATTTATATACAGCTGTAGGAAAAATTAATTAGGATTATATTTCACTTATTACTGCAGCCTGTGTGATAAGAAAGAAAACCATTTTTGGTTAGAAAGTTGAACAGAAAAACCTAACTGGAATCATTGTTTCTTAAATCACAACTACTTTATCATATAATTTTTCTCTTATAATGTGGTTAAAGGCTTAGTATATTTATGGAAATTTAATTAGCACTTTGAAAAATGAGTGTTTTAGTATATATCCTATAATAATAATGATAATTCAAATTAAGTCAAAGAGACATTTTTCCCTTGTTAATTGAACCTTTACTTTCTCTAAGCAAAATCCATGTGTATTTGTCTACTGTGAGTCTGCAGGTATTGGGAAGCTGTTGTCAAAAGAAGATTTAAATAAAAAACCAAACAGGGACCAAGATCAGGTGAATTCTCAAGGTGAAAAAACAGATTCCAGGAATAAGAGTTTCTGAAGCATAACAACATGAGAGAGAAGTCCTCTTCAGTTTTACATTTTCAATCTAAAATATGCTTATAATTAGGTTCTTCTGTGAATTTAATACTTCAAATAAACTAGAATATGTTACATTGATAACGTCCTGTTAGTTTGATAATATCAGATTGCCAATAGGTTTAAAAATATATTTGTCTCCTTTCTATGAATACTATGAATACTCCAAGTGGAAAAATATTGAATTCAGCTCTCCACATCATTTATATGTGACACATGTTTGAGATTAATCAAAGTGTAGTCACTTCTAATTAACAGCAGAGAATAATTTCGAAAAGGGCAGAACCAGATGACAAAAGATAGTTTGTGTGTGTTCAAGACATACTTTATGAATGGAAACACATGCTTATTATGACATTTCTAACTTGAAATTTTTATTAAGTCAGCTATCATCTTTTAGACATGTCGCATTTTAAGAGAAACCCACTGCCTGGCCTCTGGTGGACACTTAGGCATAGACTCAGCATTTAGGGGAAAGCCAAATCAAAGAGAGGTAATTTGATGCCCCTATAAAATCTAAAACTAAAGTACAGTATCAAAATCCATTCGTATTATTGGAAGTTCTAGGTTTTACTAAAGGAGCAGAGGCCTACAGCAAACCTGAGTACAAATACAGGCTTCTTCTCTACATTTTATAGATTAAATATTGTCTAAAATTAATGGCTAGGACTGAAAATATATTACCTCCCTTTCCAAAACTTTTAATATAATTTTTCTTAGCTATTACCATAAGAATCTATTCCTTAATGTACCTAGTAAAATGTAAACTGAGTAAACATTTTGTGCTTTGCTTCTTCCCTTTAAATATTTGGGGCCCCTTTAAGAAAAAGCAGTTTTTATCTTGAGTAATATGGCACTTTGCCTTTCCAGGGTGATAAGCAATATTTTCCACCATGGCACATTTTGTATCCTGTTGCAAAAATTATATGAGGTAATTATACTGAGATTCATTGCAAGTCCTTGGCTTTTGTAGTGAATCTAACATTTCCAGTTTGTTTTCAGGGTAATGCTGTGTTAGATTAATAATGAAGTAGCGAACCAAGAATTTTATAAAATCACAGAGGTCTAGGGCAAAAATTTTGAACTACTTTCTTAACTAAAACAAAATTACCAGAACTGTATTTCTTAGGAAAATTTATCGATCAAGCTATATGTTGGTCCACAATTTATTGAAAAGCTAATGTTTTAAAGGCATTGTTTCTTTAGGTTGTGAGGGACACAAAAAATAGCTAAGGTAGGGTTCTTTACCATGAAGTGCTCATAAGCTAATTGGGAGAAAATTCATGAAAACAGACATTCACAAAACTAGGTAATGTGTGATTTGTCTATTAAATTGAAAGGAAAAATATCATAGTATTGAAATAACTACCTCAGAACGGGTAATTAAAGGGGCACTAACTGGTAACTATCTTTTCAAAATGTGTAAGTATTTGACGGGGTGCTTTACATGGGCAAAACGACTGAGAAGCAAAAACACAATGAGAAAGCATATTTTTGGTCTAGAAAATTGTAAATGATTTATTTTGCAGAGAACATTTGGATGTGCAGAAAGGCAAGTGGAAAGCACATTGTGGGTACTCCCTATGCCAGTTTGGGGAATTTACAATTTTCTTAGGAGTAATGGGGAGTTTATGAAGAGTTATGAATAGTCAAGGGCATATGATCACACTAATGTCTGAATCTCTCACCCACTTCTCTTAACATTTCACCTGGCTAATTCTTACTCATCCTTAAACACTGGTGTGTTAGGCCACCTCCTGCCTGTGGCTGCCTCCTAACTCGTTCCAGACGGAATTATGTTACATACTCCATGCCTCCATGGCACCCAATGCCTATGCTACTATAGTGAGCATCTCACCTTATTTTACCCTTTGTTGTAATAGTAAAGGCCCATTTTCCCCACTGGATAGCTCTGTGTTCATTACTATCATCCTGGACTACTGTAGGCACTGCCACCTTTTAACAAATTTTGGTTAAATTAGTAGTGGATGGAGGAATGGACTTAGCTATGTGCCTGGTGCAATATATCATCCATCACCTAATGAAACATGCCGAATAGCTGGACTGACTTCTACATATGTTGAAAATATCAAAGGAAAACTTGATTTTTATCAAAGTGTTGTACCAATCTTTAACCCCTGGATTATGTGGGGTCAGACAAACTATTCAAGGCTGAGAGAAATGGGTTTGGAAAATGGAAGCTTTATTGGCGTAGATGGGTGTTGAAGGAGATGCTAGTTTGCAAAAAAAATAATAAGTAAGTGTGTAGTAAGCAAGAGGTACCCACATTATTGCTTTAAATATTTGGTGACACTATGATCTGTATATATGTGATGGTATTAATAAGTGGAGGATTTGGGTGATTATGTCATGGGGGTAGAGCCTACATAAATAGAATTTGTGCCGTTATAAAAGAGGCCTGAGAAAACCCCCTTACCCCTTCTATCCTGTGAGGACACAGAAAAAAGTCAGTCGTGTATGAAGCAAGAAGCAGGCTTTCACTAGACATGAAATCTGCCAGTGCCTTCTTCTTTGATTTCCTAGCTTCTAGAACTCTGAGAAATAAATTTCTGCCCTTTATAAACCACCAAGTGGTTGGTGTTTTGTTACAGTAGCCTGAACACACTAAGACAGTTGGGGAGAAAGAAAGAAAAGAGAAAGTAATGTAACTGATTAAAAGGAGTGAGGAAGGACTAAGTCCTCATGCAATATAGACTTGAACGTGACAATAGACAAAAGATAAGGAGAAAGTGGACAAGGAGGATATAAGATTGAAAGTGGGTCACTGATAAGGCAAGGAATCAGAAGATACAGCAGACGTTTATGAAGTGTAAAGATAGACACTTACAGGGGTGTCCTTTACATCTGAGAAAAGATATGGGTGGATGATGTGTACAAATGTCAGGAAAATTCAAGAACATGTCAGGAAAATTAGAATAGTTTTTGAAATAAAATCATCTGACAGAATGAGTATAGCAGGGGTTTAGAGGACTGTGAACAGGACTGTCAAGAAGGAATAAAATCATTGACCATTGAGTGGAAAATGTGAAGACAGCATATACTAATGTGTGCGTAAGGAAAATTAGACTCACAAGATACTGAGAGTGTAAGGGGCAAGGATTACTGGGTTAAAGTGAATTTGAAAGTACAAGTTAGTTCATTCACCAACTGTTTCCCTTAGGTCCTGCTTTGCACCTGACACTGATCCTAAGTATAAACAGTGAACAAAGCCACTAAATTCCTGCCCTCAAAGAGGTTATATTCTAGTGGGGAGTCAGATAAAAAAAAAAGAAAACAAAATGTTTGACAAAATTATACAGTATAAATTGTATCTTTCATAGATTTTGTAATTTTCTCTTTTTTTGGTCTTTCTTTTTTAAAAAACTTTTACTGAAATATAGTTGTGTTAGTTTCAGGTGTACAGCAAAGTGATTCAGATATATATATATATATATACTTTTTTAGATTATTTTCCATTATAGGTTATTACACAGTATTGAGTATAGTTTCCTGTGCTATACAGTAAGTCCTTGTTGCATAATTTTCTTATATTAAAAAAAGCTTTTGTTATTATGGATGCAAAAGTACTTGAATGGCATAGCTTCCTCCAGTTCTGGGAATATTTTTTTCCCCAGGAATCCAGTCCTTTGGGTTTTATGATTTACCTTCCTTCTGAAGACTAGAAAATGGAACATTTTAATGCTTATTTATAATAAAAGCCATGAAAACTTTATGACAATGACTGACAAAGTATTACAGTACATACCCAAATCACATTTATTTAGAGACATCTTGTATTTTTTTTTCTCTTCTTTTAATTTTGATGCAATTCTAAAATCTGTCTCAGTTTTTTCTTCTTTTGGCTCTTCTCTTTACTGTCGATCTCATGGCTTCACCTACAGAGATGAATCCAAAGTGTTAGAGCTCTGGGCTATCACACAGAAGTATCAAGGATCCCCTCATTCCCATGTTTTTTCTGATCCTGGTAAAGTTAATTTAATTTGCATGTTAAAATTATTCTATTATTTATCATTGTTGGCACTGAATCTCTCTACTTTCCTTGAGGCCTGAGCCATCTTCCTCATAGTCTGTTCATAAAAGACTTAACCAAAGATAGATTCAAACTAGTGGTGACTGCTCTGTATCTGGATTATTCTTGATTTGAATTAAGACAACAGATAAGCCAAGCCTAACTAGACATCTCAAGGGAGCTCAGAAGAATCCACTCAGAAACCAATTAATTTAATATTTTAAATAAAAATTGTCAACAAATAAAACAGTGATAAATATAGACCTTAGAAAGGGTTTGGATTTTCCTATCAGAGTCAACAGAAAATGTTTCTATGACATCATGCCTAACCTACCCATCTAATTGAAGCCATACTTTAAGTTGCTAATATACCTATTGCTGACAGGAAGAAATGTGTTTTTGTTTGTTTTTTCTGTGTTTGCTTCTTTTCCCCCTCTCTCTAGAGACTGATATATACTTTTTTATGACTCTAGAAACTTTCCTAATTGCATTCGATAACTCTCTTAATTGAAGACTATCTGATTCCCTCCCAAGCCAAGTGGGAAGTCTCATAACCCTGTAACTCTTAAAATATACTTTTTAAAAATTTTTATTGGAGTATAGTAACATTACAATATTGTGTTAGTGTCTACTGTACAGCAAAGTGAATCAGCTGTACATATACATATATCTCCTCTTTTTTAGATTACATTCCCATTTAAGTTACCAAAAAGCACTGAGTAGACTTCCCTGAGCTATACAGTAGGTTCTCATTAGTTATCTATTTTATACATAGTATAAATAGTGTATATATGTCAATCCCAATCTCCCAGTTCATCCCACCATGCCCCATTCCCACTTGGTATCCATACGTTTGTTCTCTATGCCTGTGTCTGCATTTCTGCTTTGTAAATAAGATCATCTATACCAATTTTTTTTCAGATTCCACATATATGCATTAATATACAATATATTTTTTTCTCTTTCTGACTCACTTCACTCTGTATGACAGTCTCTAGGTCCATCCAGGTCTCTACAAATGACCCAATTTCGTTCCTCTTTATGGCTGAGTAATATTCCACTGTATATATGTACCACATCTTCTTTATCCATTCATCTGTTGATGGACATTTAGGTTGCTTCCATGTCCTGGCTACTGTAAATAGTACTGCAATGAACACTGGAGTGCATGTGTTTTTTGAGTTATAGTTTTCTCTGGGTATATGCCCAGTAGTGGGATTGCTGGTTCATATGGTAGTTCTATTTTTAGTTTTTTAAAGAACCTCCATACTTTTCTCCATAATGGCTGTATCAAGTTACATTCCCACCAACAACATTTCAAATGTAAGTGAAGGTCAAATTTATATGTAACTGAAGACCTTCATCCAGAGCATCAGAAATGACTTCTTTCTACAAAATCGAGGATGGAATCTACAAGAACGAGTGAGCAAAATGTCCACTGTTACTGCCATGTAAACTTGAAAAGGTGAAATGTAATGAGGAGAAATTCTTGTGGTGTCCAACAGCAAATCTTAGTGTGGAAAGAAGAAATACAACAACTCTTGGATAATCAAGTACCCACAATTATTAGGTGAAGCTATATTTAATCTAAGTCTGAACTAAGGTAAAATTATTCAAAACATTAAGAGAGAATTGAAAACAGCATGGTAATTACAGAGAATACTTGACATTTATTTCATTGAGTATGTGCTGTGTACTGATTGTTTGACTTTCATTGTTTCATTTAGTCCTAACATCAACTGATTAAAATTAATATTATTGCTATCATTTTCAGATAAGGAAACTGAGGACTGTAGAGATTAAAGAATTTGCCGGTATATCCACACGTGTTATTTAATGTCCTGTGAAATTAAACCTAGCATTCACATTTTCGACCATTTAATAAGCTATATAAGTTTAAGAATACAAGTATGATGGACACTGCAGAAATTCAAAGGATCATAAGAGACTATTACAAGAAACTATATGCCAATAAAATGGACAACCTGGAAAAAATGGACAAATTCTTAGAAATGCACAACCTTCGAAGACTGAACCAGGAAGAAATAGAAAATATGAACAGACCAATCACAAGCACTGAAATTGAAACTCTGATTTAAAATCTTTCAACAAACAAAATCCCAGGACCAGTTGGCTACACAGGTGAATTCTATCAAACATTTAGAGAAGAGCTAACACCTATCCTTCTCAAACTCTTCCAAAATATAGCAGAGGGAGGAATACTCCCAAACTCATTCTACGAGGTCACCATCACCCTGATACCAAAACCAGACAAAGATGTCACAAAAAAAACTACAGACCAATATCACTGATAGACATAGATGCAAAAATCCTCAACAAAATACTAGCAAACAGAATCCAACAACACATTAAAAGGATCATACACCATGATCAAGTGGGGTTTCTCACAGGAATGTAAGGATTCTTCTACATATGGAAATCAATCAATGTGATACACCATATTAACAAATTGAAGGAGAAAAAACATATGATCATCTCAATAGATGCAGAGAAAACTTTTGACAAAATTCAACACCCATATATGATAGAAACCCTCCAGAAAGTAGGCATAGAGGGAACTTTTCTCAACATAATAAAGACCATATATGACAAACCCACAGCCAGCATCACCCTCAGTGGTGAAAAACTGAAACCATTTCCACTAAGATCAGGAACAAGACAAGGTTGCCCACTCTCACGACTCTTATTCAACATTGTTTGGTAGTTTTAGTCACAGCAATCAGAGAAGAAAAAGAAATAAAAGGAATGCATATCGGAAAAGAAGAAGTAAAGCTGCCACTGCTTGCAGATGACATGATACTTACTATACATAGAGAATCCTAAAGATGCTACCAGAAAACTACTAGAGCTAATCAATGAATTTGGTAAAGTAGCAGGATACAAAATTAATGCACAGAAATCTCTGGCATTCCTATACTCTAATGATGAAATATCTGAAAGTGAAATTAAGAAAACACTGCCATTTACCACTGCAACAAAAAAGAATAAAATACCTAGGAATAAACCTACCTAAGGAGATAAAAGACCTGTATGCAGAAAATTGTAAGACACTGATGAAATAAATTAAAGATGACACAAATAGATGGAGAGATATACCAGGTTCTTGCATTGGAAGAATCAACATTGTGAAAATGACTCTACTACCCAAAGCAATGTATAGATTCAATGCAATCCCTATCAAACTACCACTGGCATTTTTCACAGAAATATTACAAAAAATTTCACAATTTGTATGGAAACACAAAAGACCCCAAATAGCCAAAGCAACCTTGAGAAAGAAAAACAGAGCTGGAGGAATCAGGCTCCTGGACTTCAGACTATACTACATAGCTACAGTAATCAAGACAGTATGGTACTGGCACAAAAACAGAAATATAGATCAATGGAACAGGATAGAAAGCCCACAGGTAAACCCATGCACATATGGTCACCTTATCTTTGATAAAGGAGGCAAGAGTACACAATTCAGAAAAGACAGCCTCTTTAATAAGTTGTGCTGGGAAAACTGGACAGCTACATGTAAAAGAATGAAATTAGAACACTCCCTAACACCATGCACAAAAATAAACTCAAAATGGATCAAAGACCTAAATGTAAGGCCAGACACTATAAAACTCTTAGAGGAAAACATAGGCAGAACACTCTATGACATAAATCACAGCAAGATCCTTTTTGACCCACCTCCTAAAGAAGTGGAAATGAAAACAAAAATAAACAAATGGGACCTAATGAAACTTCAAAGCTTTTGCACAGCATAGGAAAACATAAACAAGACCAAAATACAACCCTCAGAATGGGAGAAAATATTTGCAAATGAAGCAACTGACAAAGGATTAATCTCCAAAATTTACAAGGAGCTCATGCAGCTCAATATCAAAGAAACAAAGAACACAATCCAAAAATGAGCAGAAGTCCTAAATAGACATTTCTCCAAAGAAGATATACAAATTGCCACAAACACATGAAAGAATGCTCAATCATTAATCTTTAGGAAATTCAAATCAAAACTATAATACAATATCATCTCACACCAGTTAGAATGGCCATCATTAAAAAATCTACAAACAATAAATCCTGGAGAGGGTGTGGAGAAAAGGGAACCCTCATACACTCTTGGTGGGAATGTGAATTGATACAGCCACTATGGATAACAGTATGGGGGTTCCTTAAAAAACTAAAATAGAACTACTATATGACCCCAGTAATCCCACTACTGGGCATATACCCTGAGTAAACCATAATTCAAAAAGAGTCATGTACCACAATGTTCATTGCAGCTCTATTTACAATAGCCAGGACATGGAAGCAACCTAAGTGTCCATTGACAGATGAATGGATAAAGAAGATGTGGCACATATATACAGTGGAATATTACTCAGCCATAAAAAGGAACAAAATTGAGTTATTTGTAGTGAGGTGGATGGACCTAGAGTCTGTCATACAGAGTGAAGGAAGACAGAAAGAGAAAGACAAATACTGTATGCTAACACATATATATATATATATGGAATCTAAAAAAAAAAAGAAATGGTCTTGAAACTAGAGGCAAGACAGGAATAAATACGCAGACCTCCTAGAAAATGGACTTGAGGACATGGGGAGGTGGAAAAGTAAGGTGGGACAAAGTGAGAGAGTGGTAGTGTATATATGGATATATATACACTACCAAATGTAAAATAGATAGCTAGTGGGAAGCAGTCGCATAGCACAAGGAAATCAGCTCAGCACTTTGTGATCAGCCAGATGGGTGGGATGGAGGGAGACGCAAGAGAGAAGAGATCTGGGGATATATGTATATGTATAACTGATTTACTGTGTTATAAAGCAGAAACTAACACACCATTGTAAAACAATTATACTGCAATAAAAAAGTTAAAAAAGAAAAAGAATACAAATATGCAATGAAGAAAAATGTAGTTGATAGTTGGAGAAGATGTAGAGTACCTATTTACATAGCAGTTTATGGAGTCAGAGAGTTCATTTTTGCCTCTGTGGATTATACCAATAAGCAGACAATATTGCTACAATTATAAATGTGATGAGAAATAAACAGTGGAAAAACTATAAAAATAAACTTTAAACATAAATAGAAAATTATCTTATGTATATTAAAATATTCTAGAAATATAATATTCTAGACAAAAGCCTTAACAACAGATTAACCAGTCTTGGACAATGACTCAGAATATGATACATTTTGAGATGTTTTGAAACATAGTGATGGAGTAGTTCAACTTGCTTGAGATATTTCAAACAATAACTATTATTACAGGCACACACCACATACAACCACAATAATGTAATTTGAGTCACTATCTTAATGTTATTGTAGAAACTCAGGAATATGAATTTTACCTTGACAGTGGAAATGGAGTTCTATATATACTTAGTAGACACTTAACAGAGCTAAGACTCTATGATACTTCAAGAAAAATTCTGAGTATTCACCTTCCAAAGTATCTCTAATTTTCTTAAGTGGTGAAATTATGTTCACAAATATATTTTCAAACTGTAAAATATATATTAATGCATTTGTTTGTTAAGTCCAAAAAGAATTTGGGAAGACTTGAAATTAAAACACTCTTCTTTTTTTTTTTTTCAATAGAAATAAATGACAACACAACAAAAAATACAAGGCAACAGTACAATGATTATAGGAGGTATCTAGCTATGAAAATCTGTGCATTTGTGCCTATGACATGAACAAAGTAATACTTGGCTTAAAATCTAGTATATCTGATGCTGGAATTTTACTTGAGAGAAGATATTCAGAGCAAACCTGGAATACTGAGATGGAAAGGACTCTAAGAAAAAAAGGGAGACTCACCCTGTCCCACCATGCTGGCCATAGCTGCCACTTTTGAGGTTGCAGTGGGAATGCAACCTGTTTGGGGAAAGTTTAGTAACTCCACTGGCAAAAAGAGACTAGAGACAAATTTTAAAAGTGCAGAATAATGGTGTCAAATCATCAACTTTCATTATTTTAGAGAAAACAAGTAGGCAGGGCTTTATTTTCTTGAAGTCCAGATAGAGCTCTGCTACCTTTATGACCTGAGAAGGCTGGGTTTTCTTGCTTGTGTAAAAACCTTTTCAGGAAAATTCAAGTTATGCACTTGAATAAATATACACTGCTTTGCTTAGATTTATTTTCCTCCTAACAAATTAATCAGGCTTTCTGGTCTAATGTTTTATTATAAACAACATTTTTTTTTTTGAGAAACAAAAAGGAGTTTGTGAAATGCCCCTGTTGGAATGAATGGATTAGTCACTATTTAGGACCCTCCCCTGCTCTCTGACCTTCAGGATGCATCACGCTGAATGAGCACGTAAACTAGCTTCTATGACAAAGAGAAGACACTTTGGGAGAGCACTATTTTCTATGGACCAGCTTTTATTATTTTCCCTGATGAATCTGTAAGTCTAAATCTACTTTTTAAAAAAAAAATTTTTTTGGCGTATAGCATTTAGAATGCTGTGTTAGTTTCAGGTGTACAGCAAAGTGAATCACTTATACATATACATACAGTCACTTTTTTTAGATTCCTTTCCGCTATGGATCATTACAGAGTACTGAGTAGAGTTCCCTTTACCTCTGCTTTTAAATTCAGTTGTGTACCTAGACAAGCAAAGGTGCCACAGTGCCATGCCCATAGTTAAAGAGAACCTAAACTAGCATTTAAGAAATATACAGTCACAAAAAGAAGAAAGAACAAGGTTAAAAAAATGAAAGAAAGATGCCAACTTGAATTTGTAGTGCATTTTAGCCTTATCTATACACTGGAATTTTAATTTATATTATCTTAGTAGAAAATTAATACATATATCAAGTATTGAGATTTGTAGGACATTCCATCTACTTTTTTAATTATGAAGAAATAAAAATAGAGAAAGTCTGTGAACTACCCCCAGTCTAGTGGTGGATCTGAGACTAGAACACTGATTTTCTGACAAACATCAATAATCTTCTAATTAGGAGTTCCATTAAATGAAATCCGAGCTTTATAACAATGTCTTTACCAAAGGACTGTATTGTCTGTATTTCCGGTTCATGTGGTTTAGTTTGAGTCTGAGAGTTGAGGTTCAGTAGATAAGCAGTAAAAATGTGAAGTGCAAAACAATTCTTACCCTTCGGTGAATATTTCAAATATGATATTCTGTGCTTGAGGTTAAAGTAAATTTTTGCTCATGCAAGACATAAGTTCCACTAGGTAAAATGTAGTGTATTATTTTCCTTCTTATAATTAATAAGTGGCCTTGAGGTATCAAAATCACTGAGTAGTACGATAAAGCACTTGTTAATGGAGATACATTTATCCAAAGAAATATTTGTTTTTTTTTCTTAAATGAAACCTCTTCAGCTAAACTGTATCACACAGTCCTTCTCCACTCCCACCGCCCAACCTACCCCACCCCATCAGCTTTAAAATAATAGATTATATAAATTACACAGTAATGCTCAAAGCTGAGCTTGACTGGGCTCAAGAGAAATGTTGCTTTACACTAGAGAAGCTTTTAGAGGTCTAGGCTCAAATGTTCTTAGGTGGATTTGGCTGCTACAGATAAAGGAGCAGAGCCCTCGACTGCTCATAGAGAAAGAAGACAAAAGATGAACACTTACAGTCTTTTCAGTAGTAATACAGGGGTGATTCTTCTAGGATTTATACTGGATATAATTGTAAACAACATGTATGGTTAAATCCACACAAAATTCAGTTTGGTTTATAAAAAATATTTCAAATTAATGTATTGAAAGAATTACTTGTATTTCTTTAAAAACAATAGAGACCTCGAATAATAGGGCAGCATCTCATAATGGACAGTGGAGTCAGATACACCTGAGCTTGAATCCTTTTAAGATATCACCCCTTTGAACCAATTACTTTACTTCTAAGACTCAGTATTTTCATCTGTAATATGGAGATAATAATATCTTCTTCATAGGGAGGTTATGAGAAAACAGACAATTTTGTAGAGGGCATGCACTCTGCCTGACACAGTCGTGATTCTCAATTATTGGTAGACATTATCAAACTAGAAATAAAGGTTCTTATTCATCAGGTACAAGATGTTACAAGTTTTCTAATAACAAAACTCCACCATTAACCTTTGCATTGGGCCATGAGGGATACAAGATTAAACAGATTAATGTGTTTAGAGGATATTACCCTTATTTATGTGTTAATAATGGATATAAAGTAGTCTCTGGCAACCCCCAAGTGAAGATTTTTTGGATGATTTTTCAACCGCACATGGGTTATTGACTGCTATCAGCTCAAGAAAACAAAGGCTTTTCCCCAAAGCCTAGCAGCAGCAGCATGTTTGCAATACTATTAATCTATTTAGAGAAAAGAAAAATCTGGTTCTCTTAGAATAGTCTAGAAGTATTCCCTTTAAACTTGCAATCTATTCAAATTTAGTATTTTACTAACTATGATAGATATAGTTTTAACATAACCCTTTTAAGAAGAAAGAGATTGATTAATTTGCTGCTGACAAGAGTTCACATTCTTTTTGTTTTTCTCAGAGGATGTATCTGCTTCCTATTCTGAACATGGTTCTACTTTTACAATCTAATTGTGCTACCCTACACTGCTCTATTATTTTCTGAGTCTGAGCCTACATTTTAGGCCAATCATAGAAGATTCCAGGAAGAGAAGACTTGGACATTGAAGGCTGCACAGATACATAGTACTGTGTGTGTGTGTGTGTGTGTGTGTGTGTGTGTGTGTGTGTGTGTGTGTGTGTGTGTGTGTAACCAGTATAGCTGCTTCATATTTTGTAAGCATGCAGTTCTGTGCTTTAGGCTTGTCCTCACAATTTCTTGAGATAGGTCAGAATTATTGTCTCCATATGATGTGTGATATTTGTCATCTAATAATAAGTGGCTGAATGATTTAAGCATTTTCTTTGGCTTCAAACTTACTTTGCTTCTTTCATTGGGTATTGGGATATATAGTTAGAATATTTTCCAGATGTATAGACAGATATTTTGAAGAATTCAGGTTTCAAATTCAGGCTCTATTAAGTTTAACTACTAAAATATCACTGTGAGTAGTAATTGAATGTGTCCATGAAACACTATAATTAATGAGATGCAAGTTGAAGCAAATATTACATATGTAGAAGCTAAATACAAAGTAAGATCCCCTTTTCTCCAGGTTAACTTCATCGATTAAAGTTTTGTTGCAAAGTCATCTCATTCCCTAGAAAATGGTGGTACCAAATTTAATAATATTCCATCATATTTTGGAGTTGGAAAGTTTTGAGAGATTGAACTTTCGGAAGCATCTGTATATTTGAGCTTGTTATACAGGGCTGAAGTATTGATCTTCTGTTTTTTTCTCTCTAGACATCAAATCTTTAATTAGGAACTTACCTGATTACTTCTTCTGCTTAGCATAGAAAAACCTTACTGCAAAGTTTAGTATGAGAGACAAATCCTACCTCATAACAGAACCATCAACCTAAATATTACAGAAGGCAAAATTGTTCAAACTCATGTTGTCAAGTTCTCTCTTCTGAATATTGATCTAATCTATTATACTTCTAGAATCATTGGTAATATACTAAACATGCAAACACTGAACATTTATTCAAATAAGTACCTAACATGTCCTATAAGAATGTTATTGGAAACTTCCATACATCAGAAATATAATCTCAATGTCATCATTTTACAAGTGAACAGAAGCATTCAGAGAGGTGGTTTTAACTTTGTTAAGGTCACATAGCTGATAAGCTGAAGGTTAGAATTTCAAATCTAGGACTTCTAACTTCAAGGCCAAATTTATTCAGTTATACTATATTTGACTCTTAAAATACTATAAGATTTAATAGAATTTTGGAAAAATTGTGTTTTATTCATTAGTCTTGGTCTTCCCTCTGCCCTGTGGGTAAAACCAATGATCCATTTATTTAGTAAGCTCGTCCAAGGGTAGGGACCAGGTCTTCTCTCCCTCTGTATATTCTCAGCAACTAGTACAGTGTTCTTCTGCATGAGTAGGCATCCAATAAGTGTTGACTGAGACAAAGATCATACTTTAAACCAAATATATGCCAAACTCAGATTGTTGTACCCACAGAACATGTCTAATTTTCCCAGAAATAGAAATTCTCATTCAATCTATTACAAGATTTTCTCTTTCTGTTTTATTTTAGTGTGTTAGGTTTATTGCTTTCTTTTTAACTATCACACCAGGAAATTCTTTGACAGAATATATTGGACTTCCCCTAAGAGAAACTGACACTAGCCATGAAAATTTTCCTATGATCACATTACAATATTGTTCTTTCTTTCTTTACAGTTCGAGATTAAATTAAGAAAGTATTAATAAAGCTACAGTAAAGTTTGTAGCAGCATGATGAATAATCAAGAATGTTTATTCTTTGTACTATACTATTCTATATAATGTGGTATCCTTTGTACTGAAGTCTACAAAATTAGAAAGTTAAAACTCACAATAACTTTTACAGAGAAAAATCGAAGCACTACAGTTGACAAGGTAATCTTTACTTTTACAAAATATACTCATGATATAAATCCTCTACAATATTACTTTAGATTAATAGTAATAAATCCCTAAGAAGCTTTTAATACAGGTTAGTCTAACATTTACTTGAAAATATCATAGCTTCTGATAATTAGAAAAGAATTCAGTTCATGCATGAACTGCTAGGTGCAAATGAATTCCATTTTGTTTGAGCAGCAGTGGAAAATCTTACTGGTGGTATGTGGAGATTGTATTTTTTTTCTATAAATTCAGAGAAATGATATATATTCTTAAAAGTAGCTTATTCACAATATTTTCTTCTCATAGGTGTTACCCATATACTGTTGTATCTGTTTATCTGAAAATATATATGTACACACACATATATATGCATATGCAGAGTTGATGACATCCATCAAAGAAACCATAACACCTTATTCAAATAAAGACTAGAAATATATACACTGGCAACAGGTAGGCTCTTTAAAATAGTATCTCCATGGTTATGTAGTGTCTTTTGTTTATATTTCCTTATATGAACTGTGCACTCTATTTTTAAGAAACCAGTCAGAGTAGTACCATTCACTTAGAACCACAAATATTTCTGAATCTGTTACTTTCCTCATAGGTTGCTTTTCATTCGTACTACGATTTTGTTCCATAATTTTCAAATATATATATTCATATTTATGTGATATATCCAAATAAAATTATTATGTAAATGTAATTTATTCATTCATTCATTTTGCTTACCCAACAAATATGTATTGTCACTTGCAATGTGCCAGGTACCTCTTAAGACCCTAGAGAGTTATGACAGGAAACCAAACAGACAAAACAATTCCTTTCCTGATGGAACTTAGATCAAACTGAAGAGACAGCACAAAATAAAATGATCAATTTCCACTTCTGATGAGTTTTGCAAGGGAAACATACATTTGCAATAAGAGAGTATGTAAAAATAGTTTAAACATGAAGCATAGAGTCTCTTTAAATTAAAAAAAAATTCAATAATGGTTTGGTTTGCAAGCCAAGAAATGTTGTGTAACTTCCGGTGGTATTTTGTGCACTGCTAGAGCACACATTTTGTTTTTGTGTGGGGATTGTTTGGGGTTTACTGTCTCACATCTTTGACAAATTTTTAGATATTAAAAAAACAACCACATAATATCACAGCTTAGAAATTATAAATATGACTTTTCAATCCTTCCTTTTTTGTTCTGTAGAAAAAGAAATGTGAAACTTTTGATTCGTACCTATTTTCTTATAGGCTGATCAAATTCATACAAAAAAATAAAAATAATCATGTAAATATTTAAATTTATGAATTCTACCATAACTCAAATTAGAAAAACTTCAGAGTTCTGAATTTTAAATTATTGTCAAAGTCATTAATTAAATGTAAACATACTCTGTGGAAGTTCCACTGGAGAATATTTCCATGCTCCCATATTTTATACAGGTGGAATTTAATGGGAGATTTGTGGTGTATTTATGATCAGTATGTAAACAAGAAAAAACAAATTGTGAAAAATAATGCTGCTTATTGAATGTTAAAACGTGTTAATAACTTTTAAATTTCACAATAATTATCATTGACCAACTGCAACACACCAGGCCCTATGATGAGACTTCACATAATAGGGTTAACAGCTATTTGCCATTATTTCCTCTTATAATATTTGTCTATAAATCATACCTCACAGAATAATTCTATATGAATTTAACTGTGCATTTTAAATATCCATCTCCTGCTCTGACAGTAAATTCTGTGAATGCAAAATACAGATCTGTTTGTCCACTCAGTGCACAGTACTTGGAAGATAGTATACATTCAATTGCTATCTTGTGAATAAATAAGTGAGTGAATAGATAAATAAAATGAAATGTGGGCTAACAGAGTAATAATGGTTATTTCTCTTTTATCAATGAATTTCAAAATCAGGTGTCATTTATTGCATAATTCTCGTATGCCAGGTTTTGAACTTAGCTTGGAGTGATCGTGTACATGTTATTGGATGTGAACAAATTTAAAATTTTGATCTCTTCATGGTGCTTTACAAGTCATTATGAAATGTCCCTTTTTATCTCCATGTTGCCTTCCTTTAAGTTTTCTTTTTCTGAAATTACTCTAAATGTTCTGCTACCAGTGTTTGCTATTTTTTTCCCATCTTGTCACTCACTCAATCTCTATCTTTATAATTAACATGTCTTTTATAAGCATTAAATCCTTGGGTTTTTATTTTATCTATTATGACAATGTTTGTCTTTTATTTGGAGTATTCAATCCATTTACCAATAATCATTAATGTGTTTGCATTTATATTAGTCATCCTACTATTTGTTTTCCGTTTTTCACATCTATTTTACCCACTTTCTTGTCTGGTTCCTTGATTTCCTTTGTATAACACAAGGTATTATAACATTTTTGCTTTTCCTCTACTAACATGTTAATTACATTCTTTTTATTATTATTTTAATGTTTATCCCAAATATTAAACCATGCATTTGTAACTCATTAAGGTTTTGAAATATTATTATTTTTACTACTTTGCCAATAATGCTCATACCTCAGAATACTTTAACTCTGCTTACTTCCTTTCTATGTTTTGCATTACTGAGATCAGGGTTTTGGGTTTTTTGTTTGTTTGTTTTGTTTCGGGTTTTTTTTTTGTTTTGTTTTCTCATATGTTTTAAACTCTAGGAGATAGTATGATTATTGTTTTGTACAGTCAATATTTATTATGTCTCACACTGCACTGTTTCTCTCGGGGATCATTGTTCTTTGGCGTAAGGGAGTTCTTTTAATATTTCTTGTAAAGAAGAGCTACTAGTGATTTCTCTTAGCTGTGATTTGTCTGAACGTGTCTTTATTTTGCCCTAATTTTTAAACTATTTTCTCCAACTGCATAATGCTATGTTGGTGGTTGTTGGATTCAGTATTTTAAATATATAATTTTTCCTCAACTTCCATTGTTTTTGGTGAGAGGTCAACTCTCAGTCTTATTATTTCTCATTTTTCTTTGGCTTTATCTCTTTCTTGTCTTTATGTTTCAGTAATTTGACTATGGTAGGCATGATGCTTTTTGTATTTATCCTGCTTATCATCTATGGGTATACATCTTTCATTTTGAAAAATCTTTGATCAACTTTTCAAAGGTTGATTTTGTCTCTTTCTGTATTTCTGAGACATCATCAACATTCAAGCTAGAAAAATTGACTGAGTCATTTATAGGTATTATGCTCTCACCTCTATTTTTCATTTTTTTCCTGCTGTTTTCAGTTTACAAATTTTTTATTGACCCATTTTCAAATCTAACAATCTTGACTTTTATTTTACCTTAGTTGCTAAACCCATATATAACCACTATCTGTATGATTTTTTAATAGGTTACATACTTCTCTAAATCTTATTCCTCATTTATGGACTAAAGTGACATAATTAGTTAATTTCTAAACATTTTATTTTATCTCTGAGATATTATTGAGCTCTGTGTCATTAAGGTAAGGTTTTTTATATGTTAATTGCATATACTCACACTCCCTTGTTATTGTTTATTCACTACAAAATTGTTAAAACCATATATTGAGGCTTCAAGTTCATTTATTTGATTTTCAGTCCTAGAATCAAGTTCATTAATCTGATTTTCTATCCTAGAATTCCCTTTGATTATTTTTATAGATTCTGAATATTTGGTGAAATTATCCATTAAAAAAAATTGTTTTTGTCTCATTACCTCTATTTTTGAATATACAAATCATTATTATAAAATTCTTTTGGATAACAACAATATTTTCATCTCTTGTTATTTCTCTTGGTCTTTGGTCATTTGGTCTAATTTCCTGTCAATGATAAGAACTTGTAAATGACTTGTAATTTTCACTGAATGGCATATATTTTATTTACCAAAAAAAAAAAAGTATCACTCCAAATAATGTTAACTTCCTCCAAAGAGGATCTATCCTTTCCTCTAGTGGCAGATAGATGTGGGCGCTGTAAGTTTAATCAAATCAGGGATTATGTTGATTCTAAACTGGACCACAGTTTTGGTATGACTCCGTTTACCTTTGGTTTGCCTCATTTTTGAGGCATAGATCTCCAGGGATTTCAGATGAGAGCGTATTGTTTTCACTATAGTCCCTCTACCAGTATAACTTGAATTTTAATGATCATTTCTCAGCATTTTGAGAATGTCTGATAATCTGCTTTGCTTTTCAGAGGCTTTAGGTTAGATTTTTAATCTTCCATTCCACATAGTTTCAGAATTTGGGCAACTCTTTTGATGGAGAATCAAGCTATTAACTTGGAATTCTTCAAGTACTGCAGGTTTTGTTTTGTTTTGTTTTTTCCATTGTGAAACAGACAAAAGCTTTTGCTATTTTCTCTATCTCCACCAGCAGAAGCCTTCAACTTGGATTCTTCCTTCCTTGCCTACAGGGAAAGTCATTGATGTTTGAACCGCTAGTCAACAAACCTTTCCACAATTCAGTCCAAAAAGGAAGGATAAAGATGATATTAATTTGTGAGTTTATGAGTTGATTCCCATGTCTTTGCAATTTCAAATTTTGGAATAGTAAATACCAACATGTTTCAGAATATTATAAATCAGATCAGTGTCTCCTCAAAACACTCATTAATAAAAGATGAAACATTGATGGAAAGATGTAGCTCTTGTTAAATTGTGTAATATAATTGTATAAATATCAGAAACTTTATTAATTAAAGTTATTTCTTGGATTTTATTGTCATTGAAGAGATGAGATGGTGAGACAAATTTTCAAATATTCATGAAAACAAGTGCAAAAAATTGAAGTTGTTTTGAATAAGGCATGTTATCAGGCTTAAGATGGCATATTTTAGATGATTTGCAACGACATTGGTTTATCACTGTCGATACTTAGGAAGGAAGTACCAAAAACTTTATGGAGAAATTATCATTTACACACTTTTATTTATTAAAAATTTTAATAACTTTTTATTAACAAATTTTAATTTATTTTAATGTAGAATTAAAAACAATCTCTAAGTATCAACAGAATAATTTCTTCATAGTGTCTTTTCTATAAATCTTTAAAATTACTGAAAATTTTCTAAAATACCTGTAAGCTACATTCTGGACATAATTTAGAAAGTCATACATTCTTTGCTGTGATTGAAGAGTGTCTGAATACGATGGAAACACAAAGTTATGGCAATACCTTTCTCTAACACAGATGGATATTAAATTAGAGAAGTATTTTACATTGTTTTCTTTTGTTTATAATTCCTATATAAGTGTAAAGTATACCAGAAATGCTTTTAAAGTACTTCAAGGTAAAAACTAATGACTTTTTCTTAATTTAAAAATATAGGTGCAATGATTAGTATACAAAGATTATTTGGGAGAAAGCTTGAGTATTATACTAAATATCTCATGCTTTTGAATGGAAAAAATGAATTTCAATTAAATCAGGAAATATTCTGAGAAAAAAAAGATTATTCCTTCTTTTGTTAGTGCAGATTTTTGACCACATTAGAAGAATAAAATATGATATATATTATCAACCATCACAGAATAAATAGTTCAGAAAATTCCTTTTCTAGAACACAGCTATCACTCACTACTTGTCCTTATGTTAGGATGGAACTCTGCTTAAATATGTCACACAGTGACTCACGCTTAAAAATTAACCACTATCTCTATGATTTTTCAACAGGTTATGTACTTCTCTAAATCTTATGCCTCACTTATGGAATAAAATTATATAACTAGGTAATTTCTAAACATTTTATCTCTGAGATATTATGGAGCTCTACGTCATTAAGGTAAGGTTTTCATATGTTAATTGCATATACCCACTATCCCTTGTTATTGTTTATCCACTAGAAAATTGACTCAGTGTTATGAATTCAAACACCAAATCGCATTTGGTAATGACACAGTGTGTGTGCATGCATACGAGTGCATGTGTATGCCAAAGCACAAAATCATACAAATGTACATCCTGAAAGACCAAGTGAGATAGAAGTGAATTTCATCCTTTGAAAATTTCCAATACATAATCCATATTTCCTCACTTTCACTTCAACTTTGAACAGCAACATCTAGGAAGGTTAAATAGATCTAAGTTATTAATTATTAATCTCTAACTCTGCTTTACCCTCATGGTGGTGACAACAATAATAAAGTTCATTCCATCCCCACGAGGGCTCATTCATCCCTTCATTAAAATAAGACTTATTGCTGGGCATAGTGAGAGTCACTGGGGTGCTCTCCGTACAACTGGAGGCATTTGAGTGCCCTAGAAATAACCAGGAGTGTGAACCTCGTTTGGGGAGACAACAGGGAAGATTTCTCAGAGAAGATTATATAAGGTAGAGACAATTCCTAGACTCCAATAAAGACAGTTTTTGTGAAAATACACTCATAAAAAAGCAAGCCCTTCTTCTCAAAGTACCCATACTTTCATCTATCATTTCCCTTTCTTTCTTATGGGAAGATGGATCTATTCTGTTCTAAACCCAGCTGGTCCCTTGTTGCAACTTTTACTTCCCCCAAGACCTTGTACCATTAATTATCAATTCCTTGTTGAATAGTTAATTCATCTTCCACTAACTTTTTAACCTTCCAACTACAACTATTTTCAATGATGTCTGTGCACTAAACAAACAAACAAGCAACCTGTCTTCCAACGTCCCCTTTACTTTAGCCACTACCTCTTTTGTACTCATAGGAAAACTTCTGGAAGATGTAATCTACTCCCACTAGCTTGCTCAAGCTTCTACTGAAAGACCCTCTCTAAGATCATTAGAGATCCCTCAATACTAAATCCAACAGCTCTTTCTTTATCTAGAACCAGCTTGAATACTTAATATCTTTACAACGTTTGACTTTGAGGACCACCCCTTTTTGAAAAAGAACTTTTCCTTCAGCTTCATTTATGATATTCTCTTTTAGCTATTTATTTAAATTTATCATATAGGCTCTTCTTTCTAAATTTTTTCTTGAAAGTTTGTGTAACTTTTTGTCTCTTTCACATTCTTCACATGTAATGATATGTGTGTTGACTTCAGAAAGTTTCAGTAAGGATAAATAAGATAATCGGTCCAAAATTATTGACACATGCCAAGAACTTTAATAAATGGGAGATATTATTATAATAATTGTGTTCATAGTTATATATTCTAGTCTAACATAGAGATGACTGCTGGATACAAGCTCTATGATCACTTTAGATCACAGCATGATCCAATACACTTTTCCATGAAAATGTTGAACAATTCTGGTGTCCAGTATGGCAGCCATTATCTACACGTGACTTTCAAAGTGCTTGCAATGTGACTATTGTGAAGGAGGAGCTGAAATTTTTAATTTTACTTGGTTTTAATTAATGTAAATTTAAATATCCACATGTGACCAGAGACCACTCTATTGGATAGCACAGCTCTAGACCTTTACTTTTAACTTAGAGGACATTCAGCTTGCAGAATTAAAACATGTCTAACAATCAGCTTCCCCTTCTATATATTATAGAACAAGCTAATATTCTGAATTCCCTATTTCAATTAATGGCATCAGCATTTGCCAAGGCAGCAATGTTCAAATGCTATGAGATGTATTAGGATTCATATTGAAGTGAAAAGAGCATGATCTTTGAATCAAACACACCTGGCTTTGAATAAGGCATCACCATTTCCTTGTCATTTGACCTTGGACAAATTAAATAACCTGCAAGAGAATCATTTTTTTTTTCATTTGTAAAATAAAAATAAATATGTGTATCACACAAGGCTATTATCAGGATTAAATGGCATAGCATATGTAAAACACCTGGCATAGAGGCTGGGCATATAAAGCGTATATATTTCATAAATATCCATTACCTCTTTTCTTGCCTCCAATTTCAAATGGATTAACAGATTCTATTGATCTCCTGCTGAAATATTTTATGAGTCTCTCCTCTTTTTCCATTCCCATTGAATATATTCTTATTAATCTTCTTCTCATCAACTTTTTACCCACTTAATCAATACCTCTTCCCCCATTCTCTTTTAGTAATATCTCATATCCAATCCATAATCTAAATTGCTACAAAATAGCCTTCCAAAATATTGGTCTGATCTTGTTACTCACTATTTATTGCTTTATAATTTTACTACATGAATATGTAATTCTCTGTTGCATGGTTCTAATTTGTATAAAGTAAGTGGTACCACAAGTGTATCATAGGACAAGTAAGTATCCTTCTGCAACCCTCAAACCTGCAACTTTGAAGTCCACAATTTCTAATTTTAGTTATGCATAACTCTCATTTCTTTATTTGTATATTTATGGCTCATGTAAAAAATGTGACAATTTAGTTATTTTCTTGATAAACATTTAAGGCTGCTTTGAACATTCTAGTATATTTTTCCTAATGAACACATACAAATTTTTTCTAAGATATATACCTATTATATGGAATAAAGTGAGCGAATACTAAGGGTACAGCTCATTGATTTTCACATATGTATACACCTCTGTAACCACCACCAAAATCAAGTTACAGAAGGGTTCCAATATCCCAGAAAGCCATTATTCCCTCCCGTTCCAGAAACACAGTTCTGAGTTCTATTACTCTATATTCATGCTTTGTAACTTCATGTACATCAGTGCACTCTTTCATGTCTAACCTCTTTTCCTAAATACTAGGTTTATAAGATTCATCTATATCCTGCATGTAGCTTCAGTTCTTCCTCCCCACCCATTGCTCTTGAGTATCTACTGTATGAATTATCCATGACTTATTTATCCATTGTACACCTGACGTGTATTTGAATTAGTTCCAGTTTCTTATTATTAAGAATACAACTTTCATGGAATGAACACATGTGCTCATTTATGTTCAGGTTTTTCCTAGGACTGAAATTGCTAGATCACAGGGTAATACATTTTTAGCTATAGTAGATACTCTCCACATTTTTTATCAATGTGGATTACCAATATACATTCTTACCCGAAATTGCTGAGAGTTTCAGTTGCTCCACGTCCTCCACAATACTTGAAATTCTGGTTGCGATTCTCATAGGATCCTTGGGATATCACATTATGGTTGTGCTTCTATTTCACTGATAACTAATATTATAAAGTACCTTTTCATGTGATTATTACCATTTGGATATCTTTCATAAAGTGTATTTTCATGACTCTTACCCATCATTTTGTTCTCTTCTTTGTCTTTTTGGTTTTGATTTGTAAGACCTATTACATAGTCTGGAATGAATCATTTGTTGAATGATGCATTGCAAATATCTCTACTAACTCTGTGGCTTGACCTTCCCCTCTTATTGTGTATTTGATGAAAATAAGTTCTAAATGTTCATGAATTACATTTTTACAATTATTTGTTTTATTGTTAGTGATGTTATATTATAACCATTTAATATTAACTCTAAGTTCATGAAAATGTTCTCCTCTGTTTTCTTCTTTAATCTTTACTATTTTAGATTTTACATTTATTTCTACAATCCATCTGAAATTAATTTTTGTGTATGGTTTGTGTAGGGTCAGGGTCCATTTTATTTCCATATGAATATTCAGTTGACCCACCATCATTTATTGAAAAGAAAATCATTTCCCCCACTGAATTGTGGAGGTGACTTTGTCATAAATCAGGTTACCATGTATGTGTGGGTCTGTTTCTGGAAACTGTATTCCCTGCCATTAAAATATTTATCTTTGTACAAACAGCATACTGTATAAATTGCTGTAGTTTGAAAATAAGTTTTATGGCTAGTAAGTCTTCCAGTTTTGAATTTTCCTATTCTAGATTCTAGGTCCTTTGCATTTCCATGTACATTTTGGAATTTGTTTGCCAATATCTAGAAAAATCTACAGGATTTTCTAGTATACATTACATATTTCTTTCTAAGAATTGTCTTTGATATCTTTGGTACGACATATCTTCACTACTGTTCATTTCAAGTAATGTCTAATCTTGATAAGTTAGTCGCATGTTTTAAATTTACAAATATTTGGAAAATTTTTGTTTTTCTATTATTGATTTCTAATTTGATTTTGTTATGGTCAGATAGTCTGTACATTTTCAGCCTATTGAAATGTGAAGAGATATGTTTAACAAGACAGATTTTGATCAGTTTTGGTAAATACAGTGCATGCACTATTATGTGATGGTGCCTCTCTCCTCAGGACACAAATGATGTCTGTGTGCTTCTGTGACAGGTTGTATTTTCCAAAGATTGGCCACACAGTAACCCTCATCCTACATGTTCATTTACAATGTGACCATCAGATTTTTATCAATAAGAAGTGGGGTTTATGTCTTTTTCCCTTGAACATGGTGGACTTGCGATTTCCTTATAACCAAAAGTATGTTGTGGAAATGATACTGTATGACTTACAAAGTTAAGATAGAAAGTGCATGCACTTTTGCCCTGCTCACTGGAACACTTAGTTTTAGAGCACTAAGCCACCACCCACTAAGAAGTCTAACTACCTTGAAGTCACTATGCTGTCAGAAGTGAGACCACATAGAGAGGCCATTTCAGGTGCTCTGGTCAGCAATTCTAATCTGTCTTCCCCACCAAGGCACCAGACATATGAGTAAATGAACCTTCACATGATTCCAATCCCAAGATGTCAAGTCACCTATAGTCTTCAAGTCTTTCAAAACTGAAACTCTGATCATCATGAAACAGAGCAAAGCCTCCACCTTCCATGCCTTTCCTAAGATTCTGTCCCACCAAAGTTGTATAATAAAATAGTTATTATTTTATGTCTCTAAACTGAGAGAAAAACAGTTATTTAATACCTGGAAATGAAGGGCTGCCATAACAAAATCCTGAAACATTTGGTATTGGCTTTGAGGTTGGGCAATGAGCTGAAACTGAAAAAACAAAAACAACATCAAGATGACTAGAAGAACAGCAGATAAAAAAAGACTTTTGTTATTTGACTGTGGACGATGTAGCAACTGTTACCTGTAGCAGTATGACACATAGAAAATGTACCTAATGAACTAATGATCTATCTAAGAGGATTTACCAGCGAGACAATTGATTTTCAAACTATACCAATTTATACAGTATGATGTTTGTCATGTAAGAAATCTGACTAGTCTGTGACCACAATGCTGTGTGGAGGTCAAGAACTTGAAGATACCACATGTGCTGTTATTGGTAATCTTAGTCTTTGATCCTTCCCAGCTCAGAAAAAAAGACATAGGGTTAAATAACCCTTCAGGTGAGTTTATCCACCAGTGTTTGTATCATAATATTATGAATTTGTGGATTTAAGTTATTTGATGGCTTTCAACCTATGCAATTATTACCTTTTTTGAAGCTCATTGGTTTCTCTCTCTTCATAGCTGGATTCATTGTGAAATGATTCTGGTAGTAATTTCTTTCTTGCTCTTTGGTGTAACCAGATGTTATACTCTCATTTTGACATATCCTACAATCAGACATTTCCCCAAGGAACTCTGTTTTTGCATGTGTGTGTATGTGAACAATGATATTTTAAGAGAACACTCTAGGTACAGAGAATGATCATTGCTACTCAGTTGCATACTGTTTCTAGATGGAGCGAATATACGTATATAAATAACAGAAATAAATTATATGTAGATATAAATAATATTAGATATAATTATATTTAGGTATAAAAAGATATTTATATTATATATATATACATAAATATGTGCGTGTGTATATAATCATCATGGATTCATACAGATACCTCCAATTCAAGACTAAAAAGATTACATAACATCCTCTATTATCAATATCTTTTCCTTCCACACTGTGAATCTTGGCTTTATAGGTAGAGAGAATAATAGCATCAGAGTATTCTATTATTAGTTATTTGTTTTACACAGGCAACAGTCTAAGACTAACAATAAAATTACTGAATTTATTATTTTCATGTGCTGTACACTTTCTCCTATTTTTTATAGGTGCACTATATCTATGTTGTCAGAGCATATAACTATTATATAAAATCTTCTCATCTTTAACCTTGATTTAATCTTAATTATACAATTAATTATATATTTAACACTCACAATTTGTATTCAATTTCATGTCTCTTTAACAATTTTGAATGCTTGAAGTTTACTCTCTAGTAGATGAATCTTCAGGAAAGACATATCAAGAATATATCTTACATTCTTGTTTGTTGATAAGCCTATTCTTTTCGTATTTGAAAATCTGTTTACTTAGAAAGTCTTTAGTTCACATTTTAATTCCTTGTGTGCCTTAAATATGTTCTTCCATTTTCTTCTGACTTAAGAAGTTGACAAAAGTATTGATGTTAACCTATTTTTTTTGTCTTATAAAACATATGCTGTTTTTCATAAATGTCAAAAGGATATTTTCTTTTTCTCTAAATTATAGTAATTTTGCTAGAATTTTGGGTGTTGGTCTTTGCAGATCACTTTTTCTTAGTTATATAATGTATTAAATCAATATGTGTTAATTTCTGTCAGAACACTTTTCATGAAATACAATTTTATTTGCTCTCTTCCCTCACTTTTATTTTCCTTTTTATTTATTTTTTTTTTTTTGCAGTACGTGGGCCTCTCATTGCTGTAGCCTCTCCCGTTGCGGAGCACAGGCTCTGGACGCGCAGGCTCAGTGGCCATGGCTCACGGGCCTAGCCGCTCCGCGGCATGTGGGATCTTCCCGGACCGGGGCACGAACCCGTGTCCCCTGCATCGGCAGGCGGACTCTCAACCACTGTGCCACCAGGGAAGCCCTCTTTTAATCAATTTTTGACATAGTTTATTTTTGTTTCCTAATGAAGAACCACTTGCTCTAGCAACTTGTTTTGAAAAAGATGGTCCTTTCTTCACTGAATTGCCTTTGTAGCCTTGTCAAACATTTGATAATGTGTGTGTGTTTTCATACGTCTATTAAAATGTCTTTATGCCAATATCACAAAGTCTTGACTACTGAGGCTTTATAATAATTCATTTTTTGCGGTACACGGGACTCTCACTGTTGTGGTCTCTCCCGTTGTGGAGCACAGGCTCCGGACGCACAGGCTCAGCGGCCATGGCTCATGAGCCTAGCCGCTGTGTGGCATGTGGGACCTTCCCGGACCGGGGCATGAACCCGTGTCCCCTGCATCGGCAGGCAGACTCTCAACCACTGCGCCACCAAGGAAGCCCTATAATAATTCTTGACATAGGATATTTCTAGCTCTCTAACTTCATTCTTCTTTTTCAAAATTGTTTTAACTATCTTAACATCTTTGGAGTCCCCCTATATATTTTAGAAACAACTTGTTAATATCAACCAAGAAATTCTTTATAATTTTTTCTTGAATTGTGTTAATCTTCATTAGATTTATTTCTAAGTATCTATTTAATATTTTTGTAGCACTGTAATTAGTATTTTTTTTAAATCTCAATTTTGATTGTTGCTAATATATAAAAGTACACTTGCTTTTATAAATATTGGTCTTATATACTTGATAAATTTTCTTATACATTCTGGAAGGGTTTTTTTTTTTTTTGTACATTTCATCTACATAGATGACCATATTGTCCTTAAACAGAGAGTTTTGTTTCTTCTCTTTCAAACTTTGTTGACCTTAAAAAATAAAACAGTCAGTTATTTTACCAGCAAAAATGAATTTATTCAGGAATAACAGAGGAATGGCAATTCAGAACAGGCAAGCCATAGCAAAAGTCATAGGCAAGTCCAACAAAGAATGGAGAAAAACATTAATTTATAGAGAAAAAGAAGAAGTTGGGAGGGGTTGTTTGGAACAAAATTCCATCAGAGAAAAGTGAGTGTTCAGGGTGATGACAGTTTCTCATTGACTGAGTTACTGGGGTATCGGATTCCTTGTAGGAGATGCAATGTACATCTTCTCCTATTGGGGCCTATAACTGATGATTCTTTCCTATTGATGGTTCTTCTGTTAGGGTCTATAATTGACAATTATTCCTATAATTAGACACTGGATTGTACTTCATGAGATCTCCCAATTCTGGTATCCATCTCCATTTTAGTGAGGTTTCTCTTTGTTAATTTTCACAACTGTGAATATAATTTTTTCCCTGCTTACTGTACTCTCAAAGACCTCTAGTGCAATGTTGAAGAGAAATTGTGAGAATAGATATCTTAGCCTTCTTCCTAATCTTGAAAAGCATTCTATCTTTTACTATTAAACATGAAGTTAGCTGTATGTTTTTAAATGATTTTAAACTAGCTTGAGGAAGCTTATTTCAATTCCTACTTCACTGTTTCTAAAAGAAATGGATGTTACCTTTTGTCAAGTGGTTTTTCTATATCTATTGAGATGTTCATTAGCTTTTTACTCTTAAGCTGGTTAATACAGTGAGTTATATAAATTTATTTTTGAATGTTAAAAAAACTTGTATTCCTATAATAAACCCCCCTTTGTGTTGAAGTATTGATACAATAATTTTAAACATTTACTTTGCAAAAACTTAAGAATTTTTGCATCATTCTTCATGGAGGATAGCTGTCTGTAGTTTTCTTTATTTGTGATGTCTTTGGCTTTGGTATAAGGGTGATTCTGGCCTCATAGAATAAATTAGGAAGCATTTCCTTCTCTTCAGTTTTTCTGGAAGAGTTTTTGTAGAATTGGGATTATTTCATCCTTGATTTTTAGGTGTGTTTCATTAGGAAAATGGCCTGGACCTGAAGTTGCTTTTGTTGAATTGATTGTTTGACAAATGTTTTAACAAATAATTGAATTTAATAGACATAAGACTACACAAGTATCTGTCAGCAAATATTCCCTTTCATCTATGTTTTTCATTTTTTGACATAAAGTTTTTAAATGATAGTTACTTATTTTTCTTTTAATAACCACATAATCTGTATAGATGCCACTTTTTTCATTCACAATATTGGTAACTTATGTCTTCTCTCTTTTTGTTTTTATTGGTCTAGCCAGAGGTTTGTCAATGTTACTAATCTCAAAAGGCTATATTTTGGTTTTAATGATTTTTCTCTCTTATTAGGCTTTTTATTTCAGTGATATATTTTGTGATTTTATTATCACCCCACTTCTGATTACCACAGTTACATTTGCTATTCTTTTTTTAGTTTCTTAAAGTAGAAGCTGAAGTAAATGATTTAATACAGGTTTTTAGGGTATTTATTAAAATAGTGATTTAATACATGTATTTAGTGTATTTTTCCTCTGAGACACTCCAGTTTTCATTTCTAGAGGCTTGATTTAATTTTTAAATTTTTTAACACTCTACATGCCTCTACTTAATTTTTGGATCATGGGGGACATGGTAGTAACTTTTAACATCCTTGTCTGCAAAGGCTAATATCTGTGTCAGTTCAGATTCAGTTTCAATGTACTGATTTTTCTCCTCATCATAAGTTTTATTCTTCTGCTTCTTTGAATTCTTTGGTACCAAATGTTGAGCTCACCTTTCTGTGATATTCTTCTGTCTTGAATCTTAGTTCCTCAAGTCTTTGCTGTCTATGTAGTTCTCAAATAACTTCACACATACCTTTATTTTTTTTAAATCTAAGTTTTCTAGTTGTTTTTACTAGATGGTTGGTACAAAAGAAGCTATCCTATCATTGCTGGTAGTGGGATTCACCAATTATTTCATTTTGATTAGAAAATAAAATAACAGTTTAGAGAAGAAAGTTATTACTAGCTGCAAACAAGTTGCTTGATAGTTAACGCTCCTTAATAAGATCAGAATTTACATAAGTTTCCCTTTTGATTTTTTGGAATGCTGGAACTCTCTCCTAGCTCTTGATTCCATAGAGACTACATAATAGATTGATTCCACAGCAAAACTTCAGTTGCAAAATCTCAACCAAAAAGTTGTCAACTCCTGGGTGGCAGAGACGTGGTCATCTTTGATTCCCACTGTAGCTAGTCCAGCTTCTTGAACTTTATTTTTGAAATAAAGTCATATTTTGAGTTTAAATTATTATTTTGGAGGTCAATATTTAAAATATTTAAAAAGTATTTAGTATGTGTTGATCACTGTGTTAAATGATTTAATTATATAATCTTGTTTACTCTGCACAGCAATATTATACTGTAGGTTTAGGGCAGGGTAAATTCAAATCTTTCACCCAAACACTGTTATACTCTCTCCCCAAAAGGCAACATATCTAGTTTTTGCTTTGTTCACTTGAAATCAAATCACAAATTACATATTTAATTTTTTTATATCCTAGGAGTTACATTAGAAAATTAAATGATTGGATTTCTGACAATTTTATTTGCCATTGTACAGAGAATGTATTTTATTTTATTTTATTTTTATTTTTTTTGAGAATGTATTTTAGAGTTAGAGGTTGCTTTTGGCCCCTACAAGGGTTCTGGCTATACTATTACACTTTCTATTCTCTTTCCAGTAGCAGTAAACAAATTGTGGCTTAGATCCTGCTATTATTCACCCATCCCTTATGCCAGGTGAAAGTTTGCTTGGCTTAGAGTGTACACGCCTTCCCTTCTGCCCTCTTCTACTGTGAACTCCTTCTCTGTGCTTAATTTCCTTGCTCTGACAGCCTAGCCTTCAGCTCTCATTGCTCACTGCTTACCTCGACCAGGAGCTCCTTTATTACCTGACAGAGTGCTTTGCCTGCCATGACTCCCTCAAAAAATTACATTGATTTATTTCCCAAAGGAGCAAATCTAGCCTTAAATTCTGTCACCACCACTCTTTCCCTGATCTGAAGGTAAGGCTAGAATTTTATAGCTCCTTCAGTGCAGACTACACACTGTAACTCAGAAGAGGCAAGAGATCTACCAAGTGAGGTCATTCACTCAGATGGAATTAGAGCTCATATCTCTTGGTTATACTTCAGTATAATAATAATAAATCATAAAATACACTGTCCACACCAGAAAAGAAGGGTAGTCTACTTACCTATGCAAATCTACAGCATTATATACAAGGAGCTTCTAAAAAGCAGAGGCCCAGGTAAACATATAAAGATATACAGTATTTCCACAATTCAAAGATGAATATTTTTCAACATATTAATATTTTTGAACCTTACTATCATTTATATATATATATATACAATTATAGCACTTTTTTACTTATTTGTTTTTCCTGAACAAATTTTTAATTAACAATGTGTCTTAGAATTCAGGAAATTAGTGTTTATCAATTTGTCTCTATATATTTCTCTCAGTGTTTACTTCATAGACTTCAGACTCATTATCCAATTTTGCTCTTAGTATGTGATTAAATCATTTTATATTGACAGGCTTTTGTCTTAACAAAGCACAAATAAGTTCAGGAAAATAAAAAAATCATTTTTTCCCCTCCGGCTGGAAATATCTTTATTTATAAAAGAACTTATTTATGGTAGCACCATATAATATTAATTTTGTTAATATTTTTCTACTTTAATCATAATGATAGCATTGTGATTAAAATAAACAATATATTTGATTGAAATCATTCAAATAATTTTGTATGGATTTATATTTTCTTGGGCAAAGTGCTTATGATCTTTTTATTCATTTAGACTATTGAAAGAAAGGCAAAACAGGTTTAAAATGGGTATAAATTATTCATAGTATTTTTATTCAATTTGCCTTTAAAGAAAAAAATCAAATATATTTTTCTTCAGCCTTTAAAATGGAGATTTGGACTCTTATGCTCACTGGATCAGTAACATGATGTCATGAGGAATTTGAGTTATATCACATCAGTTTTCATACAGAGGCCCTTGTCTCAAACTTTTGCCACTTTCACAGAAAGAATTCCTACATTGACTATGAAAATTATACTTAGGCTTAATTTTGCAACTATATAAACCTATCCTGTAGTGGTAGGCACTAAATTATGGGTTCTTAAGTTTGGTTTCATGTGATTTTACTTGCTTTGTTTTCAGTATTTGGTATGATATTGGCAATAGAGAATGAATTATTATGCACTGATGGTCTCTCTTCTATGTGCTAGTATTCTTCCAATGTTAAAAGAAATTTAGTTTGATAAATTGAAAATAAAAACTATATCTGTAGTTAAAGTGTTCAAGAGTTACACTTTATATTCTTTTAAAAGTAAAAATAGAAACTTCACATGCTGAAAAATTGTCATGCACCAAGAATTGTAAACTTGTAATTTCTCCGTCAAGAGAACTAGAAATTCAACATATATAAGCACTATAGTCTGAACATCTATTTCAAAATCATCCTGAAAGATGTGTTAGTAAATGCACTATATGTCTTGTATAATCTGACTTTAAATTCAAGATGGCCAGGAATTTGAGATGTTTTAAAATTAAAGTTGTAATGTTTCCACATTGTTAATTTTAAAATATCTAGTATGCCAAACCTAAACAGCATTGTTGCATGCACTGATGTAATGTTACATACTAAAACACTTTGCATAATTTTAGTTATTCTGCTAATGACTTTTTATGCACTTAAGTTAATATCCTGAACAATAATTACTCTTTAACTTTCTCATGCTAGATCATGGCAATAAAATTTGTATTTTGTTGCATAGGCAAATTTATTCAGGTGACTTTTAACTAAGAATATTAGGTACCATGACAAACACAAACAGTGGAAAAATAAAATAAAACATTGTGCATATGTCATGTTCTTATTTTTACATAATACTACTGGTAATGATACTATAACATGGTCAAAATGCTATAGATAGGGTTCTGGGGCCTTTAAATTGTAGACTGTGATAAGATTATGCTCTCTTAGTGTCCATAATACTGCCTAATAAAGTGCCTAATAAAGATTCAGCATGGGGCTTCCCTGGTGGCGCAGTGGTTGAGAGTCTGCCTGCCGATGCAGGGGACACGGGTTCGTGCCCCGGTCCGGAAAGATCCCACATGCCACGGAGCGGCCAGGCCCGTGAGCCATGGCCACTGAGCCTGAGTGTCTGGAGACCACAACAGTGAGAGGCCCGTGTAGAAAAGATTCAGCATTTATTAGATGTGTTTTGGCAATACCAGTTTGTTTGCCTAGCCCAGAGGTATAGATTTTGTGATCACACCTTCAACATATTTAGTCATTTATTTAAAACTTAATGAATACTATTGAACTATCATATGCATTATGAAACAGATACAAAAGAAGAACGGAAAAAGTGAAGTCAAACTGAACATCAGCAGAACTAGGTTTCTCTTAAAACTTTGCTCTGTAGACCACTATGCTAGTTTACCGAAGCTAGCCGGTTTTATCTGTAGAAGTGTTAACCAAACCTACACTTAGTCCAATGAAAGGATTTTTAAAAAACTGTAAATAAGTGTAATTCCCTTTACTCTTCAAGAGTTACTCCTTCTAGTCTACTCTAGTCTAGTTTAATCTATTCTTAATTCTATATTTCTGAGCATTTTATGACTGCTCCTATTTTCTTGAAACTCACAACATGTGACTTTCTTACAACTGAACAGAGTTCTCTAAATATGGACACCAGTATCCCACAAAAGGACTCCTATAATTAAAAAGTTATATAATTTTATGTCCAAACCAAGACACGGTTAATAATTATTCAGTTCACTAAGATAACAGGCATAAACAGCACTGTCCTGGGAAAATAACAGCTTATATTTATATGACCAATAATGGTTACTATGAGGTATAAGTAAAATAACTATTCCCCCACTATATCTCACCTGAAGCTCTTTGTTTATATGAAAATTGCTTGTATATAGTTGTTTCAGTTTCTAACTAATTAGCCTACCATTGTCTTTTAACTCCCTCTGAGTTTCTCATAAAAAGACTTGGTCTTCGACATTTTATCACTATTTTCTTCCTTCTGAACTTTTAAAATCTTTCATATAATAACAATTTTTAAAATAATTGAATAAAATAGGTTGTTGTGGGTTCTTTTTCTCTCTTCTTTTAAACAGTGGCCAGACTAAAACGTATAGAGTGGGAAAAGTACCAACAAAAAAGTGAGTGTGTGGAGAGGATGTGTGTAACATAAAGGAAAAAGCACAACGCCAAAATGTTCTTTGTTGAATACACACAGTAAAATTGCTGTAGGGGCCAGTCTAGTGAAGACTTGAAGCAAAAATAATTCTCAGTTTGAGAAAGTAGAAACGTTTTTCTCTATGCCCATTTAATGACACTACTTTAGAAAGAAAAAACTACTCTGTTTTTTTCACTTTTATTTATGCTTGAGTTATAACAACACTACATATAACTTTATTAGGTCAAGTTAATGGTATCTGACACATTTTAGTGGATAATCCTTGTCCTCTGTAATGCTAACTTCAAAACTGCTTGGGGTGAGAGGTACATCAGGTCAGAAGACAAGTCTTGGCTGGACTGAACCAGCTAAACTGAAATTAATGGTTTTGATCTATCAGATTTTAGAATATATTTTAATTTAATTAATTTTAGTTTAAATTGAGTTCATTTCTCAGAAAAAATTCTTAACAGCACAGTTAATTAGCTATGGTCTAAATTTGCCAGCTGATTTTAATTTGATGAGGGATTTCTACTGGGCTGTTAATTGCTATATTTGCCTTTTTAAAATCACAAATTCAAAGTCCAAGAAAAAGCTGCCAGCAAATTGCATTAATGCATTACAAAGAAAACATATGTTAACAAGAAAAAATTTTAGAACTGTGTGCATTATTTTAAAAAAATGAGAATTTAATATGTGTGATAACAGAACTGTAATTATGTTTTTCAGATATCACTGGAAGTTCAGTAGGAAAAAAATCTTTGTTTACCAAAAAAAAAAAAAATGCATTCTACAGAATGAAAATGTTATAAAACAGTGAGCATAATGCTTTTGAGAGTGGTAAACTTAAAGGATATTTTTTTCATTTCAATTAAAAAATGCAACTACTATCAAAAATATTTTGCCTATGTAAATGTTCTGTTCGAAAGATACATGGCAGAAAGTCATTTTAAGCAGTCCATTTTCATCTTTGCTGTTTCTTAGATAGTACTCTATAAAACAAAGTATTACATATGTTTGTCTTAATTATCATTTTAAGACTAGAACCTTCCATATATTTTTTTAGATAGAAAGCAATATGGACCATTATACTTACAATAAGTCAGAAATGCAATTCATATTTCTATGGGGCGATTATGGAAGAAGAACAACGTTTTTATTTAGAAGTTTGAGGTGAACTATGGTGAGCCAATCATTACAAGCAATATCTCAAGAAAATAAATCTTAAAATTATATAGTGATTAGATATATTTTCCTAATGAGCCTATAGTAATGGAAACTGTTGCCTAAGGCATCTAAGTTATCAACAATTTGAAAATTTGTAATTATCGTTCAAATGTATTGAGATTTCATGAATTGTTAGGTTTGGAGTTAAAGGATTTTGAGTTTAAATAGTATTATTTTACTTGCAGATACTTTCAAGACCCTTAAAATATATATTATAGTGGTTATAGTGGTCCTGAAGATGTAATCTGGAGTCGGTCAAGTCCATGAGTCACCACTAAGAAGAAAGGCCCTCAGAAGAAATGTCTATCCCGGGCCATGTACATTGGATTTTTATTAGAGAATAATAGACTTTATTATGTTAAACACACAGATTTTGAAGTTGTTTGTTATAGCATTCAGCCTGTTGTGACTAATACACTTTCCAAATAACATTTATTCTGTGTCCTAGAGAATGAAGTGAAGTCAGTTATCAAAAAGTGGTAAAAATGACTTCTATGGAAACAGAATATCTAGTTTAAAATAGAGGAAATAGAAAGTGCAAAGGACAAGAGGAGGGAGAGAGAAAGGAAGGGAGGGACAGAGAGAGAGAGAGAGAGTGTTACCGTACCTTGTTTAGTAACTGTAAAGTGTAGTATCTGTAGGTCCCATATTTACTCCCTTCTTACTCTCCCCTTGTTCACTGGGCTCTAACCCCATTACCCTTATCTCTGTTCCCTAAAGACACCAATCTCTTCTCTGCTCTGGCTATTTCCCCTGCTTGAAATGTCTTCCCTGGAATCTTTGGCTAATTCCTATTCACCCTGAGTGTCTCAAATTAAATGATTCTTCCAAGAAGAAACATCTCCTGAAAATCCAGTTTAAATTAGACCCTTATTGTTAACCTCTTTAGAGAACCTTGTTATTTTCCTTTAAAATAGTTATCACCATATGTAAACATGTAATAATTTGGATATTACATTTTAAAATATCAATTTTACAAATATTAAACTGAACGAAAGTTTAAACTGAACTTTTAATAAAATTTAATTTAATTAAAAATGAAACTGAATGAAAACTGAAAAATACTTGCAACACAATAAGTATACAATATTTAACAAATGGAGTGACTTATATGAGATGAAAATGGAAAAAACTTAAATAAAGGAGAGTTTTTGTAAGTTACATGTTTATATTTTATCTTGACAGTCGGGAGCCACTGAGGGATTTTAAAACATTGAGTTATATAATCAGACTGGCCTTTCAGAATGATTACTTATTTTGGAAAGTGAATTGAGAATGAGGTAGGGTGAGATGGTGTTAGGTAAGTCTAGAGGAAATTTTTTCTATAATCTATGAGATAGCTGAACACAGTATTAATTTAAAAAGCATGAGTGGGGATCCAAAGAAAAGCATAGAACTGAAAGATGCTTTGAATATAAACTGAATGGAGAAAACGGTATCAGAAGACAGTATAATGGAGAAACACCCAAGTTTAGTCTTGGCCACTTAGAAGCTGTGTGACTTAGCTTTTCCTAAGACTCAGTTTTCTCAGCCAAATAAATATGTGTTTTCTTTAGCAGTTTTCAAACTTTTATGTCAGCAATAAATAAGTAAAGAAAATGTTCTGCCATGCTGGATCTTAACTGATTGAATTAGAGAATGGGGCTCCAGAGCTCCAAAGCCCCAAAGTCCCCAAACTCTTCTCAGGTTGCCTTTCTTGTGCCTCACACTCTTCTCTGAGGAACTCTTGGGATCTCAGGAGGCAATGAAAAAACAATTGGTCTCTCCTGGACCTCTCTATTTGGGTGTTATAGATACATCCCAAATTGAACTCATAATCATATTTCATATCTGTTTTTCCACATATTGTCTCTTTCTTGCTCAGACTATGTGTTCTCTGGGAGTTAGCCTATCCATTCCCAATGCTTCCTTTTCCTTTACCAACTATTTACTAATTACTTTCAGATCTATTATCTCCCTCCTATATACTTCCTATGAGTTCTAGTTATCAGCATTAAGATGACCTACTAGCCCATCATACTTAGTAAATTAAACTCAATATATAAACCCCATCTGCACACCTTTTCTAATCCTGTATTCTCTCATTAGAATGAATTCTCTTAACTTCTACTGAGCTGCTCACGTGAACAACTTAGGGAAGTGTTAGAATCCTCTCTCTGTCTGCCTCTTTCTTTTTCTTTCTTTCTCTTTTGTTTAAATGTAAATGGTTAAGACCTCAACTTCAATCCTATTAGAAATATCTAGAGAGCAATTATAGTGATTCAGTACATCAATTAAATAATTATTGAAACAATGGAAAGAGATTAAATCAACCATACAATGGATGTATAATGAATGATGAGAAGATACTGGCAGGGGGAAGCCTTTTCCAAAGTTCATTTTAAAGACTAGGAAAAAAAAAAAAAACAACAAGAAAAAAATGAATAAATAAATAAACAAACAAACAAATACATAAGTGTGGGAAAATGAAACTGGAGGTAAGAGGAAACCCAACAGAGTGTTAAACTACAAAAGCCTAGAGAAGAGAGAGCAATCAACATTGTGAAATACTGTAGACAGTAAGACAGGGAAATTTAGTAACAAAGAGAAGGTAGAAGTTCTTAGTGAAAGAAGTTGGTGGAATTCTGAGCATAGCATTCATGTTTTAGTGTGCTGAAAGGTAAACAAGGGGTAAAGGAGGATTGGTACAGACACCTATCAAGAGTCTTGGCCAAGAAAGTGAGGATAGCAAGTTATAGCATTTCTGAGCCTCACTTTTCTCATCTATTCAATTATCGTGTGTTAAATTAAAGAAGCCAATTTAGATCATATAAACAAATTTTAACACTTCATGAAGCAGGCCGTCTCCTTTCTGCTAAATGCAAGAAGGGGCAGAAAGCAGGAAAGTTTTATAAGATAAAGAGTAAAGAACAAGGAAGAGAAAAAAATAGAAAATACCTGATTGGCTGGAGCCATATAGTTAACTTTGTTTGGGGTCTGAAGGCACTTGGTATTTGGGGATTGGCCATGTGGATAAACTGTATTTCTGGTTATAAGGCACATTTACAGGAACACAAAAGTTATCTAAATTTTAGGATTGCTAATGGGGGATCCTGGCAGGAGCAACTCCCTCTTGGGTCTAGAAAGCTATTTCAACACGTGATGCATACTTTGCCTTCCTTACAGATTTTGTGGGTAAGACTGGATCTGTGGGGTGGCTCTAGAAACTTTCCAAGTCATTTCTAAATCCCTGAAGTAAGCACCCCCTTGATGTGCAGAAACATGCCTTATGAATGTCAGCACATTTTATTAAAATTATCTAATTTTGGAGACTGAGATCTCTTTGAAGATAGAAGATGTCTTATTCATTTTGTAGCTTCAGACTCTAGCACAGTATCTATCACATAGTAAGAATAAAGTCAACGTTAATTGTGTTTCCCAAACGGAAGTTTGGTATGTCACTTAAATTCTGTGAAACTAAGGGTTAACGTCTTTGTTCCCAGCCAAGATACAAGAAACAGATAAAAATAAAAGGTAGAAAAGTGGATGTCATTCAAGAATTTTATCCAGCACATCCTTCCTTTTCTCTTCCTCTCAGGGATAGGACAAGGCTGAGTAGTTCACTAAACCCACCACTGTCCTGCCATACTTCTAGCTTTCAGTTGTTAGCATTTATTTTGGATAAAGATATCTATAAGAAGACACACATGAGGTAGTTTCTCTCCTCAATCTACAAACCTGGTTTCCACACCTAATGAATAAAAAGCAGTCATAGTGGTTTTCAGTAACATTCTAAAATCTCAGAAATATGCTGTACTTGCTATATGCAGAAAGAGATTAAAAACCTCAAATCAACCTCCTTCTATATAGCAGCTGTAATATAATATGATATAGAAAGTTACCTAGATTAGAACATTTTCAAAACTCTTAAAGAGTTCCCTGGTTTCAGATGTTATAGTACTTTCCGACTTAATTAGAAATTAATTTGGGATATGTGGAATCTTTATATTTTCCTTTGCCTAACATAATATTTGAGCATTGCTCAGAAAGTTTCCTTTGTTCTATATGGCACAGAATGGCATGGCCTAGGGAGGTATTATTTTATCCATCAGAAATATCCCATTGAACCAACTGAAGCCCATGGAATCCCTAGGAGAGGGAATCAAGTTTAAGAACCTTTATGGATTTCTCAAATTAAAAGAAATATGGAACATAGGGGCCATGGTACATCAGAGTTCTTCTAAGCTCTAAATGATGATTGAAATCAAATATAATTTAGTATTACTTTGAGTCTGCACTGTCAGGGCCTGGCATTGTTCTGAGCTCACCTCCTCAAGAGGCACCACTGCCAGTATTCCATATGCTACAGTTGCCCTTCAAACCAGATGTGTGTTAACTATGTGTTATATAACTTCTTGTTCCTTTAGCCAATATGCCTAGTCAAACTTTCTTTTCTCCAAACAATCACATCCTAGGATCCAATGTATAAATCCAATATTGCATGTCTTGTGCATAACTGTTTTAAAGAATCTTATTTTATGTACCATATGTGTCAGAATGGTGTACATTGTTATGTAAGTAAAAAGAAAAGTCTACATATAAATAATGCAGTCAACTATCAGTGTCATATCAACTAAAACATCAAATAAACTTTGAAGAGTAAAGAAAAATAAAACTGAAACCAAAAACTCTTGTACAAATCTGATCTAATTCTTCACTCTAAGGAAGTCTGGGCTGTGGGTGGAAAATGGGATTTTGGGGCCACCAAATTTTCTCCAAAGTTTTCCCTTCTTCTTAGGGTACCGCAGACTTGTCACCAGATTTTTATTTTTTTTTTCTTTCCTCTCTTTTAAACCAGGCATTATAACTTTGAAACCAAAAAAAAAAAAAAAGAAAGAAAAAAAAAGAAAAAAAGGTTAAGTTGTGGATAACAGTCTTTGGGAATATTGTATTAAAAATACTATCTAAATGTTTATAAAGAAGAATAGAAAATCAGAATGATTTTCTCCAAAAGAGAAGAAAGACATTTTAAGGGATAAGATGATGGGGTATGTTTTAAAGAAAGTTTATCAGAGCTTATATGATTTACTTCTCACCAAAATAATGACATCTCAGCTATATCTTTTAAAAAATGAGCCCCAAAATATTATAAACATTTATATACAGTAACAGTTATTGGTGATGTTATGACTCAAAGCCTTTTGCCATTTCTCTACCCCCTTTCCATGGCCTTGGGTGTCTTTGCTACCAACAGCCCACACTCACTACTCTTCTTTGGGGAATTTCCCTCGTTCTACTGGAGTTACTTTCTGGATGGTTGTAGAGACCCGGAAGTCAGTGCCTGCATTTATACCACTCTACACAAGCTCACTTGCCTCAAGACAGAACAACACTGAGGTATAATTTGAACTTCATAGATCTTTTGCAAGATCAGACTGAAGCTAGCCTCTGAGGGAAAGACTTGACCTAAAATCACTTCCTTGCTTGTTTCCCCTCATCCCCTTTCTTTTTGCTGTTCCTTCCAATTCCTTACTGGCTTCTCCTGGGATCACTTCTTAATTAATCACTTGCATACAAATCCTTTTCTTAGGTCCATTTCTGGGGAATCCAATCCAAGGGAGTTATTATGCAAAAATATTCCTGTACAATAATTGGTATATTTTAGAATTGTCCAATGAATGAACTCTTTGTGAGAGAAAATGCATATATTCAATGAATTCATTAAAGAGATATTTATTGAGAAGCTACTGGGTACCAAGCACTGTAGTAAGAACTTTGGACATAGGAGAGAGGAAGATCTCTCCCTGCTCTTATTCTACTGACAGACACAAGCATTAAATGCACAATATACTTAATTAAAGGTGTGATTATTTCTATGAAGGGAAAGTGCAAGGATCTATGAAAGCAGACATGGGGGAGGGGTAAACTAGACTGGACTGTCATAGAAAGTATCCCCAAAGAAGTAATATAGAAACTGAAACCTGAAGATGACTAGGAGAAAACCATATGAATAGGATGGAGGCATTTCTCCAAAGGGGGGAACAGCCAATGAGAAAGTCTTGAGAGCAGGATAGAAGACCAACATGGCCCTGGTAGAGTGAGCACTGGTGAGTGATGTAGGGTAAGCCTGGGGAGGTGGGCAGGTGCCAAATCATACTTTTCCTCATAGTCATATTATGGATTTCTGTTTTATCTTAAAAGCAATTTGGGGACTTCCCTCGCAGTCCAGTGGTTAAGACCTCATCTTCCAGTGCAGGGGGCTTGGGTTTGATCCCTGGTTGTGGAGCTAAGATCTCACATGCCTCGGGGCCAAAAACCATAAAACAGAAGCAATATTGTAACAACTTCAATAGAGACTTTAAAAATGGTCCACATCAAAAAAAAAAAATCTTTAAAAAAATAAATAAAATAAAAGCAACTGGAAACCCTGAAGAGTTTTAGGAAGAGAAGGGACATGATCAAAATGTTGCTTTGTTTCAAGTGTCTAATTTAGTCTTGAAGGAAGCAGAAGCAAGAGGTCTTTTTGGGGACCCCTAGGTACAGTGTATGAGTTGACTGATGTTGGCAGAGGAGGTGGAGAGAGGAGGAGGTTGGATTCAAAAGACATTTAAACAGTAGCACTGAGTGAAGAATTAGAAATGGGACAAGAGAAGGGGGAAGTGTCAAAAATCATGGTCCCATTTCTATCATGAACACTTGGGTACAAGTTCATGTTATCTAGGAGATGTCAACCACAGGAAGAAAAGCTGCTTTGGTGGTCCTAACAGACACTCAAGGTATTGATTATATATTCCAAATATGTCCAATATATAAAACACATATTATCAGTGAGAAACACCTTTAATCTCTGTGTATGAATGAGATATACACATATATGGGTAATTTTTGAGTTTTTGATGAAATATTTAGTTTGTTTATGACTTTATTATATCTGTGTTTGTTCAGAATATAGAAATATTGTATAGTTACTGTTAGCCACGTAGAACATGTAAAATATATGAAGCCTTTCTGGAAAATATTGTAGGAAAGAAGAGGAAGAAAAGGAAAGGGGTGGGGGCTTCCCTGGTGGCTCAGTGGTTGAGAGTCTGCCTGCCGATGCAGGGGACACAGGTTCATGCCCCGGTCTGGGAAGATCCCACATGCCGCAGAGTGGCTGGGCCCGTGAGCCATGGCTGCTGAGCCTGCACGTCCAGAGCCTGTGCTCCGCAACGGGAGAGGCCACAACAGTGAGAGGCCTGTGTACCGCAAAAAAAAAAAAAAAAAAAAAAAGGAAATGGGGAAGACGTGCAAAGAAAAAGAAGGGAAAAACAAGAGAAATTAATGGAGAGAGAGAAGAAAGAAAAGAAAAAGGAAGGGAAGGAAAGAGGGAAGAAATGAAGAAAGGAAACATGGCTTAATTTTTTTCCCCATTAATTGTCACAGTCATATTCAACCCTGTGTTTGGCCATTCACCTGTTTGTAATGAAGACAAATGTAATATACTGGATCCTGCCTAAATAATAATAATAATAAAATCTATTTTTTTCAGTTGACAGTTCAGACTTTTAATTTGTTTTTTTTTATCTTCAAAAGATAGATTGAATTGGGTTTGGTGTGATTGTAAATTTGGATTAAGGTTAGACTGACCTATTCTGTAAGCAAAATGTCTTATTACTCTTTCAAACTTTAAGATGAGATCAAAGCAATACATTCCATTAACTAGACATTTTCCACTAAAGGTAAGTCATTTCTTGTTCCTAAGAGAACATCTAAGAATAATTTAGAAAGAAAATTCTCCATGTTGCTCTGTGTGATGAGAATAATCATACACGTAGTGTAAGTACTATAGGAAATCTCTTCCATGTTTCTTGGTCCTGCATTGTGGATTTTGTATGGTGATATGTAGACCTCTCCTCATGGTGTCGTAACTGAAACATCGTTGTATGTTACAAGATTCCATTTTTGATCTCCCTTCCATAATAGTCACTGTTTAATCTTTTTTTTTTTTCTCCTCTGTTGCCTCATTTTGTCTTCTCAAAGTATTACACATGCTGAATACCATTATTACTTTTGGTTATTAACTAAGAATGGATTTGGAAAAAGTAATTCTGTGCCAGCTTGATGTAGCAGAATAAGCTGTCAAACATCATAGCAGGTGACAGTGTGCTGTCTTTCTGTGGAGCTACAGCAGAGTGTGTGTTATAGCTGGAAGGTTATAGGTAATCAGACAGGATTACTGACGGCAGCTTTATTAAGTATCTGCGGAGGTCTGCTGCGGCTGTGACCAGATAATATGAGCTTCCAATATGAAAACAGGAAATTATTAATAAACTGGATTGGCTGTTCTGAATGCCCTTGCAAAAGTTTATCTAATTTTATTTTCCAGGGAGATGAATGTCAAGTATTAGATTTATTATTACTTAAGGTGTAGGTCTTTTATTCTTTGAAGTGATTCTCTTTTAATTTGTTATATTTCCCTGGATGTTTGATGATATTAACATTGTTTAAACCAGGATGTTTCCATTCACATTTTCTAGTAAGTAAATTTTGACAGTTCAGAATAGAGCAGGTTTTATGTATTCTTTCTGATGGTATATGATAAAATACAGTTTACCAGGAGACTTAGATATATAGTTTTGCATGAAGCTTTTCTACTTTTGAATAAATCATTTTTATAAGCTTGCATCAAATACAGTTTTTTAAACTTTTGTTGTGGAATTTTGTAAAAGCACAAAATTCATTTTGTTCATCTTTTTAAAGTATGCTTGCACTTATGGAAGAAGAAAATGTTGATTTATTTTTGTTTAATTGCCTCACAAAATAATAAGGTATAGCATTTGAAGAACTCCTACAACTGCTTTGATGCACCTTTATCTATTCAGAGATGTGAGAAAGGCAGCACCTTACGTTTAACACTGTGAAGTTTGACAAGCATTGAAACAAAAAAGGAAGTGTAAATTTTACTAATCAAAACATCTGTATGGTGCAGCCATTTACATTTTCCTATCAAGACATGAGAGAAATGTTAATTTTAGACGACTCTTTTTATGACCTATAATTACTGTCATTAAGAAAGCTCTGGAGACTTACAGGGAGCTTTGACTGAAATACAGTTTGACATGTTCTATAATTAATGCTGAATTAACGTGCTACATGAAGTGCCTTTGAACAAAAAAAAAAAAAAAAAGGTTTCTTTTTCTCAAAGAGAAGTCAAAGAAATTGTATTACAGGAATGCCCGCCAGTGCAGCAGTATTTCAACATATATTTTTAAGCCTGTGAAAAGCTGACTTCTCAGGTACTTTAAAATTAGTGTTAAAAGTTTCTTTCGTTTCAGTGTGAGTAGGATACGTACACAAAAGCACAGATATTTGTTTCCAGGTTCTTTCTTTCACATTCTTGTTGAAAAGTTAATACTTAAAAGTAGTTTAGTTGCTTTTGATATTTTAAGAACATTCTGAGAACAATGAAAACAGAAAATTTGATCATAAAATGCACAATGAATGCTTCTAGCGTAATAATTCTAATGCTTTCTTTTCAAGGGCATTGCTGTAATCTTTCCCTGGAATATAAGATCCATGAGGGCAGGTGATATTGTCTTAAAATCCTTTACAACTAGAATTTGCATGATGTCTACTGGGTGCTTAATAAATATTTCATGAATGAACTAAAAGAATAAGGAATATAATAATACTATTTCAATATTTCCAAAGATCTTTGGCTACTGTAATATTCAAAAAGTTTTTGAATTCCCTGACAAACAATGTGATATAACATCCTTTTAGCATTGGACTCTTAGTATGTAGGGTTTTGTGTGTGTGCGATATGAAAAAAGACCAATAGTTCTTCAGAAAATTATTTTAAACAAAAACTGCTCAAATGAATTAAAAAAGGAAAATCTTATTTTGGGGCAAAACACATTTTGTGTTAGTTCTAATAATTTTATATTAGCCATATTCAAAATAAGTGAAACTGTAAAACATCTTTGAAGACATTTCCAGAAAGTATCTTAAGCAATTTCAGTCCTAATAATATTTTAAATAAAAACATTTATGAAATTCCTTGCCATCAAAACAATACTAAATATTTTTCCTTATAATTTTAATTATACTGCTACTAATTTTTTTTATTTAATGTTTATTACAAACTAGAAAGCAGATGCTCTGAGGAAGATCTAAAATAACGTGTCCTCTACCAGATTCCACCTCTAAGTATAAGACCCAGAGTCAGTCTCAGGAGGGAGTTAATTAACACAACAGTAAAATACTTCTGGGTCAGATTTATTATTTTTGGTTTGAAAAATTAGGCATCTCAGATTTTTTTGTTGTTCAGAATTTTCCAGACTATCTAGGCACCTGAACTGATTCCTTCTTTAACAGGAGCAAGACTGGACTAATCTGCTGTGAATTAAAACAAAACAAAACAAACAAACAAAACTGAAAACCAAATGAAAAAACCCAAAACGGTAGGACACATCAATAGACCCAGTAAAAGCAAGAGAGACTCTGATATATTTCAAGCTGAAAAAGTTATGATAAACTGACACAGAAATCTCTTCTTTAATTTCATGATATTCCTGTTTCTGTGTGAACAAATTTTTGTTTTTATTAAAATGGGCTTAGAAAAATGTCATAATAAATATGTGTAATCATATTGGACAGAGAACTATTATTCTCAATCTGGAAAGCACACCATCATATGAGTTTCTAAAATAATCTGGACTCAAATGAGACCCATGCATGAAAATACAAGGAAATAATTTGCAAGTATGCAAAATTAGAAAAGAAAACAAAGATTTTAAAAGTATAGGCAATCATAATTAAAGATCATGTCACTTTGCTTTTAGATTTAAATTTTGCTTATTGCAGCATGCCAAAGTGGTTTAACCCTTTGAAGAAAGGTTTCCATAAAAGTTAAATTCTTCTTCTTCTTATGATTGCTATTGTAATCAGACTGTATATTGTTTGGAGCTAAAGTATATCTGATTTTTCATAAAGTGGAACATTAATTGGGACTTACAAGCTATATTTAAAATGCTCTAATTTGTTCTTTCCTCCCTCATCTTTTGTTGGAAATTAAGCTCAACAATTTTTTTTTTCCTTTTGACCCATCCAGGTAAGAGAGGAGGAAAAACGTTATTCCAATCAGAATAACTGCAATGAACTGAAGTTAAGTACATTACATATTTTAGTTTTGTAGGCAGATTTGCTACTCCCATTTTAGGAAATAAGGAAATGAAAAAAATTAAATGGTGGATCCTCCCATTGTCTGAGCCTCTTCTTTGCATTCACAAACAACTCCTGTTTGGTTGTGAGCTTCTGGAGGAGAGGGACCATGTACTATTCCTGTCAGAATTCTAACTGCAACATTGGTGTTGATACTGCTCCATCCCAAGTTCTAGGTGAATGCTGTTGACACAGATGCTAAGTCTGGGAACTAGGGGTCCTTCATATAGGAAGTGAGGATACAGCTGGTTTTTGCAGCACTTTGATGTCTTCTCTGAAACAAGTAAATAGTATGAAGAAAGTGCAGTGGTGGAAAGAATAGAAATGCATAATGTATTCTTCAAAAGGTGAATGACATAGTGATTAGTGTGTGTGTGTGTGTGTGTGTGTGTGTGTGTGTGTGTGTGTGTGTGAGTGAGAGAGAGAGAGAGAGAGAGAGAGAGAGGGAGATTGAAGCAACAATTGGATAAATGTTATATTAAATATATGGCTTGTGGGCTGTAATCAAAATAAAAAGTTTCTCTGAAATTGCTGCTATCTCGTCAACAAAAGTCCTAAGATGATTTTACATTCCAAATTAGTCTCAATTCAGTGATTAGAATGTATCCAGTCCAATATATTAATCCACATTTTGTTTTTAGTCAAACTTGAAGCTTATTCCTCCTGTAAACCATGATCAGGTCTGTAACGGGAGGCGTTTTTCTAGAAGAAGGAGAGTATTCAGTGTCGACTCTCTGCATTCATTTCCTCTGTCTCCCATGGCAGGGCTGAAGTGGGAGGAGGCAGGAAAGGTTGGGGATAGAAATGAAGTTTTTATTTTCTAGGTGGCCTCACACTTCCTGAACCCCTGAGCCTGAAGTTGGTTAAGGTGACTTTTGCTATTGTGAGGGCATTTGTGGGAAGTCCAGAGTCCATCACCAAAGAACACATTCTGCAACCCTCTTGACTCCAACCCAGTGTCACTCCTGGCTGACTGCAGTCCCTGTGTGGCCCAGTCTCTCTTCTAAGGTAGGACACAATTATAGCGTGCAGGTCTATTAATGCCGCCATTTCTACCCTACTGCTTTCCCAAGGGTGAGTCAGGAACTGTCCTCTCTCCCTGGCACCACTAAGGTTTAGAAGGCACATAGCAGATACTTTCCAGGGACCTGTGGATGTCCTTTTATAAGGCATAAGGTAAAGGATGTGGTACCCCTCAGCCCTCTTTACTTTGGAGAGGGAAATAGCAACATTGTTCATTTCTCTCTAAAGATGTGGCTTTACAACTCTCTCTCAACTATAAGCCTTCCTTATTTCCCTGATCTGACCCATGCTCCTACAGTTGCAAAACTCATATTTGTCCCCATAGTAAATTGTGCATTTCAAATTGTTTACCTTTTTTGTTTTCTCTACAAGATCTTCTATTTTCTCATGTTACAATTTCATTGCAAGAGGTGTGAGAGAGGAAGAAAATTAAGTTGGTAAGTATTTGGAAGCCAGAATGAAATATTTGGCCGTGTTTCTAAACAGTAAAACTACTTCAACAGATAAAATCTTACTTACATGTTCAAAAAAGAAAATAAAAATTGCCTTCATTGAAGTAGAGTCGGAAAGCTTGATAGGTGGATCTCCTTCCCTCTCTCTCCAATTCCCTGCCCATGAAACCACAGCCCTCCACAGAAACCACTGGATACGAAGGGCACATATTGAAAGACCTCTCTTTCCTAGAGACCATATATGATTCAGGACAAGTAGGTTTACACTAAGGAAGACTGAAAATCATATCTGTGTTGGGGAGAGAATAAAGATTAGGAAAACAATTAGGAAACAATAAAGTGGCTGTAGAAAAGGCAGAAAGAAAGGATTTGAGAGAGATTTAAACGGGCATTAATTGTGATTTAGTTAGTTTTTAGTTAGAAGAGCAAAATAACGCAAGCTTTTCCTTCTTTTTTTTTTTTGTTTTTTCTTCTTAAGAAGTAGAGAAATGCTTTATTTCTGTATCTCTCTAGGCCTCAAATTCAGGTCTTCTTATTCTTCTTCCCCCTTTCTCTCCATGGAGATGTTGAGTTACATTGTAATTCTGTTAACATATTGCATATTGGCCAAAAATTTAACGTAGGTTTTGGGAAGTGACACATTCATGGTGGGCTGCAGTTACTAAAGTTTGACCATGTCATCTCCTCTAACTTCAAACATGCAGCCAATCTTTTATTCCCCTCTTTAATTTTTAATGAAAAATAATTGCTAAAGAATATCATTATTTCTTCTGTAAGAATGAAGCTTGGAAGATTGCAGGGACTTTTCAAATACCAGCATCTCTTGAGCTCTGACTTTACTGTATTTCTATGTCTCATAAATCTAAATGTACCATTTTTATTAGCTATTTTTTTCTTTTTTAATAAACATATGTACATATGTAAAGTCAATATTTTGAATATGATTCAAAATTTATGTCTGTTTCATATCAACTGCATTTTTTTCTTTCTTTTTTTTTTTTTTTGACCGACTTCACCCACTTTCTCCACCTCCCAACTTCTGCCTGAGGCAACCAATCTGTTCTGTATATTAGCTTGTTTTTATTTTCCTTTCTGTCTTTCTTTTAATTTTCTTTTTTGTATAGATTCCACATACAAGAGAGCTCATATGGTGTTTGTCTTTCTCTGTCTGACTAATTTCACTGAGCATAATGCCCTCAAGATTCATCCATGTTGTCACAAATGGCAAGATTTCATTTTTTTTAATGGCTGAATACTATTCCATTATATACATACCACAATTTCTTTATCTATTCATCCACTGATGAATGCAGGCTTCCTTTCATTGATGTGCCAGATGGACCTGACTGTGTCATTAACTAATAAAATGTAAAGAAATAACATTATTGTAGATGGAGAAGAAAAGTCTTGTGTTGGCTTATTAGGCTTGAAGAGCTTACAGGATATGCCAGACGGAGATGTTCCATTGGCATTTGAAATCACTAGCTCTCTGACTTGTTTATCATAATGAAAAATGTACACACATAACTTTACAGTTTTTGATCCCTCCTCCAATAATAAATTCTGTCCTTGGGGCCATCTAATCACCAAAGATTTACATCATCCACACAATCACTGGAAAATATGATGGCTAATTAGGATTTCTGAGATTAAAGTAGTGGTGGCATTGCTTGTGGAAGGATAGTGAATAGTTCATGATTTTAATTTTAAGCACAAAGAATGACTTTCTAATAGTCATACATGCCTTTATATCAAGGAGGTGAAAAATTCCCTGTTACTGGAAATGTTTAGCCTTAGTAAGTGTGCATATTTGGCATTCATATTAGTCAAGACACTCAGATATCTGGTAAGTGATTGGCTCCCAGCCTGTAAGTTATTTTGCAGTTTTCAATATCTGTGAGTCTATGACTTAGTCCTGTTTCTGTTCAAAGCCAAAATGTCCACATACCAGAAAAGCTACTACCATTCAGCTGCTAAGTTTCCATGTGTCTGACCTTGAACGTTTTTTCACTGTCTCAACACCCCTGAACACCAATCTCCACAAAGCAAGTAAGTGGACAAATAAACCTACAAACTACAAACACACCATAAAAAACATCATTTTCTAGTGCTGTATTTTGTCATCAGATGACACTGCTATTCACCCAATGACACAAGCTAGTAGCATGAGACTTATCTCTGTCTACTTCTTCCTTCTAATTTTCTAAATTATTACATTTTCTGAATATTTTACAGTGCCCACCCCTGCCTAACACTTGTCAGTGACTTCATTTTTCAAATGAAGTTTAAGATCCTCAGCATGCCAGACAGAACACTTCATGATCCGATCTTGGTTAACATGTACAGCATCATCATTTGCCGTTTGTTTTTTTTTTCTATTATAATTTATTTTCCAGCAATAATGAACTTTTAATTCCCCAGACATATACTCATAATGCCAACATCTGTGTCTCAAATACCTTGGTTCCATTTCTGTCTGGAAAATATTCATTTTACTTTCAAAACATGATCAAGTTTTTAAAATTTTTCCCTAATGACTCTTTATCCTATTTCAATAGCTGACAAGTCCTTAAGCTGGTACAAACATAGGTAGGTATCTGTTTACCTACAAATATTATCTCTAAAGTAACATTTTAGAAATACATAGAAATATAATGTGACCCACATGTGTAATTTTAAATTTTCTAGGATTTACGTTAAGAAAAGGGGGAAAAATAAAACAGATGAACCTAGTTTTAATAACACATTTGATCATATCAATAGAGTATTATTTCAAAATAAAAATCAACATAAAATTATTAAAAAGTGTAAACAATTATTAAAAAGTATAAAGTACACACCAGATTATAAAGACTTAGTATAAAAATTAAGTCTTTAGAATCTGGTGTGTATTTTACACTTACAACACATCTCAATTTGGACTACCTAAATTAAGTGCTTAGTAGCCATATATGGCTAGTAGCCATATATTAGCCATATATGGCTAATGGCTAGTGGCTTGATTTACTGGCCAAATCCAGCCAGAGCTAAGTTATATTTTTATGTTTGAATTGTTGAAAAAAATAATAATAATAAGAATATTTATTGACACCTGAAAATGGTATGGAATTCAAATTTCAGTGTTCCTAACAAAGATTTATTGGACCATAACCATGCTTATGTATTTACAGATCTTCTGTACCAAATTCTGTGCTAAAAAATGACAGAGTGAATTAGTTTTGAGAAACTGTATGACACCAAAATCTTAAAATATTTACCATCTGGCCCTCTCCAGAACAAGTGTGCTGACCTCTTTTTTAGTGGTTTGCTCTGCTAGGATCATGTATTAGTTATCTTAGTTTGCACTCGACACGTAGCTGACACACAAAAGAGACTCTATCTTTTCAAAATAGTATATATTTTATACATTCAATTTAACAAGGATTTATTCAACAACTATAATCCTAAAATCCAACCTGTCTACCTAGAAATCGTACCTTAGAATTTTTCCAGCCCTGAACACTGTGTCACCAGAATAATGATAAAGCATAGTCAAAAATAAAATTCTCAATTCATACAGATCTGGGTCCAAGCTCCAGCTCTGCCCCATCAGCAATCTTGAGTAATTTACTTACCTTCTGTAACCTGTTGTTTCAATGTCTGCAGAATGGGTCAAAATAATACTAACTCACAGGGCTGTGCAATGATTAAATGAGATGATGCATATAATAAGAGTAACATGACTGAAACCTGGTAAGTTTTCAATAAACATTAGCTATTTTTAGAACATATATCTAAAGTTTCCTAACCTAAAAATTTACTCCTTTCAATAACTTTTAGTCTCTGCTTTTGAATGAAGTGATATTTTAATTAACATGGTTTATAAAACTATTTGTTCATTCTATTCACTTTGTTAAATATTAGCATAACTATGTAGATAAGTTATAACTATTTTGGACACCAAAACACTTTACTAGAATATTAGAATAAGTCTTTTATATAAATGGAAATGAATAATATATTTGAAGGAGGAAAGGGGATTTATCTATAAGGAACATGAAAGAACTATTACTTAGAAAGTTTTAACAATTTTAGAATGAGAAACACACGTTTTAGTAATATATTATATAACTCTACACTAGGCCCATAAAATACTTTTTAAAACACAATTTGAAAATTAATAAGTGGTGTGTAAATGTTATAAATTATTATCATGCTTAATATTATAAAATTATTCATATAACATAGTTCCATTTATTTCCCTTGTTGACATGTTAACATAGCTGAAAATAATTCTTTGGACAGTTATGTTTAATTTAGGTTTTATGACTCTTTGGAGTGAAGAGAGGAAGAGTATTGTAATTTTCTGGACGTAGAGAATCATTTGCTATGGTAAACGGGATAAATGCTTGTGCTGCCTCATGGGAGTGGAATAGAAAAGAGTAGCTGGTTCTATTCTGCTGAGACGCCAAGGTCTCCGTATTCTTTCAAAATCAGTGGCCTTAGAGGGATCGTGAATTGCTGAGGTGGAGCAATCCTTACTCTTCTTTCTCTCTCGTCTACTGCCTTTGAAATCAACTAGAGCTGCATACTTGGAAGCAGCACAAAGGGTAAGTCTGGAAATAAAAATATGGCCTAGGATTTGTGATGCTCAAGTGATTCAGACTCATTTCTCCAATAGCTGCAGTACTGAAATATGCTAGACTTATCATTGATATATTGCAGTTTACAGTGTTCTAATTCATTTTACAGAAGGAATCCTGCCCAGCCCTACTATTACTCTTTTAAATAGAACTTACGCTTTCGTTCCATTTGAAATAATTCATCATTAAGTTCAGAATATCTGATTCTATCAAATTATGCAGATACAGAAGGTGTCCAGGCCATCTTTGTGGACAAAATCACAGTGGTTAAAATCTCTTCTGTGATGTAATGTTCATTTGTGATATAAAATGCACTCAACATGACAAACCTTTTTCTTCCTTCCTTTAAGCAGTTTCTGAAATTCTAAACATTTCTTTCCTGAATAAATAAAAATGGGGATAAACAAGTCCCTTAGCTTCTGTATTCAGCATACAACAAAATGCACTTATTTTTTCTTATGTGTAAGATTGAAATTTTAACAACATTCTTCTTAACACCTTCTATTTTATGGATGCACTGCACATATTTGTATTGTGTAAGTTAGAGAGAGCCTGGCCTGTGCTTATTAATTTGTTTTATATTAATATATATATTAATTTTGTTGGTATTGATAGGCTCTTCATCATCAATTATGAGGATTTTACTTTACCATTTCACCAAAAACACAGAAATTAGAATGTATTCCATTCATTAGAAAAAATACGTATATAAGTAATCCAGAAAATAATTATCACTATGTATTTCACAGAGCAATGTTACAGATTACTACTGAAATTAATGTGTTGATGTCAGTTTTTTCCTCTTAATTTTTAACCCTACTGCCCACTTTGTTAGGTTTATTTTATGGATCACAAATAGATCTAATTCCTTGAAATATTTACTACCATGAAATGGTCACTTAACAACAATAACAAAATAATTATATTGCCCTTAGATTCTTAAGATTTAGTGATTTTCTTCTAAAATAACAATCAGATGGATTTAAATAAAGGAAGCCAACCATTGTAAGAGAAAGAAGATAAAAGTTCCACAATTTAACTTTATGTTACTTATAAACACATAATGTGTTATGTTTTTGTAAATAAGTCCAGATAAAAAATACTCTAATTTTTTCAAAAGCTATCATCATGTAACTAATATTTATTTAAATGTGTAATTATTAATCAGTTTCAGTTCAAAACAGGGCAATCATTTGGTTTCTTCAGACTCTAGTTACACATTGAGTAGTCTCTTATTTTAAGTCAAATTCCTATCACTAATCACAGAGGAACAAAGATGTGTCCAAATTCTGAAGGAACATGGGTGTCCCAAAGCTCAGATAATGAATTTTAGCTCTCTCAGGAGAAAAGCCTTTCCTGTATGTAATCTGGCAATATTCCAAGATTTCTTTTTAAAAGTAACTCCATATGTGTACTGAAAATAAGCTAGTGATGTTTTAAATCAACTGGAAAGAGAGGCTGTTCTTTTCAATATTTTTTTCCTGAGCATAACTTTGAAGTGCAGCATTTGGGGATTATGGAGGTTTGGGTTACCTGCTGAATGAAGGCATGGAAAATTATTTGAAAGTACCCTTTTTTTTGAAACTGTACTTTAAACTTATGAAATATCACCTGTGGTTAAGAAAAGGTATGCAATTCAAAGCATTTTTTTTTCAACCTAAAGACAAAGAGTTAATTTTAAATTGTGATTTTATTTTCCAAGTTTTCTATGGCTGCAAGATCATAATCAAAAGTTTGTGGTTCACTTATCTTAGAGGTAGGAGATGATGAGGACAAGTGAATACTATTAAATTAGAGAAAATATGGGTAAATTTATAATAAATTAGGTACTGTGAGCAAAACTGAAGCAAACACCACAGCTTACTATGCTTTAATGATTGTCTCACAGCAGGTATTTTAAGAGATTTCATTCTCAAATAAATTCAACTCGCATCTATTTCTCAGTAATGTGCTCTGAATTTACATAAGGCATTCAAAGACTTGAAAAAAATATAGTCCATTCTTGTAATATTCTTAGCTAGAAAAAAGTTCCTGCATTGCCAAATTTGTATCATGTAAATATATATAAAGGAAAATGTATTTAACTAATAATTCTTTTTCAGAAAGAAAGGAACTGTAATAATACATGTGTTATTTACATCATGAAAGTTATCCTTTGCCTAATATATCACAGACATACTTAATATAGTTGGGTACTGTCTAACAGCATTTTGAAAATATATGGATAGTTCTATAGTTAAATATTTACTTTAGTATGCAAAAATTTTTTTCACTATATCCAAAAAAACAAGATGGCTGCATCTTCTTTGTAGCAGCAATATAAAATTATAAAAAGGTAACAAAAAGACCCAATATGATACTTATTAAATAAATGTCAACTGTGTTAAAAATCATGTTTCAAGATGTTGTAAAGATATCACTTCAGAAACTCATTTCCAAAGTATTTCAACATTTATAATTGGTAAATTATGTTTAATTTATATATTTTAAAGGTAATGTGGTATGGAGTATAACTTACGGTAAAACTAACATTTACCAGATATATTTTTCATGAAATTAAGAAATATTTACTGAATGTGCCTGGTGCTTTGCTAAGGGCTAAGGAACCAATAAAATATAATGCATATTAGCTATTGATAAGTGTTAAGGAGAAAAAAGAATATTGCAGGGAAGGGAAATATAATATTTTGGGTGTGTTGCATGGAAAAGTTGTTGAAAATTTTGATATAGAGGCTGAAAAGCACCTCTGAAGTGGCTTTTGAATAAAGACCTAAGTTTCACATGGGAGTAGACATTGTATGTGTGTGGAAGAAGAGTGTCCTAGCCCAAGGTACACACATGGGACTGTTGTTGTATTTTACAAACAGTGAACATGGCAATGTGGCTGAAGTAAGGGAGGGGAATATGTAGCAGAAGAGGTCTGAAAGGTAATAGAATCAAGACAAGTAGGCTCTTGAAGGCTATGCAAAGACTGGATTTTAATTAGAGTAGTTGGAGGACTTTGAGAGCATGAATGACATAATGTGAATTATATGTTAGCAGACCACAACAATTTTGAGAATACACTGTAAGTAGGCAAAGAGAGAGGCAGCAAGACAGTTTAGAAGAAGTCTATCACAACAATCAGGGAAGAGATGTTTTTCTAATAGTGGATTGTGACAGTAGTGATGGTGAAGATAATAAAAAGTGGTTGAATATTAAATCTACAGTATTTTGAAAGTAGAGCCAACAGGGATTGTTAAACAATTTCATGTAGAATATAAGAGAAAAAGAACAGTTAATAATGGCAAGAGACAAAGTCGGAAGGTTAGAGTTCTCACTGACCGTGATGCAGAAGACTGTTACAGGAGTGGGTCTGGGGAACATTCAGGTTGAGAGTATTGTTTACATAAGTCTGGAGTTAATGTGGAAGCCTAGGTATAAATTTAGGAGCCACTAGCACATTGATTGTATTAAAACAGTTACAGTGAGTCTAGACAAAGATAAATATATAATTCCGTGTTACAAAATTAAACATAGTCTTTATTACTTTCTTATTTTTATATTTTTCAGATTCATCTATATAAAGAAAGTTTAACAGACAAAACTGGGCAATGCAATATCAAGAAAAAATTAGCAAGATGTTGACAAAGAAGAAAAGAGCTGGTAGAACTGCCACAACTACCCTGCAGAACGATTTATTATTATGTATTGTTTTTGAAAATATGTATGCTTTATGACTTAAAATTCACATTTATGGGTACATCATAGGGAAATATTATAAAGAATATTTATTATATATCCCCCAAAAGACATAAACAAGGATTTTATTGGAACATTTCAAGTCAACATCTACCAGAAGAGAAATGGGAGACTATCTGAGCAATGAAATGTTGTACAGCTATCAAAATGAATAAACCAGAACTATATATATACACACATATATATATATATATATATATATCAACTTTGATTGGACTCACAGACCTAATACTGAGTGAACAAAGCAAAATGCAGCCTATCTTATACAGTTATGAAATAATTGTATGTCAATCAAAATCATAAATACACATACATAGATCTATGTTGTGATAAATATATGTTCTAAAATATAAAAGCATGATTAACCTCAAATTTAATCATAATTACTGTTTCTGGGGCAGGAGAGGGGAACATGGAGGATTACAATATTATTTGTATGATATATCGTCAAAATATAAAATAATCAGATGCAACTATGAGAGAATGTTTTCTTTTTTTTTTTTTGGTACGCAGGCCTCTCACCGTTGTGGCCTCTCCCGTTGCGGAGCATAGGCTCCGGACGCGCAGGCTCAGCGGCCATGGCTCACGGGAACAGCCACTCCGCAGCACGTGGTATCTTCACGGACGGGGCACGAACCCGCGTCCCCTGCAGCGGCAGGTGGGCTCTCAACCACAGCGCCACCAGGGAAGCCCTGTTTTCATTTTTTAGTTGTGTGTGTGTTATCCTATTTTTTTCTACATAATTTTACATCTTTTTAAAGAGAAGATTTGAAGGTTTTGTGGGTGTGTGAAAATTGAATTAGGAACACTTCCAGAAATTGAATCATTATGCTATAGAGTTCGATTGCTGATAGAACTATTAAATCACTTAGAAAATACTTGGCTCTTAGAAAAGGATTTTCCTAAACTCTTATTAACTTCTCTCAGTGTAGCTGTTAGCATTTTCCTTCCACTAGTTTCTAGTAATCAAATATAAATTCATAAAATCACACAGCCCAAAATAAAAAGGGAGGAAAGAATCTACATCTTAAAATAAAAATCCCAGCCCCTACACAACTCAGTTTGAAAACTGAAATAGACATCATGGGGAGAAAATTCACAAACAGCAGATGTTGTGGTTCACTTTTCCATTGTTGATATTAAACAAGAACACCTCTGAGATTCCACATCCTGTATTTATGGATTGTAGTTAAAATGGTAAAATGGTATATTCTGGTACTTCTAAATATTTTATGATATGAGGCATTTATGATGAAGAATCATTTTACTCACAAAAATGTTAGATTTCCTCTAGCATTCTATTTTCACTTGGAAGGAAACTGCACCTTTAACCTGTACTGAATGAGATTGGAAACAATGGATAAGATAGTGATATAAAGTGATTTTGTGCAAAGTAAATGTTTTCATTTTCAGAGAGGTAAATATTCAACACAACATGGAATATGATTATTTCTTAATATTGTATCTAGTAGGAGTCTCAAAACATAATAAATTAATGAAATTGATAAATAAATATGAAAAATCCTTAAATTTAGTAATTTGAATTAAATATGAGATAATATTCTATATTACAAACATATATCATTACTAATATTGATATAAAATTGTCTTTTTAAATTGATAAGGCGGCAGAAAGTAAAGCTTGCCAAGTTACAAGTTAATCCTCTATTAGATCTAATTAGTTTTATTTTCTAGCTGTTTTAAAGGTTACCTGAAGAAAACTGTTTTCTATAGCTTCTATTTTTAATTCTTTATAACCATCTTGCACATGCCTGCTATTGATTACAAGAGTGTGAGGAAATAAAGGTATTTTTTGGAATGAGTTTTCTTTGACCTGAAGAAAAACAGTGCCCTTGCAGAGCATATGCGGTCTGGCTGCAGAATGCCTGAGTTTCAATTCTTTAACCTCTCTCATTTTTCTCACCTTTAAAATCAGGCTCATTGTTTTGTGAAGATTCAGTGGGATAATAGGTGAAGATACCTAGTGTTTGGCACCTGCGAAGCACCGAGCTCTCATCTATCCACAGCATAATTATTATTGTTTTTGTTGTTGTTGGAAAGGAACTAATTTTATAAATAGTCTCTGGCCTCTCAGCACCTTCCTTGGACCGCTTTAACTCATTCTCATTTGAGGATCATTTAGAAAATCACATCTGATTAGGTCCCTTCCCCAATTAAAACCATTAACGATTTTCAATGACTTTTAGGGCAAAGACCAAATGTGCCTGTTTGGTCATAACATGCCTATTAGCATCTGCACAATATCGCCCTTGCCTTCCTCAACAGCCTCATCTCTAATAACTTTTCTCACTGCTTTTTGCCCTCCAGAAATGCTTTGTCTCTCAAAGTCACCAACTTCCTCCCTACTATAGGACAGTCTTATAAACATGTAACCCTTCTACCCAGTCAATCCCTACTTACCCTTTAGATCTCTGTTCTAAATTCCATTTATCTGAATCTTCCTGGACACTCTCTGAAGCCTCCTGCCCTGGTCAGTCTGTTCTACAATACAATTAAAGTTTTGCAATTAGTTTTCTTGTGGTGTGGTATTTTAATATATTGGCAAAGAGAGTTTTCCACCTAGAAAGCAAGTGTCACTACATCCCATTCAATTGCCCATGACTATAGAAAGCTCTTCCCAACTGAAGAAAGGAAGAGGAACCAGAGAGAGAACAAGAGCACTTATACCTTGTTGGGTCCAGAGTCAGTGTAGGTAAGGAGAGTAGGCAATAGCAAGAGCCCAAAAGTTTGAGAAATTTAAGAAGTGTGGAAATTTAGAAGCTCAGAAAACTTGGACTATGTCTCTAGGTAAAGTCAAGAAATTGGCCAAATCCTAAAGTCCCTCACCCTACATCATGTTGAAAAAGTAGGAAAAAAAGTCTTAATGCTGTTTCCAGGCATTCCACCCTGAAACAACGTCAAATCTCTCTTACAGCCCTAGAATTGTACAGATAGGTTTCTGTACCTAAAAGCAGCATAGATATTCCTTAGAGAGCTATTGTAACTGAAACAAGTAGAAACAAAATACAGTAGAAACACACAAAGAATGGAGCTGGGAGGAAAACTACTGACGATGTTGCAGTAAATGGCAGGCATGGATGGATGGATTATGAAAATGCTGTTATCACCACCTCCACCATCACACTGATGACGTTGACCACCATGTCTAGGTTGGTGCACCAAGCGTTCTCCAGAATTTGGACAAATCCTCAGAGAAAATGTTTCCACCAATAGATTAGGAGCCAGGTATAATTTAAGTTTAATTAAAATAAGATAATACAGTGACTTGGTAGCAATACATGTTTATTGAATATATTATTTGACTCTCTAAAATTATCTAACTTCATGCTGAACTGTAAGTTCTATAAAGAAAGGGACCTTTTCTATCTTACTCATTCCCCTATCCTCACAACCCAGTATAGTCTCTGGCACAAGCAAGTGAATACCTATTTTATGCTTGGATGGACAGTGCTGATGAATGAATGATGAGTATATGGCCTACTGGTTATTAACCGGGGGCACTGTCTTATGGAAACATATATTAGAATTAAAATTTAGATATTATAAAAAGACTCCTTAACTTAAAGGCAAATATGTTGCCGCCCAAGCTTAGAACATGAGGCCAGTCTGGTCCCTAGTTCTCACATCTGTAAAGCTGAGATGATATAATATGTCTATCACTGAGTATTGAGAAGAATTAAAAAGAAATACTATATGTACACCGTATACAAGGTTATTTAAACTCTCCATTATTTTTCTTTTGAAGAGTATTTTTTTCTAAGCTAATATGAAATCAGAGAATAATACTTTTTTTAACTCTATTTTTAGAAAATAATACCTATACTTTGATACAGTGGCATGTATATAATCATTTGATGCCCAATAAAAGTTCTTTATAATTGAAAGCAGTTCCTCTTTATAGATGAATATGTCTGAAGAAATTCTAATTTGTTTATCGGTACATAGAAAGTGAGTTCAATACTTCATCAAATACACACAGTATTTGAATTATTCTCTGAAAATATTTAGAGAAGTATCACATGTATTTAGTTCTAAGTATTAATATTCATGGACTTATTCCTTCAGGAAACAAGGGATTTTTTAGAGGTTAAAAAAAATATCTGGCAATTAGAATGTCTGACTATGTTACTGTTATGGACTGAATTGTGTCTCCTCCCCAGGTATCTTAGAATGTGTCTGTATTTGTAAGCAGGACCTTTAAAAGGGTAATTAAGTTACAATGAGGTCATTAGGGTGGGTTCCAGTTCAATATGACTGGTCTCCTTATAATAAGAGGAGATTAGGACACACAAAGAGACACCAGGAGCATGCAGATAAGGAAAAGTGAAGACACAGAGAGAAGGCAGCCATCTGCAATCCATGAAGAGAGGCCTGAGAAGAAACCCAACCTACCAACACCTTGATCTTGGAATTCCAGCCTCCAAAACTGTGAGAAAATAAATTTCTGTTGTCTAAGTCACCCCAGTCAGGTATTTTGTTATGGCAGCCCTAGCATACTAATAACAGCATCATTAGCATTAGTTTTTTTATAATACCCTACAATGTGAAAATACAAAGGCAAATTTTAAGTTCAAAAATAATGCTGTCAAAAAAAAAAAATGCTGTCTAACACCTACTGGAGCTAAACATGACCCAGGATTTCATTTTGGGGTATATGCCCAACAGAAATGTATGCTGACATCCATTTTAAAGATATTCATAGCAGTTTTATACCTAATAGCCTCAAACTGGAAGCAACCTAACTGTGCACCAGGATGAAATAGAATAAATATATTGTGGTATATTCCCAAAATGAAATATAACACAAATTAAATGAAAAAAAAATGCTGATACATGCAACAACAAAGACAAATCTCAAAATATAATTTTGATGAAAGAAGCCAGACACAATATACATGCTGTGTGATTGTATTTAAATGGACTTCATAAGCAGCCAAAGCTGACTTATAGAAGTCAGACTAATGATTACACTGGGTAGGTAGGTGGTGAATGGGAGAGGGAGTAAGAGGGAAAGGCATGCTAAAATTTTGCATACATGATCTAGTTGGTGGCTACATGATTATACAGGTAAAAAAAATCATGAAGCTGAACACTTAATATTAGTATGGCTTGTATAAGTTATACTTCAAACACAAAATTAAAAAATATCATCCATTTTATGCTATTTTAAAATGTATATTTCATGACAAATAAGTCACTATGCTTATAGCCAATCTCTAGTACATCTTCTTTAATTTGGGATTTATACCCTGGACAAGAACCAGGAGGGTATACATTTTACATAGGTAACTCTTTCTTGAAAATAATGTCATTTTTAAAAAGTGTGATAAAACTTAAACACTTGACTTTTCACATCGTTTCCTTGCACATGGTGCTCCCCATTTGCCCAGGACACTTTCTTTTCCTCTCCTCTAGCATGGAAATTACTTGTTCTTCCAGAGACTGTTCAAAGGTCACCTCTGCCTCCTCTCTGAGTCCTCTTTCTACTGTATCAGGTAGAGTTAATTAGTTGTCTATGTTCTAGAACTTATCATACAATATTGTAATGTTTTTATATGTGTGTCTCCTGCACATAAAAGTTGCCCAAATTGTTTGTTGAAAGAATAAATTAATGGAATAAATTGTGTAGAGAGTTAACCATGGAGTAAGAGTGGAGTTGGCTCTTTGAACTATGTAAGAGAACACTGTGTATAAGTAAGAATTGTATGTATATATATATATATATATATATATATATATATATATATATACACACACACACACAATGTGTGTGTGCGTTTATTGATTTTTTACCAATTTCCACACAGTATTCTACATCATTTACTTGCATCATTTTTCCACAGTACAAGTGTATGGCGCAGGTAATTTTAATACCCATTATTTTTTAAATTTTAGGTAAATTAAGATTAAGAATTTTGCCCAAGAGATAGAGGCAGGATTCAAACCAAGAATTTCTGATTTGTCAATTTCTTTACATACAATGATATATAGAAAGGCTTTTACACTTTGTATAGCTCTAGCGAAACTTCTCTTAGACCAGTCTCTATTGATGAGGTTTTAGGGCGATGGGCTAAGTAATCTCTCGAAAGCTTCAATCTCTACAGCACACTAAAAATGAATTACGCTCAGTGGAACCATTAATTTCAATAATTATAGATATTTCTCAAACTTTTATATTTCTAATGCAAAATCATAAATTTCCACTTTAGTTTGTAAACAATTCAGAAGATTTCTTCCCACAAAACACTAACACCTCATAAAACACAGTTTGCAAAATGCTGGCTATAAACAGGAGCTCTTTTTGCCCTTAAATTGTTTTATTCTTCATCTTTCATCAGACACTCAGCATTTGGAATAAACTTGATTGTTCATTTCTTAACTTATTTACTTAAAAGAGATAATTCTTTAATGCATTATTCTTTAGTATGATTTATCCTTAAAACAGACTTTTGATGGCAACTTTTATGAAAATTAAGCCAAAGTTCAAATGATAAAAAACCCAAACCAAATGCAAATGTCTCTCCTGAATATGAAAACTACATGGTATCACTTAGGAAACTTTTTAAAAAGTTTTCCTAAAATCAGGCAAAATACAACAACAGCAAGAACTTTTCTACTTTAAGTGTAATAAAAGTAAATTTGTGTGCCTAACCTAGAATGGTTGAACAAGAAAAAAATATTGTGATATCGATATCCATACTTTTACAAGATCCTGTCTTTTACAGCCCACTCTACAGGCGCGAGTGCCAAACATAACCCCAAAATAGACTCTCTGCAATTTCTGCTCCATATATTAAAATCAAACCACATTTTACAATCTAAAAGGAAGCTAAATTTATCCACCGTCTTTTTCTACAAGGGAAAATTAACCCAAAATACTTGTAGGAATTTTTTAAATAATAATCTTCAAAATTAGGATAAGATATGGAGAAGCAGTTAAATATTTCATCAAGCTTTAGTATCTTAACAATTTCAGTCAACTTTATTCTAATTCTATAGAAAGTGAAATAAGCTGATTGTATATCTACTTTTCAGAAAACAGACAGAGAGTTCAATAAAACAAAGTAATTCAATATTTGTAGGAAAGCACATTGGTAGTGTCTACTCTGTTGTTCCGCCTCCTCTCTGTGGCACCAGGAAGTGGTACAAAGCCCTATAAAAACACAGCATTGCTGGGGAAACTAATAGGTTGATGTAAGTGGAAATTCAATATAAGCAGGTTTGACAAATGTGGGGAAATTTAAAATTGAGCCTGTGGGATTTTTGGCCAGACTTTTAAATTTGATTGATAGATTTAAGAATTTTATATATATGGATTCAATACAAGTGGGTATCATGGTATCATAAAAGCAATATTATCAACCTAAAGAAGTTTCAAAACTCTATCTCCCGGGCATTGGATGTGTAAAGTCTTTTTAGCTACTAAAGTTAACTGTTGCAACCCACTTGTTTTTACCTCTGATGTGGTTTTGCAATTTACCATGTTTATTTTGAGCTTTTTAGATGCTGTTTTTTAATCAAATGAGCATTTAGTGATGTACTCTGCGGACAATCTTTTCTACTACTTTTTGTTTGATTACAGTTTTGTTTAATAATGCTATTTTAAAATTCAGTTTAAAAATGTCTTTTGATTTAGTTTCTCAAGGGAACGTTCTTCAAATATTGTATATATTTTCCACATATCCTCTTCTTTGATAGAACAACAACAAAAACTAAATTATGTTAACAAAAATAATACTTCAAATGAGAATAGTTTTTTTTCCCCCCTAACCATCTTAGGGAACATCTACAAATACTTTAAAATTTTAAAGTCAGGGGCTTCCCTGGTGGCGCAGTCGTTGAGAGTCTGCCTGTCGAGCCTGTGCTCCGCCACGGGAGAGGCCACAGCAGTGAGAGGCCCGCGTACCGCAAAAAAAAAAAAAAAAAAAGAAATTTAAAGTCAGAAACTTAGAGTAGTTATGTATATGACCTCAGACTACAATTTAAAATATATATGTTTATATAGTGGTAGTTTAATTGATGATTCTCTATAGATTATAAACATATGCAAATGTGAGAGATATTATCAGATTTATGATTTATTTCTCTATTATATCAAATCCTTTCTATCAAATATATAGTCAGCATTTTCATACTAATAAGAATTAATAAATGATATTAATGCTCAAACATGTTGGAAGTGGTAGGTTCTGAATAGTTTTCCTCAGTGAAATACATAAAGTTAAAATTGAGGAAACTAGATCGGTCAATCCAATTCATACTGTATTAATTACAAGATAGACTATAAAAATGAACTAGATTAGTTTTAGAGATTGAGACTAATTAATAATAAGGCTGGACAGAATGTCAATGGAATGTGTGAAAATACATGTATACACACACACATACATCTATATGTTTGTGTGACTATATAGACAAATAAATATAAATTATCATTTTTTAGATTTAAATGTACCCAAATATTGAAATAGTAATTATGGAATTAATATTTAATTAATATTTTAAGTGTTGAAAGATATATTCAGATTTGAAAGAAGAATATTTTTGCTCCATTGATACATCTTTTGGTTAATTCTTTACTGGTCTGAAAACAAACTAGACAAATTGAATTCTCCATATTTTCTATTTCAATAAGATATAAACATATATAAATTATTATAAAAACTTCTTAGGCCAGCATTCAACTTTTTTCAAAGTGAATTTCTAGAATTTTTTTTTTGCGGTACGCGGGCCTCTCACTGTTGTGGCATCTCCCGTTGCGGAGCACAGGCTCCGGACACGCAGGCTCAGCAGCCATGGCTCAAGAGCCCAGCCGCTCCACGGCATGTGGGATCTTCCCGGACCGGGGCACGAACCCGTGTCCCCTGCATCGGCAGGCGGACTCTCAACCACTGCGCCACCAGAGAAGCCCTAGAATATTTTATTAATATTACAACTCTGTTTACTAGATTCCATAAGGACCCTTAATGGTAGCGTCACTTATCATAGCAATTCATTTAGTAGAATTAGATATTACATAAAGTTTGAAACATGAAAAATATTGAATATTTTTTATAAATGTGTTACTCATTGTTTCAATTCAGTAATCACTTCAGTAATTGTTTCACTTCAGTAATTCATGTATATATATATACATATACATATAAATATATAGAAAATGATTTATTATGAGGGATTGACTTATGTGATTTTAGAGGCTGAGAAGTGCCATGATCTGCCAGCTGCAACCTAAAGGCCCAGGAGAGCCAGCGATGTAGATCCAGTTCAAACCTAAAGGCCTGAGAATTAATGGGGCCAATGGTATGAGTCCTGGTCTGAGTCAGAAAACCTGAGACCAGAAATGCCAGTGTCCAAGGAAAAGATAGCTGTCCCCATCAAGCAGAAAGCAAATTTGCCCTTCCTCTCACTTTTTCTTCTGTTCAAGCCCTCAACGGATTTGATGACGTCCACTCATATCCGTGACCGTGATCTTTACTCAGTTTATTGATTCAAATGTTAATCTCTTCCAGAAACATCCTCACAGACACATTTAGAATAATACTTTTACCAGCTATCTAGGCATCCTCTAGCCCTATCAAGATGACACATAAAATTAATCATCACAATACTTGTTTTGCAGTTACTTGTATGGCAATTTAGGGACCAAATTTGAGCCATAATACAGGTTTGTCTATTGATTTTCTTACCATATCATCAAAATAAATATAATTGTACATTTAATATATTTTCCTTAAAACAACTTTTGGTTTTTGCTGGTAAAGTCTAACAGCAAGAAAAATGACAAAATTTCTACACAAGTTTTCCATACACTCTTCACCAGCATTAAAATAGTACAATTATCTTTGCCAGGAATTAAACATGAATCAATGTTATTAACTAATCTACAGACTATATTTGAATCTCACAAATTTTCTTACTAAAGTCCTTTTTCTTGTCCAGGATCCAATCTAGGATTCCACATTGCATTTACATGTTATGTCTCTCTGTAGTAAACACATTAAGGAAGAGCTGCCCCTTCTATTCATTTATTAATTTATTCAATTAGATTATAGACTTGTGGATATTTATTTTATTAATTAGATTTTTATTTATTCTAATCTATTAGTACCATTATTTATTTTGTTGCACAAATTATCTCAGACTTAGTTATTGGGAGACTTTTCACGTTGGCTTTTATGTCCTCTCAACTTGCCTCAATCACTTGTTTTTTTTTTTTTTGCAGTACGCGGGCCTCTCACTGCTGTGGCCTCTCCCGTTGCAGAGCACAGGCTCCAGACGCACAGGCTCAGCGGTCATGGTTCATGCGCCCAGCCACTCCACAGCATGTGGGATTCTCCTGGACCGGGGCACGAACCCGTGTCCCCTGCATCAGCAGGCGGACTCTCAACCACTGCACCACCAGGGAAGCTCCCCCCAATCACTTTTTGAGTGTTTCCTTACTTTTGAAAGCAAAGAGTGCAGAAGTTTCTTTGTGTACTTTTTTATCTCAGTCTTGGAATTAATAATTCCTGGTTCCTTTTACTAAAAAAATAGTATTTAGAAATAAAATCTAAATTCTAGGTGTACTCACTGCTACTGGATATCATTACTTATAGGCTACTCTCAGAGGATAGAGCTAGGTATTTATGGATATATTCTAAACCCCACACACACATGTGTGCACTTATTTTTATATTTATCATCTGTATTAATATTATCAATCATGAATTCAGATTGATACTTCCCATTACAATCCAATACTACACTGTTTATTTTAGTCTTCCCTTTTTTCTTATTTGTCTATAGACTTACTCTATACAGTCAAAATACAGTTTTCCAAAGATTAGTCTTTATTTATTTTTCTTTGGGCTATTCTGATTGGGTGATTTCCATGATTCTATCTTCCAGATCACTTTTGTAATTCTGTATGAATTTTAAGATAGCTGTTTTATATCCGTGAAACGTTTTCCAGGTATCAAATTGGAATTTTTATAGGCATTGCATTGAATCTGTAGAAAGATTAGGGTAGTACAGACATTTTGACAAAATTAATTCTTCCAATCCATGAATATGTGATATCTTTCCATTTATTTGTGTCTTTTTCAGTGCTTTTATCAATGTTTTAGAGTTTGCAATGCATATGATCATCTCAATATGTGGAAAGAGCATTTGACAAAATACAACATCTTCTCATGATAAAGACTCTCAAGAAATTAGGTGTAGAAGGAATGTACTCCAACCTAATAAGGACCATATATGAAAGCCCAAAGTTAACATCATACTTAGCAATCAGAAGATGAAAAATACTCCTACCACTTCAGTTCAACACAGTACTGGAAGTTATAACTAAAGCAATTAGGCAAGAAAAAGCAACAAAAGGCATACATATCAGAAAAGAGGAAGTAAAATTGTCTCTATTTGCAGATGATATTATCTTATACAGAGGAAACCAGAAAGACTCCATCAAAACACATCTAGAACTAATAAGCAATTTGAGTAAAGCTGCAGGGTACAAAATCACTGTTTGAAAATCATTTGCATTTCTTTACACTAAAAATAAACTATCAAAAAAAAAAGCTAATCCCACTTATATTTAGTATCAAAAATGATAATATGTGAAAGTTTTTAAGAGAGTAAATCCTAGAAGTTCTCATCACACACACACACAAATTCTATTTCTTTAATTTTGTATCTATATGAGATGATGAATGTTCACTTATTGTGAACTTATTGTGATAATCATTTCAAGATATGTGTATTTCATTTCAAGATGTGTGTATTTCAAATCATTTTCTATACACCTTAAATTTATACAGTTCTGTATGTCAATTATGTCTCAATAAAACTGGAAGAAGAAAAAATAAAATAAAATATTTAGGAATAATTTTACCTAAGAAGATGAAAGATCTTATCATATTTCTTGAAGTTAGAAAAACTTTTTCTAACATGTAAAACTGAATGTTGGCATTTTCTATAAAATCTAGTAGAGGAAATCATTTATACAGGAATTATTTTGGTTTTATTTGTCCATTAAGTATGTAAAAATATGTGATTTTTTTCATAGCTATTAGTGATACAATAAGATAAAATAAAACTATTAGAGACATAATTGACAAAGAAGAAGTAAAACTGTATCTATCAGAAATTGATATAATAGTATACCTGGAGAACCTTTGAGAATCCAGGATAAAATTTCATCCAAAATAAAAACACTTGGAAGTTAAGAGCATGTGGGTGAGGGGACCAAATTGGAAAACAAACAACACATGATCTTAACTGATAACACAACCACATTGATGGAAGTGAGAAAAAAAGGAAATTCTGACATTTGCAACAACATGGATGAATCTGAAAGACATTATGCTAAGTGAGATTTCATTATGCTAAGATTAAGAAAGACAAACGCTACACAATCTCACTTATATGTGGAATCTAAAAAGTTCTAACTTATAGAAGCAGAAAGTAGAATTGCTTGCCAGGGCTCGGTGGTAGGAGGAATGTCAGATTTTGGTCAAAGGGAAACAAAGTTTTGGTTATTCAGTATGAAAAAAATTATTATAAAGATCCAATGTAAAGTATTGTCAACAAGTTAATACTGAGTTTTCTAAGAGAATGAACTTAGGTGTTGTCATCCCACACAAAAGAATAGTAACTATGTGAAGTGATGTATATGTTAAATAGCTTGATTGTGATAATCATTTCACAATGTATACTTACATCAAAACATCACATTTGGGGCTTCCCTGGTGGTGCAGTGGTTGAGAGTCCACCTGCCAATGCAGGGAACACGGGTTCATGCCCCGGTCCGGGAGGATCCCACATGCTGTGGAGCGGCTAGGCCCATGAGCCATGGTTGCTGAGCCTGCACATCCGGAGCCTGTGCTCCGCAATGGGAGAGGCCACAAGAGTGAGAGGCCCGCGTACAGCAGAAAACAACAACAACAACAACAATAAAAACACATCACATTGTATTTCTTAAATACATTATTTTTTTGTGAATTATATCCCAGTAAAGATGAAACCCATATCACCATATTATATGACAAATAGAGAAAGAAATTTAATAAGAACACAATTTTATTATTCTTCAATTGTATGAGGAAACCATGGACATATCTATATCCACCCAAAGTCCATTAGAATCATGTTGGTCTTTTCATTGTCACCAAATAATATTGGGGCAGTAGGGAAAATGAATTGTGAATACACCATCAACATGATATAATTCAATTTAATTATAATTACTTATATTAATTATATACAAATTAATTATAATTTGTAAAGCCATAATAAAGATAGATTTGCATTCTTACAGATGCCTTTCTCACCTCTTTAACTCCAATGCTTATAACATCACAGTCATATAGACACTCTATTCTCAAATGACATCATTGAGGAGCTCCATCATCTTGAACCCACTTAACTGCTCTATTTCCTGTAGTTTGTCAGATTTTCATAGCTCTGTTTGATCTGATGATTGACAGACATTTCTAACAACCTTTCCTCTCAGCTGTGTAGTGGTGTAGATTAAATCTGAATAGGTAGGCATTTTAAAATATATTTCGTAATTATTAAGTTTACTTTGTTGTTCTACTTAAGGGTTAAAGAGAAAATATTATGGATTTTTAGTAATTTATTTAAAAATTAATCTTAAAACTACATTAAAAGTTGTTTATTTAATCTCATAATTTTAACATCTTTTTATTTTTCGTTGCTGGTTACTTTAAAAATAATAAGCCACTTATGAAATTTTCCAGAGTAAAAAAAAATGTTAGGTTTTCCATGAGCGAATGGGCTTAATAGAGCAAGAAAATTCAATTAGAAATCAACAACCTTGATCTTTGAGCCCATTCCCTCGTGTTGTGCCTTATTACTTTAGAACTATATGTATGACATTATATTCTGGTTGCATACTTCCCTTTAAACATCTCTTTCCCAAGTTTATTGCTTTCATCCTGATATTTTGGACCTCAGTCTTCCTGCAAGATTTCGGAAGGTGCCTTTAACTTGAGCCTCAAGAGTTCCACTCAGTTGAGAAGAGAACTGTTCACTAAAGTCCTTTGAGAATGGGAACCAAACTGTTTTGGGTCTCTCATTGAGAATCCCAGATAGCAATGGGTTACTTGGGGGAAAAAAAGGTAGTTTAGGTAAAAATAATCAAATATTACATTTGGATATTTTTAATGTGTCAATACAGTTGCTATTTTAACCATTATTTTAAGATCCCCCAAATGATGTTTATATTAAAAACATTAGAAAGTTCCCTTTAGTGGTGAGTGAAATACATTTGTGTATGTATGTAACTAAAAATACCTAGTATATATGAATATTAATTAAATATCAAAGGCTTTTGTCATTATTCCTAAAATATTTTAAAAATAATAAATAGGGTGTGTGGCAGGCAGAAAGCACCTCCCCCTCCCAAATTAACCACACCCTCATGGCTGGAACTTGTAAATATGTACTTTATGTGGCAAAATGACTTTGGATGGAATTAAGTTTACAACACTTAAACAGGGAGTTATTCTAGTTAATGTAGGTATGCCTAATGTGAATAAATATAGAAGTGGATCCTTCCCAGGGCATCCAATAAGGATCATATTATTGCTTATACCTTGAACTTTGCAATGTGAGATCTTAAGCAGAGGACCCAGTGGGGTTCACCTATATTTCTAACATGTAGAAATGATGAGGTAATAAATCTGTGTGGTTTTAAGCCACTCAATCTGTCATAATTTGTTACAGCAGGAATAAAAAAAAGAACACAGAAGTCTTCTGAAAAAAATAAAAAAGTAAAAACAGGGATCTTATATATGTAAGTAAGATATGCTCTGAAGGAAATAATGTTTGTAAACTTTTACTTGAGACACTTATTACTTTTGAACAGTTAAATTTGAGTAAATTTAGAAAACTGTTGAAACCTTAGTATCCAATTTGTTTATTTAAAGAGTAATATTTAGATAGAGGTTTTTAACAAGTAATTAATTGTTACATATTACATCAGAGTTTCTCAACGTCAGCACTATTGACATTTTGGACTATATAAGTTTTTGTTATTGAGGACCAGGGACAGAGAGGGAGCTGTCTGGTGCAGTGTAGGATGTTTAGTGGCATTCCTGGACCTACTCAACAGATCCATGAGAAACCAACCAAGTTGTGACAATCAAAACTGTCTCCAGGGCTTCCCTGGTGAGGCAGTGGTTGAGAGTCCACCTGCTGATGCATGGGACATGGGTTCGTGCCCCAGTCCAGGAAGATCCCACATGCCATGGAGCAGCTGGGCCTGTAAGCCATGGCTGCTGAGCCTGCACATCCGGAGGCTGTGCTCCGCAACGGGAGAGGCCACAACAGTGAGAGGCCCACGTACCACAAAAAAAAAAAAAAAAAATGTCTCCAGATATTGTCAATGGTTCCTTCAAGGAATGGAGAAGCAAAATCAACCCTGGTTGAGAAGCATGACAACACACAAAAACCCACTTGATTTTAATTGCTACCCAGTACCAACTGCTTGATTCAAATGAAAATGTTTATTTAAATAGTTTGATTCTGTCTGTTTTAGTCAACTAGTCAAATTCAGTTGGTGGTTGTTGTTATCTATTTTTTAAATTATTATTTCTTTGGTTCTCCCATCAACTTTATGATTTGCACATGGTTTCCTTTGAGTTGTGAACAGTTTTATTCCAGGCACTCTCTTGGAACCAGCAGTTTTGCTTCTTACTAATAATTTTGAAAGAAATTTTCCCTTGAGTTATAGAAATTTTTTTTAGGCTTACACTCTCAAGTGAAAGAAATGTAAACAAAAGAACTGCGTTTCTGCATTCATGATCAGAACGGAAAAAAGATACTCTTCCTTTGTAGACATCTATACATTAATCTATATATTAATCCATTCATTCATTCACTCATCCATTTATCCATCCATTAAATAACTATTGGTGACTCACATGTACATGATTCTGGGTATACCATGGCAAACAAAATTAACCTTTTCCTTTAAAAAATTTATTAGGTGGAGAAAATTGACATTTAAGAGTAGATATCTAGATTTATAAGTCATATTCAAGATGGCCGAGGAGTAGGAGGACGTGGAGTTCATCTCTTTCCACAGATGCATCAGGAATACATCTATAGATGTAACAGTTCTCACAGAACACCAGCTGAAAACTAGCAGAAGACCTTGGACACCAGAAAGGACGATAAAGATCCCTGCATAACTGGGTAGGATGGAAAAAAGAAGGGAGAAGGAGGAGGAGAGGAAGCAGGATGGGACCTGCACCTGGGGTGGGGGAGCTGAAGCAGGGGAGAGATTTCTGAGTTCGGAGAAACCCCCACTCCAATGCGGAAATCGATTGGGACAGAAGGGAAGAATTTGCCGGAAGAGGGTGAAGTGGCCAATCTGTGGCAGACAGGACAGAGTGAGAAATACACAGACAGTCTGTACCATGGTCCTATGTGTCCTGGACTGGGACATGTGTTCACAGGTGTGCAAGGGGGCTGGGAGCTGGAGTGTGGGGATTGGAAAACAGGCCCAGAGCAATAACTGCTGTGGGGAGATGGATTGAAGGGATGGGAGGGAGGAAATCCACAGCAGGGGGTGCCTAGGAGGAAGACTGGACTTCCATGGAAGTAGGGCACTACTGCTGAGTCACATGCAGGGGAAGGAACCAGTATTGTAACCTCTGTCTCCCCACATGCTAGCACCAGCTGCGAAGCAATAAAAAAATCCTCCTCCCAGCTGTAGGACAAAAAAAAAAAAAAGCCCAGCCAGGGCTGGCCCTCACACACCTTATGCTGGGAGCCAGGAAAGGCCCTCACTAGGGCTATATCTCTTTTGCCCATGGCTTCCAGCTTCCCTGAGCATTTGGCACCGCCAGGGCTCCTGTGATCCAAGCAGGCATACCATCTCTGTGGCCTGTCCTCACTGGGGCAGGCCCAAGAGCTCCACGGCAGCCTCAGGACCAGACTCCTGTGGGTGGACCACATGCAGGGGTGGGGGTAAAAACAAGGCTGAACCCCAGGGATGGGGCAACTAAGGAAGAAGATCAAAAATTTTTCCATCAGCTGTACAAGCTGCAGATTAAATCCATGTGATTAGCTAGGTAGACCCTACATCCATGGAATACCTGAGCAGACAGTGAATGTTCCACAAATGAAAATGGTCTAGCTCTGGCAGCAGTGGACTTTGGGGGCAAGCACATGCAAGAATTGGACCAGATCAGAGTTTGAGTGGCACCCACTGGACCACAACAGTTCCAGAGACCAGGCCAGAGACAGAGGAGAGACTCTTGGGGAGGTGGAGGTGAGCTGTGGCTCATGGCGAGTGCAAGGACACCTACAGTGGAGACCCCAGGGAAACATAATTATTACAATTAATTTTATTATGTTTTGATTCATTCTGTTGTTGGTTCTGGCTTTTTTTCTTTCTTTCTTTCTTTGTTGGTTGCTCTTTTAGTTTTTTTTTTTTTAGTCTTTTAGGACCTCTGTGTTTTATAACATATTTTTCATTTTTATTTTTTTATATATTTCTATTTTTACTTTTCTTTTCTGTTGTTCTGTGTTCTTTTCCCTGATTTTTTTCTTCTTTTTATTTAATATATTTTTTATTTATATTTCCATTTCTATTTTGCTTTTCAGTAGTCCTGTGTTTTTTCCCTTTTTATTTTATTTTATTATTATTTTTGTTTAATAATTTTATTGGTTTGTTCTGTTTCCTTGTTTTATTCTTCAGTTGGCTTTTTTTTTGGTTTTGCTTTTAGGTTATATGTTTTTGTTAGTTTTAATCCTAATTGTTTCAATTCCTTTTTGAGTTCTTCTGTTTGTCCGGTTGTTCTCTTGTTTTCTGTTTAGTTTAGTTCTGATTTTGTTTCTTTCATGTGTGTGTGTGTTTCCTTGTTTTTGTTAGTTAGATTTTGTTTGTCTTTTTTTAAAACATATTTTCTCTTTTTTTAAAAATATATTTCTGTTTCTACATTGCTTTTCTGTTGTTGTCTTCTTTTCCCTTACTCTTTTTCTTTTCTTCTTTTTTAAAATCATTTTTGTAGGTTTTTTTTTTTTCTTGGTTTCATTCTTCAGTTGTCACTCTGCTTTGGTTTTATGTTTTGATTTTGTGGTTTTGTCAGTTTTCTTTTTAATTGTTTGATTTTGTTCTTGGATTCTTTTCTTTGTTCGGTTGTTCTCTTGCTTTTTGATTTATTTGTTTCTGTTTTTGTTTCTTTTGTGTGTGTGTGTGTGTTTCCTTGTTTCTGTTTGTTTGATTTTACTTTTTACCATTTGTCTGATGTTTTATTAGTCTTTTTTTTTCTTAATCCCCTTTATTACTTAGATGAGCCACTTGTGGGAGCTTGGTTCCTTGACTGGAAATTGGGCCTGAGGCTCTGAGGTGAGAGCACTGAGTACAGGATGCTAGACCACTAGAGAATACCAGGTCCCAGGGAAGATTAATCACTGAGAGCTCTCATGGAAGCCTCTATCTAAATCCAAGACCTGGCTCCACCCAGTTGGAGCCAGAAGCTCCCAGTGCTGGACACCTCACACCAAAAAACAAACACAACAGAAACACAAACCCACCCAACATCCCACAGACTATCTAAAGTTATACCAAGCTCACAGACACCCCAAAATACACCACCTGACACGATCCTGCTCATCCAGGGGAGAAGAATCATCTCCATCCACCAGAAAACTGGGAACAGTCCCTTCCATCAGGAAATTAACACAAGTCACTGGACAAACTTCACCACAGGGGAGAGAGAACAGAAGCAAGAGGAACTACGACCCTGCAGCCTGGGGAAAGGAGACCTCAAATACTGTAAAATAGAAAAAATGAGAAGACAGATAAATATATTGCAGACAAAGGGGTAAGATAAAAATCCACAAGACCAAATAAATGAAGAGGAAATAGACAAACTACCTGAAAAACAATTCAGAGTAATGGTAGTAAAAATGATACAAAATCTCAGAAATAGAATAGAGGACATATAAGAAACATTTAACATTTAATTCTTCTAGGTTAACATTTAATCTAGAAGAATTAAAGAGCAAGCAAATAGTAATGAAGAGTAATGAACAACACAATAACTGAAATTAAAAATACTCTAGAAGCAATCAATAGCAGAATAGCTGAGGCAGAAGAATGGATAAGTGGGCTGGAAGATAGAATGATGGAAATAACTGCCACAGAGCAGAATAAAGAAAAAAGAATTAAAAGAAAGGAGGACAGTATCAGAGACCTCTGGGACAATATTAAGTGCACTAACATTCAAATTATAGGCATCCCAGAAGAAGAATAAAAAAAGAAAGGGTCTGAGAAAATATTTGAAGTGATTGTATTTGAAAACTTCCCCAACATGGGAAAGGAAATAATCAAGTCCAGGAAGAGCAGAGAGTCACATACAGGATAAATGGAAGGGGAAACAGGTCGAAACACATATTAATCAAACTAACAAAAATTAAACACAAAGAAAAAATATTAAAAGCAGCAAGGGAAAAGCAAAAAATAACATACAAGGGAATCCCCATAAGGTAAACAGCTGATCTTTCAACAGAAACTCTACAGGCCATAAGGGAGTGGCAAATATATATTTAAAGTGATGAAAGGGAAAAACCTATAAACAAGATTACTCTACCCAGCAAGGATCTCATTCAGATTTGACTGAGAAATCAAAAGCTTTACAAACAAGCAAAAGTTAAGAGAATTCAGCACCACCAACCAGTTTTACAACAAATGTTAAAGGAACTTCTCTAGGCAGGACACACAAGAGAAGGAAAATACCTACAAAAACAAACCCAAAACAATTAAAAAATAATAACATAAATAAATATCGATAATAACCTTGAATGTAAGTGGATTAACTGCCCCAACCAAAAGACACAGACTGGCTGAATGGATACAAAAACAAGACCCATATATATGCTGTCTATAAGAAACCCACTTCAGACCTAGGGACACTTACATACTGAAAGTGAGATGATGGAGAAAGATATTCCATGCAAATGGAAATCAAAAGAAAGCTGGAGAAAAATACTCATATCAGACAAAATAGACTGTAAAATAAAGACTATTACAAGAGACAAGGAATGATGCTACATAATGATCAAGGGATCAATCCAAGAAGAACATATAACAATTGTAAATATCTATGCACCCAAAAGAGGAGCACCTCAATACACAAGGCAAATGCTAACAGCCACAAAAGGAGAAATCGACAGTAACACAATAACAGAAGGCAGCTTTTACACCCCACTTACAGCAATGGATAGATCATCCAAACAGAAAATAAATAAGGAAACACAAGATTTAAATGACATATTAGACCAGGTGGACCTAATTGATATTTATTGGACTTTCCATGCAAAAACAAGAGAATACACTTTCTTCTCAAGTGCTCATGGAACAATCTCCAGGACAGCTGACATCTTGGGACACAAATCAATCCTCAGTAAATTTAAGAAAATCGAAATCATATCAAGCATCTTTCTTGACCAAAACACTATGAGACTAGATATTATTTACAGGAAAAAAAAAAACCTGTAAAAAATATAGTCACAAGGCGGCTAAAACAATATGCTACTAAACAACCAAGAGAACACTGACGAAATCAAAATATCTAGAAACAAATGACAATGAAAACACAATGACACAAAACCTATGGGACGCAGCAAAAACAGTTCTAAGAGAGAAGTTTATAGCGATAAAATCCTACCTCAAGAAGTCAGAAAAATCTCAAATATACAACCTAACCTTACACGTAAAGCAATTAGAGAAAGAAGAACAAAAAGTCCCCAAGTTAGCAGAAGGAAAGAAATCATAAAGATCAGAACAGAAATAAATGAAAAAGAAATGAAGACAATGTTAGCAAAGATTAATCAAACTAAAAGCTGTTTTTTTGAGAAGTTAAACAAAATTGATAAACCATTAGCCAGACTAATCAAGATAAAAAGGGAGAAGACTCAAATCAATAGGATTAGAAATTAAAAAGGAGAAATAACCTCTGATACCACAGGAATACAAAGAATCACGTGAGACTACTACAAGCAGATATATGTCAATAAAATGGACAACCTGGAAGAAATGGACAAATTCTTAGAAAAATACAACCTTCCAAGACTGCACAAGGAAGAAATAGAATATATGAACAGTCCAATCACAAGCACTGAAATTGAAACTGTGATTAAAAATCTTCCAACAAACAAAAGCCCAGGACCAGATGGCTTCACAGGCAAATTCTATCAAACATTTAGAGAAGAGATAACACCTATCCTTCTCAAACTCTTCCAAAATATAGCAGAGGGAGGAACACTCCCAAACTCATTCTATGAGGCCACCATCACCCTGATACCAAAATCAGATAAAGGTGTCACATAAAAGAAAACTACAGGCCAATATCACTGATGAACATATATGAAAAAATCCTCAACAAAATACTAGCAAACAGAATCTAACAGCACATTAAAAGGATCATACAACATGATCAGGTAGGGTTTATCTCAGGCATGCAAATGTTCTTCTTTATATGCAAATCAGTCAATGTGATATACCATGTTAACAAATTGAAGGACAAAAACATATGATAATCTCAATAGATGCAGAAAAACTTTTGATAAAATTCAACACCCATTTATGATAAAAACCCTCCAGAAAGAGGGCATAGAGTCAACCTACCTCAACATAATAAAAGCCATATATGACAAACACACAGCCATCATTCCCAATGGTGACAAAATGAAAGAACTTCCCCTAAGGTCAGGAACAAGACAAGGGTGCTACTCTCACCATTACTATTCAACAAAGTTTTGGAAGTTTTAGCCATGGCAATCAGAGAAGAAAAAGAAATAAAAAGGATCCAAATTGGAAAAGAAGTAAGATTGTCACTGTGTGCAGATGGCATGATACTATACATAGAAAATCCTGAAGATGCCATCAGAAAATTGCTAGAGCTAATCAATGAGTTTTGTAAAGTAGCAGGATACAAAACTAATGCACAGAAATTTCTTCCATTCCTATATACTAACAATGAAAATCAGAAAGAGAAATTAAGAAACAGTGTCATATACCATTGCAACAAAAATAATAAAATACCTAAGAATAAACCTATCTAAGGAGGCAAAAGAACTGTATACAGAAAACTATAAGACACTGATGAAAGAAATCAAAGGTGGTAAAACCAGATGGAGAGATATATCATGTTCCTGGATTGGAACAATCAACATTTTGAAAATAACTATACTACTCGAGGCTATCTACCAATTCAATGCAATCCCTATCAAATTACCAACAGCATTTTTCACAGAACTAGAACAGAATATTTCACAATTTGTATGGAAACAAAAAAGTTCCCTAATAGCCAAAGCAATCTTGAGAAAGAAAAACGGAGCTGGAGGAATCAGGCTCCCTGACTTCAGAATATACTACAAAGCTACAATAATCAACAGAGTATGGTACTGACACAAAAACAGAACTATAGATCAATGGAACAGGATAGAAAGCCCAGAGGTAAACCCACATACATGTGGTCACCTTATCTTTGACAAAGGAAACAAGAATATACAATGGAGAAATGATAGCCTCTTCAATAAATGGTCCCAGGAAAACTGGACAGCTACATGTAAAAGAATGAAATTAGAACACTTCTTAACACCATACAGAAAAATAAACTCAAAATGGATTAAAGGCCTAAGTGTAAGGCCAGACACTATAAAACTCTTAGAGGAAAATATAGGCAGAACACTCTATGACATAAATCACAGTAAGATTCTTCTTGACACACCTCCTAGAGAATGGAAATAAAAATAAACAAATGGGACCTAATGAAACTTAAAAGCTTTTGCACAGCAAAGGAAACCATAAGCAAGATGAAAGACAGCCCTCAGAATGGGAGAAAATATTTGTAAATGAAGCAACTGATAAAGGATTAATCTCCAAAATATACAAACAGCTCATGCAGGTCAATATCAAAAAAACAAACAACCCAATCTAATAGTGGGCAGAAGACCTAAATGGACATTTCTCCAAAGAAGACATACAGATTGCCAACAGACACATGAAAAGATGCTCAACATCACTAATCATTAGAAAAATGCAAATCAAAACCACAGTGAGGTATCACCTCACACCAGTCAGAATGACCATCATCAAAAAATCTAGAAACAATAAATCCTGGAGAGGGTGTGGAGAAAAGGGAACCCTCCTGCACTGTTGGTGGGAATGTAAATTGATACAACCACTATGGGGAACAGTATGGAGTTTCCTTAAATAAACTAAAAATAGAACTACAGTATGTCCCAGTGATCCCACTACTAGGCATATACCCTGAGAAAACCATCATTCAAAAAGATCTATGGACCGCAATGTTCATTGCAGCACAAATTACAATAGCCAGGACATGGAACCAACCTAAGTGTCCATCAACAAATGAATGGTTAAAGAAAATGTGGCCCATATATACAATGGAATATTACTCAGCCTTAAAAAAGAACAAAATTGAGTTATTTGTAATGAGGTGCATGGACCTAGTGACTGTCATACAGAGTGAAGTAAGTCAGAAAGATAAAAACAAATACCATATGCTAACACACATATATGGAATCTAAAACAAAATGGTACTGATGAACCTAGTGGCAGGGCAGGAATAAAGACGCAGACATGGAAAATGGACTTGAGGACACGGAGGGGAAGGGGAAACTGGGACAAAGTGAGAGAGTAGCATTGACATATATACACTACCAAATGTAAAATGGATTGCTAGTGGGAAGCTGCTGCATAGCAGAGGGAGATCAACTCAGTGCTTTGTGATGACCTAGAGGGGTGGGATAGGGAGAATGGGAGGGAGGCTCAAGAGGGAGAGGATATGGGGGTATATGTATACATATAGCTGATTCACTTTGTTGTACAGCAGAAACTAACACAACATTGTAAAGAAAGTGTAGTAAAGATAGATTATATATATATATATATATATATATATATATATATATATATATATATATATATGAGTAAATATCTACTAGCAGGAAAAAGTAATATGGAATGAACACTGAGTGCTAAGGGAATGGCAAGAGGCATAGCTAACCCAACTTTTTTATGAGTTGAAAGGTAAGATCTTGGCTTAACTCTGGAGTTTATTATTGGAAAACTTTTAGGAAAGTTCCTAAATCAGAGTAGCAAGTCTACAGATTTCTGAGTAGCACAACTAGTAGAAATAGCTTTCAGTTGGAAAAGCAAAGTTTGTATGCTTTAACACTGTTTATTCTATGATAGTCCCTCAAAATGCTACCACAAATTGATGTATGATAATCAATTTGATTTGATTTAAGAGGAAACTTTGAATTTGTGAACAAAAATTTTACTTCTCATTCAGGATTAATTTTCTTAATGGATGAGACAAAGCACAAGGACATAAATTTTCAGCAAATAACCAAATAAAATTTTTAAACCCTATTTCCCCCCCCTCCAGATTTATTGAGATATAATTGACATATAATTTTGTGTAAGCTTAAAGTGTACAACATGTTAATTTGATACACTTACATATAGTAAACTGATTACACCGCAGCTTTCACTAACACCTCCATTACATTACATGATTATTGTTTCCTACTTTTGGTGAGAACATTTAAGATTTACTCTCTTAGCAACTTTCATGTATAAAGCAGTATTATTGACTATAATCACCACACTGTACATTAGATCTCCAGAATTTATCATCTTAAACCTGGGAATTTGTGCTGTTTGACCAATATCTCCCCATTTTCTCCACTTCCAGCTTCTGGTAACCACCATTCTACTTTCTATTTCTATGTTTTCAGCTTTTCAAGACTCCATATAAAAAGTGATATCATACAGTATGTATCTTTCTCTATCTGGCTTATTTCACTTAACATAATGCCCTCAAGTTTCACTCAAGTTGTTGCAAAAGGCAGGATTTCCATTTCCATTTTACATGGCTAAATATTATTCCATTGTATACATATACAACATCTTCTTTATTCATTTATCCATTGATAGGCATTTAGGTTGTTTTCATCTTTTGTCTATTGTGAATAATTCTGCAACGAACATAGAAGTGCAGATATCATTTTGAAATGCTGTTTACATATTCTTTGGACATATACTCAGAAGTGAGATAGCTGAATCATATGGTAGCTCTATTTTTAATTTTTTGATGAATCTCCGTACTGTTTTCCATAGAGACCAAATGGATTAACATTCCCACCAACATTGCACGAGGGTTTCTTTTACTCTATATCCTCCCCAACACTTGTTATCTCTTGCCTTCTTGATGATAGCCTTTCTAACTGTGTAAGGTTATGTCTCACTGTGGTTTTGATTTGCATTTCCCTGATGATTAGTTCTGTCGAGCACCTTTTCATCTACCCATTGTCCATTTGGATGTCTTCTTTGAAAAATGTCTGTTTAATACCCCTGCTCATTTTTAAAGTTGGATTATTTGGGGGTGGGTTGTGATTCATTTGTATGAATTTGTTTTATATTTTGGATATTAACTCATTATCAGATATATGATTTGCAATTATTTTTCCCAATCTGAAGATTGCCTATTCTGTTTTGTTGAATGTATCTTTTGCTGTCAGAAACTATTTTATTTGACGTAGTCCCACTTAATTTTTGCTTTTGTTGTTTTTCCTTTTGGTGTCATATCCAGAAAAATTTTGCAAGGCCATGTCAAAGAGACTGTTTCTCTATGTTTTCTTCTAGGTGTTTTATGATTTCAGGTCTTCTGAGTAATTAATGCATTTTGAGTTCATATTTGTGAGTGGTGTAAGGTAGCGGGCAAATTTTATTTTTCTGCATTTGGTGTTCCAACTTTCACAACAACGTTTATTGAAGAGACTGTCCTTTCCCCATTGAGTATTCTTGGCTCTCTTGTGAAATATTAGTTGACCATGTATTACTGGTTTTATTTCTGGGCTCTCAATCTCTTCAAATTGTCTATTTTTATCCATTACTATACTGTTTTAATTGTTATAACTTTATAACCTAGTTTGAAATCAGGAAGTGTGATGCCTCTGGCATTTTTCTTCTTTTTCATGTTGTGTTGGCTATTTGACATCTTTTGTGGTTCCATAGAAATTTTAGTAATGTTTTTTCTATTTCTGTGAAAAATGCCATTGGTATTTTGATAGGGTTTGCATTAGATCTATAGATGGCTTGGAGTAATATGGGCATTTTAACAATATTACTTATTCCAATACATGAATGTTTGATATCTTTCCATTTTTTTGTGTGTTCTTCAATTTCTTTCACCAACATCTTACAGTTTTCAGTCTACAGACCTTGCACTTCCTTGCTTAATTTTATTCCTATTTTATTGTTATTTATTCCATTTTGAATGATTATTTTATTGATTTATTTTCCTGATATTTTGTTGTTAGTGTATAGAAACACAAGTGATTTCTGATGTTTATTTGGTAACCTACAACTTTCCTGAATCAACTGAGTAGTTCTAACAGTTTTTGATTGTAGTCTTTAGGGTTTTCTATATGTAAGTTTATACTATCTACATGCAAATTTTACTTCTTCATTTTACTTTTTCCTTTCTGATTTGGATACTTTTTCTTGCCTGATTGTTCTGGTTAGGACTTTCAATTCTATGTTGAATAGAAGTAGTGAGACTGGGTACCCTTGTCTTGTTCCTGATCTTAGGAAAAAAAACTTTCAATGACTCAGCATTAAATATGATGCTATACGTGGGCTTGTCAAATATTGCCTTTCTTATGTTAAGGCACATTCCTTCTATAACCAGATGTTGAGAATTTTTACCATGAAAGGATGCTGTATTTTGTCAAAAACTTTTTTCTGTATCTATTGAGATAATCATATGATTTTTATCTTTCATTCTATTAATATGGCACATCACATTTATTGATTTGCATATTAGAACCATTCTTGCATCCCAGGGATAAATCCTATTTTATCATGGTGTATGATCCTTTTAATATATAATTGACTTTGGCTTTTTAATTTTTTGTTGATAATTTTTGAATTTATGTTCATCATGGATATTGGTCTGTAGTTTTCTTGTAGTGTCTCTGTCTGGGTGTGATATCAGGGTAATGCTGGCCTTGTAAAACAAGTTCAGGAGTATTCCCTCTTCTTCAGATTTTTAGGAAGAGCTTAATAAGGATTGCTATTAATTCTTCATTAAATGTTTGGTAGAACTCACCAGTGAAACCACCTAACTCATCCTGGGGTTTTCCACACTGGATAGTTTTGATTACTGATTCAATCTCATTAAAAAATATAGGTCTATTCAGATTTTCTATTTCTTCATGATATAGTGTTATTAGTTTGTGTGTTCTTAGAAACTTATCCATTTCTTCCAGATTGTCAAATTGTTTGCATATAATTTTCATAGTAGCATTTTCTGATTTTTTGTATTTATGTGGTATCACTGTAATGTCTTTCATTTCTGATTTTATCTATTTGAGTGTTTTCTTAATTTGTCTAGCTAAAGTTTTGTCAATTGTATTTATCTTTTCAGAAAACTAGCTATTAGTTTTGTTGATCTTGTTACTGAACTTGGTTTTTTTGCCCAACGTGAAACATGCCAAACACTGAGACACTGAGATTCACAGCAGATAAAAGGTTTATTCATGAGGCAGTCAAGTGAAGAGATAGAAGAAAAAATTTCAAATCTGCCTCCTCCAAGGTGAGGGTCTTGGATATTTATGTGATAAAGCTGAGTCATGGGGAGCATAGGGAAAGGTGATTGAAGATAAGAAAAATGTAAGGTAAATGTTTTTCTACACAGGTACAACTAAGCTAAGGGCTTCTTCATTGGATGCATGTTCAAAAAATGGTGGCATTAGTCTGTTGTGATAGTGGAGTTTTGGGCCCTCTGATGACAAAATGTTACAGATTTGACACTCATGCATGCCCATTTGGAGAGTTGGTGGTCCCAACCAGTCTTAACTGGCTTGAGCTCAAATTGAACACATCAGACTCCAAGTTCCTGAAAAACAATCTGGGCAAAATCTTATTGTTTAGGCTACATGACGCTTGGAGGACAGGCAAGTTTTTTTAGCAACAGAGTGAGCTTGATCAGTGAAGACAGATTATAGTGCATTATTTATTAAGCAAGTTATGTATCTATCCTTGACTTCAATCTTTTTTAATGTTTATTTGGTCTCTATTTCTGCTCTGATCTTTATTAGTTAGTTCCTCTGCTAACTTTGGGCCTTAGTTTGTTCTTTTTCTAGTTCTTCAATATGTAGCTTTATATTGTTTGAAGTCTCTCTCTTTTTTCTTAATGTACATATCAATATTTATCACTATAAACTTCCTTCTTAGAACTGCTTTTGCAACATCCCATAGGTTTTAATATATTTAGCTTCCATATTTGTTTGTCTCAATATATTTTTTGATTTTCCACTTGGTTTCTTTCTTGACAAATTGTTCAGGGATGTGTTGCTTAATTTCTACATATTTGTGAATTTTACAGCTTTCTTATTTACTAGTGATTTCTAGTTTCATACCATTGTGATTGGGAACTTAGTATCATTTTAATCTCAAATTTTCTTAGACATTTTTTGTGACCTATTATATGATCTAATCTGTAGAATGTTCCATATGTGCTTGAGAAGAATGTGTATTCTGCTGCTGTTGAATGGAATAAATGTTCTGTATATGTCTTATAGGACTATTTGGTATAAAGTATGGTTCAAGTCCAACATTTCTTGGTTTTCTGTCAAATAATCTATCCATTGTTGAAAATGGAGTACTCAAGTCCCCTACTATTACTGTATAGTTGTCTGTTTCTCCCTTTATATCTGTTACTATTTGCTTAATATATTTAGGTGTGCCAATGTTGAGTGCATATTTAGTAACAATTGTTATATTGTTTACCTTTGTTTACCTTTTCTTTTGTCTCCAGTTACAATTTTTGACTTCAAGTCTATTTTGTTTGATATAAGTATAGCTATTCCTGCACTCTTTTGGTTTCCATTTGTATGGAATATCTTTTTCCATTTTTTATTTATTTCTTACTTTAAGCCTATGTGTGTCCTTAAAGCTGAAGTGGGTCTCTTCTAGGCAGTATATAATTGTGTCTCTTGTTGTTTTTTATTCATCTAGCCACTCTATGTCTCTTGATTGAAGAATTCAATCCATTTCATTTAGAGTAATTGATATTTAAGACCTCATTAATGCCATCCTATTGGTTTTTCTTCCTTTTTTGTAGTTCCCTTTTTCCTTTCTTCCTCTCTTGCTGCCTTCCTAAGTGAACTGATAATTTTCTGTGATGTTATGTTTTGATATCCTCCTTTTTATATGCTAAAAATCTACCATAGGTTTTTGGTTTATGGTTACTATAAGGCTCACATAAAATATCTTATAGATATAACAGTCTATTTTAAACTGATAACAAATTAACTTTGATTGCTTACAAAAATGATATCCTTTTATCCCCTTTTTAAATATTTTGACATCACAATTTACCTCTTTTTATATTTGTGTCCATTAACAAATTATTGTAGCTGTAGTTATTTTTAATATTCTGTAAGTAAACCATTATAGTAGAGTTTTGTGGTTAACACTCCACCACATTACAATTCTAGAGTATTCTAATCTTTTTACTTTTACCAATTTACTTTTACCAATGTGTTGTATATTTTCATATGTTTTCTTGTTACTACTTAGCATCTTTTCATTTTGGCTTGACAAATTCCTTTCAGCATTTCTAAAAGGCAGGCCTATTGGAAATAAATTCCTCATCTTTTGTTTATCTGGGAAAGTCTTTATTTGTCCTTCATTTGTGATGGACACTTTTGCCAGGTAAAGTATCCTTGGTTAACAGTTTTTTTTGCCAGTACTTTGAATATATTATCCCACACCCTCCTGCCCTGTAAACTTTCTGCTGAGAAGTCTGCTAATAAATAAACTTATGGTGGTTTCTTTGCAAGTTAAAAGATATTTTTTTTCCCTCTTTCTGCCTTTAAGATTCTCGTTTTGTCTTTGAATTTTTTTTTATTTTTTTTTTTTGCAGTATGTGGGCCTCTCACTGTTGTGGCCTCCCTTTGTAGAGCACAGGCTCCGTATGCGCAAGCTCAGCGGTCATGGCTCACGGGCCCAGCTGCTGCGTGGCATGTGGGATCTTCCTGGACCAGGGCACAAACCCGCATCCCCTGCACCAGCAGGCAGACTCTCAACCACTGCGCCCCCAGGGAAGCCCTTCTCTTTGATTTTTGACAGTTTTATTAAAATGGGTCTGGCAAAAAATCTCTTTAAGTTAATTATGTTTGGTGACCTATGAGCTTCATTCATTTGAATATCCAAATCTCTCCTCAGATTTGGGAAGTTCTCAGTCATTATTTCTTTAAATAAGCCTCTGTCACCTTCTTTCTCTCTCTTCCTTCTGGAATTCAAATCATTCACAGATTGGTTCTTTTGATGGTATACTATAGATCATGTAGGATTTCTTCACTCATTTTTATTCTTTTTAATTTTTGCTCCTCTGATTAATTTCAATTGATTTGCCTTTGTGCTTATTTATTATTTCTTCTGCTTAGCCAATCTGCTGTTGAAGCTCTCTATTGAAGTCTTCAGTTTAGTTATTGTATTCTTCAACTCCAAATTTTGCTTGTTTGTTTTTAATATTTTTTATCACTTTGTTGAACTCATTTTCTTTTTGTACTTTTTTTACTGGTATCATTAAATTGCTTAACTGTGTTCTCTGGTAGTTCTCTGAGCATCTTTAGAACAATTATTTTAAATTCTTTTTTTAAAGTATAATTCATTTACAATATTGTTTTAGTTCCAGGTGTACATATTTTAAAGGCTTTGTTGAGGAATTCCTGGATCTCTTTTTCTTAGGGACCAGTTACTGGAAGTTTACTATATTCTTTTGGTGGCATCAGGTTTCCTTGATTATTCATTATCCCTGTAGATTTGTGTAGATATCTGCACAATTAAAGAAGCAATCAACTCTTCCATACTTTATGGAATGACTTCAGTAAGGAAGACTTTCATCCCTGGGGATGCTGGATTGAGCTGTAACCCTGGATCTAATGATGCAGAATGCCAAGTGCAGAGGAGTATGGCAGTATTGGCTCTTGGGGGTCATGTTGGCTCTTTAGCTCAGGCCACTTGGGACTACAACATTGACATCTGTAGTCCTTAGTGAGAACTGCAGGGGTTCCACAGTGGCTATGACAGCTGTTGGGAGTCCTCAGCAATGCATCCAGGTCAAATTCCTAGGGACCAGGGCAGACAGCAGTGGTAGCCAGAGCTGGTTGTGTGCATACACTCAGCTGAGGGCTTTAGCTGCAGGTGCCTTGTAGTGTCAGGGCCCTGTTGTAGACACACATGCAGTGGTGGGTGGACCACATAGGTGGCAATGGCTGAGGAGGTCAACTGCAGGGGCCCTGGTTGTCAGCTTGTATTACCATAGCTACTGGGTTTTTCTGTAGAAAAGGTCACTATGAATTGTGATTTCTCCTGCTGCATGGCTGTTATTGGCAGCCTTGCTTTTCTTCCTTATTCTGAGCTGTGTCTCTGTATGTTTCAGCTTTGCTGGTCTGGGTAAAGTGAAATTGAAGTGGGACCTCTGTGCAATGTTCCCAAAGGGTGGGGAAGCTGGTTGCTCACATCACTCTTTCTTTCCTGATGAGCGTTACTCTAACTGGGGAATTCCCTTTTGGCACTGAGCAATGCTGGCTTGGCGGATGGGATAATGCAGACAAAATAAAGCTGTTTTTCTTTTTTTGTGTGCAGTTATTATCAATTTTTTTTGTTCTACTGTGTTGCTGAGAGTTTTTTAAGTGGGCTCCAGATCTCTTCCACAGCTGTTTTACTTTATGAATAACTGTCTAATTGTCCATCTTTGTTGTGGGACAGCAGCTGGGGTCTCGTACAACATTATCTTCTAAACTGGACTTTCATATTCTTTCACAGTTAGAACTAAATAAGTGTGTCTATTATAATTAATGTTAAGTTCATCTGAAGAGCATTTTTATTATATCAGTTTAGTCAATGATGTGTAATCAGCAAATTTGACGAGTCAATCTTCCAAATATATTAAGAAGCAGACAAAATATTCAAGCCCCCAAAATCTTAAAGATTGACAATAATTCCATTAACCCTATTCATTGTAGCTTTGTACTCAGGGTTCAGACTGCCTGTATTTGAATGAATGCTAGCTCTATTGCTGGCAATAGCTTTGTGATCTTAGCTCAACTGTAAAATAGGGAGTATAATTAGGTTCTACCTTGTAGAGTTGTGGTGAGAATTAAATGGCCTAATACATTGTAAAACATATAGAATAGTGACAGATCCATGCTAAATGTACAATAAATGCAACAGTAAATAGTATTATAGCTCTTCAAATATCTATAAATCTACCTATCTGCAAATATCCCATTTGTTATTATCTTTTTCTTAAATATATCACAAGAGATAATTACTTCAGAGGATACACAATAAAATTTTGAGTGCTTGGTTTCAAAAAGCTAGCAATTTCAATTTTTTTGCTTATTCTTTTTGTTAATATATCTTAGAATATGGTAATTTGAAAAGTCCTACATTTATGACATCTGGCTATAGAATATGGCATTTTGTATTGAATTTTATTTATGCTTTCTGCTTTCATCAGAATATTTGTGCCCTGACAGCTTTAAGTGTCTTTAAATATTTTTACATTATTATGAGACAAAATAAGAATAAAATCTGTCTGATTTAACAATGTGTAATGTTGCAAGGATATTTCCAATATGTTAATTTTTCCTACACCCATTTTATTATCTATTACTTAATATTATCATACGTAACAGATGAGTCTCAGAAGTGTATTATAATATTAATTTTGATTTGACTTTGATTAGATATACATTATATCTTCCATTATGTATCAGCCATGCTAATACTATAATAGGCTTTCATGTACAATAATCAAAGATTTATTACCTTAGCAACTTTTAAAATATTAATGGTGTCATGTATTGAATTATGATCAAAAACTATACAACTTTGGGTGGAGGAGTTTTTTCAACTCTGAAAAAAAATGGTATTTCTTATGAAAAGGAGCAGTGTTTTTCAAGTCTATGCCACTCCTTGAAACATATGAATATGTGTACTGTTCTTAAATAGCTGCAGATGGAAAGATAATACTGAAGACATTCCAATATTACTCTCATATATTTCCCATACAGTTAGCTTCAGAACAATCATGCATTTTCAATCATTCCTTATAAATTAAAGGGTAAATGCTTATTTAACATTTTTATGTCCATTTCCTTAATACTCCATATTTTTAACTAGTAAAAATGTGCTAGATCAGCACTTACATGTATATATTTTTTAATTTGAAATGTTTGAGAAAACACAGAATTTAGAAATTATTTCCCTGCATGCTTCTTTATGCCACGGGCAAGCTTAATTATGCAGAACATGCTTGGCTTCCTTTCCCACACCCTAGCCGCAAAGTGAGCAACATTGTGTTTTGTTTCTCTCGCATGGTTCTTGTGATGCCCAACAGAGAAACATGCAAGCTGGGTCCCTATTTTCTTTCTCACTATTGAATTTTCCTTCTGACCATTGAATTATACACACAGTGAATTTGCAATGCATCCTTCTGAAAATAGGGACATGATAAAAGAAAATAATTTGAATTAGATAGTCTAACTACTTTACTCTCAATCATAGATAGAATTGCATTTTTGATATGAAATAAGCTTTGACCAATTGACATTATTTCAGGAAACATTATAGAGTTATTTCTGGTTTTTCTTTACTATCACATTTGTTATAAAAGAAAAAAAATCTATGTCCCTTGTGAAATACCAAGCAAATAGATAACACTCTGAGTTAAACACTTTCATTCAACTAAGAACATTAAACGTAGAAATGGAAAATATGTAGTGGATGACTCAAAGCCTTTTTTGATGGCAAAATAAGATGGTCTTACAGCATTTTTCATGGCATATAAATTCATTAGCCCTACAATCTTAGCTGCTCATAACACTCAAGGCAGAAACTTTCTCTTCATTCATTGATATATAGCAAGTTTAAAGGGTGCTATTCTATCTGGTCTGTGTATATCACGCAATGATCACACAGAGAGTTTTCAGTAATCCTTTATTCCATCTTACAAATGGACTGCAAGCCATGTGAATCTGTTTTTAAATTTTTTTTTTATTTTATGCTCTCTATCTTCAGTCACACAGCTTTTGTACATCTTACATGTTTAGTGAATGTTTCTTTAACTAGAAGTTAGAAGAATTGGCCCCATTAAGCTTTTTATCTTCTAAAGATATTAGGCATAAATACCACAACCGTGGGTACATCTTTCACAAACACAACCCTAAAAGAGTCAGACAATAGAAATTATTTCTTAGGTGAAAAATCTCCAGAATTACCTGAAAAGAGAATAAACTATAACTTAACTAATAAACTATAGTTTATAGTTATAAACTATAACCATAAGAGAATGAAATAAAAGCAAACAGCATCACACCTAAAACAAACAAACAAGGAAACAAACAGGCAAAAAGACCTCATCCTTTAATACTGTAACAAGCTTGAAAATTATTATCAGTCATCTGTGAGAACTTGGAACTACTGGCTTCAAAATCTTAAGAAGGACCAAACTCTAATAGGACCAAGCAATTTTTATAAAATATCCATAGTAAACATATCAACATTTATCGAAGTAGAGAATGAAATTCTATTGTAAGCAAGTTAAGCAGCATCAAAATTGAACAAGGTAGGTGATGACACATATACACACAGCTATAAAACATAAGAAAATGCATAGCATATAAAGCTAAACGTAACAAGTACCCATTCCACTTTTCATGAAAAAAAAAAAAACCTGACTTGAATTAAAACAACCTCTGGAGGTACACTAATGTATATAATAGAAAACCAGTAAGTGTAAGGCGTGGGAAAAGTTCAGGCATTCCTTCTGCATATTGAATCAATTAATAACATGTACAAGGAAACCCTGATTATCTGAAGGAGTGGAGAAAAATGACTTGATTCTTTACAAGTAGTACAGACTATTATTAGTATTCCAGATAGACTGTGTTGTAGAGAGTTCATCATATGCTTTGATCTGCCTGCATCCACAGCTGGAAACTGTGCGCCTGACTCTGGAAGCAGTGGGATCTGACAGTCATCTCCATCAAGGAAAGTGAGTTAATGGTTGCAAATGTTAATCAGTAGATCAAAGCACAGAAGTGAGTGAAATTGGGTCCTTTAAAAAATCTGATTTCATTTCCTATGGACTAAAGCAATTAAAACATTCATAATTCACTTCTCAACTTACCCCATACTTCTTACCTGTAACTCTCTAACTCTCTGATCTATCCTTTCTCTTTTCTCTCTTCCTTCCTTCCTTCCTTTCTCTTCCTTCCTTCCTTCCTTCCTCCCTCCCTCCCTCCCTCTCTCCCTCCTTCCTTTCTTCTCTTTCTTTCTTCTTTTTTCTTTCTCTTCTTTCTCTCTTTCTCTCTCTTTCTTCCCTCTTTCTTTCTCTCCTCTCTCTCTTTTTCACTTTCTTTCTTTTCCTTTTTTTCTTTCTGAAAATTGGTATTTTTTAAATTTTTAGCTTAAAGAATCATCAGCATTTCAAGTGATCAGAGTAAAAAGTTACTTAAAACACACACATAATATAATTTTTATATTCACATTACACACATACATGGGCAGATGTGCACACACACGTCTGTTCCTAATGCTGTTGGAAAAAAATTTAAATAATAGAAACTTTAAGTATAAAACTGAATTAGAGGTATTATACTAGTTTGAGTTATCCTACATCTAACAATGACAATACTACCAAGGCAAAAAAGCCAAAACAAGCAAACTAATATTTTTGCCTTAATTCTTTTGTGCCTAGGCATTCTTGCACTTTCAGATTGGCTTGCTGACAAAGCTTCTAAAATGTGCTCTGATACTATAGTTTTGGGAAAGAAATCTTCCACAAAATATTCTTCCTATTTTTTAAATAGTCAAAAAGTTGGTTATCAGAATGATAATATTTCATGGTGAGTGGAAAGAAATGCTCTAACAGAAATAAAGAGAATTTGGTGAAAGTCAGAGAATCTCTGTTTGACAATTTGAATAGATAAAGAGAGAATATAACATTTCACTAAAATTCTCTCAGAGCGACAAAACCACTGCCTTTGCATGCAATACCTAACTGCATAATTCATGGTGCTAATCAAGTTCAAATGACCACATTTCAAGCTGAATATGTTTAAAATTTTAACATTTAAAATTTTTTCATAAAAATTAAGGGGGTATTAATGCAATTAACTGGCATGCCAAATTCACAAAGGATATATCAGAAATTAGTACTTGCAAATATTACTCCTTCTCCTCCTACTATAATTCCTACACTCCCCTCATCCCACCTTCCTGTCCGAACTTCCCCCGTGATTGTCTTCACTTAGGTAACACTTTGTATTTCCCAAGATTTTCACGTGCATTGTTTCAAATATCTTCTCAAATATTTCATTTCTTGGCACATTAGCCTTACCTATACTAGAAGCATTGATATCCTTTAACCAATAGGGTTTGAAACTTATCATGTTTGTCATGCTTGCTTGCTTACTGAGTACATAAAAGAGCATATACTGTTTTCTAGCTGTGGTATATTATGGCACTTTATGTAGTGGAAACTGTACTTACAACTACGCTCCAGTGCTAATTCTAATGCTAACATCAATGCTACTTACATTTTAAGATTAAAATTTAAAATGTAAATATGCATTACTTAAAAAATGTGTTAATGTTACTTTCATCATTTCTAATTTCAGAGTGGTGAAGACAGAGCATGTAATTATGCCTTGTCTCTCCATATCTGAGCACCACTGTCTGTTAGCTATCAGTTAACCAAACTATCCTAGCATTCCAAGACACTTACAGCTCCAACTGTTTAGAAGTGCTCATGACTAAACTCTCCGTGAAATGTTTTGCCTCAAAACATTATATGCCTTCATAGTACCTCACATTTTCCTACTTGTGCTTATGTAATTTAGTATCAATTTTAAGTATACTTTATGCATCCATGTAATTTATTTTATTGTGACTGCTTTATCACATTGACTTTTTAATTTATTAATAAAATGCCAACAATTTGAAGATAGTTTAAATATTTACCTAAGGCATAGTTAATTAAGCTACATGCTTAATTAAAAGTTCTGCATTTGCTCCTGAAAATATGGATGATTGACTAATAAAATTTTTAGTCCAATATTCAGATTCTTTTAGGTTCTCTGGATCCCCTGTGAAATTTGATTATTTTTTGTTTTAGTTGACTGTTTTGTGTTATCACCATTTTTTTCCATTGTATTAGATGTAATTGCACCAGCTTCCAGTTATCAAGTTTCCTTCTCAAGTTTCTTCTACTCTTTGAGTCATCTTATTTATGCAATATTTTAATTCTTACAACATATACTTTTGATAAAGGATAACCTTTTATCACATTTTGTAAGATTTGCCTTAGCAGTGCTATATGAGGTCTCTTTTCAAAAGATTTAGAGTAACTCCAACAAATTTTAAGCAACAGATCTCATTTGTCATTCAGTTTATCAACCAAATGTCGATGGAAAAAAACTGCTCTTTTGGGTCACTCTGTAAAGATGCTTTGTGAGATCTCAATTACTAAATACTGAAGTCAGAAATATATTTATGTCAGTTAGGTTTTACTGTGTAACATGTCACCCCCAAATGTAGTATCTTCAGAAAACAATCATTTAACTCATGTTTCTGTTGTTCTGCTAGGTATTTATTCCTTTCCAGGTGATTTGATTCACACTGACTTGGCTGGCTCTAGTGTGTGTAATTAGCTGAAAGTAGATGAAAAACTGACTAGCAGTTGGATGATCTAGAAAACAGTCACTCATATGGCAGGTGCTTGACAGACATTTGGCCAGGGACATAAGGACAACTGGGATACATGTCTCTTATCATCTTGCAAGTTATCCCAGGCTTCTTGGGGTTCCAAGAGCAATAAGAAAACAAACCCCAATAGAGAAGCACTTTCCAAGCATCAACTTGCATCATATTTGCTAATATAACACTGGCCAAAGCAACTCAGAAGGTTCACAAAAGATACAAGGGATGAAGAAATAGGCCTCTTGAAGGGAGGGAAAGAATGTATGGACATTTTTAGGAACTATTCTACATTGAATTAGTGTTTAGAGTTCCAGTCCTGGCCGGGTTGTGACCTTAAGCAAATCATATTGATGCTCTGCTTCTTTGCTTTCCCTGGTTAATGAGCTGAATCATATAAAATATCAGTCTTTTCATTTTTTTTGTTTACAAAAAATTCAAAGAAACATTGAAAACCAGTATTTACCAAAGCATTTGTTTTCCATTATAGCCAAAAAAGGTTTTTGAAATACAAAGAGTTTTAGTGAATTAATAAACTCACTTTTTAGAAGATTCAAATTTATTTTTAGAAAGTATAAATTTAAAAATACACAAATTAGAAAATTTGCTTAGTTTTACTTATTTGGTTTTGAGACAAATGAAATAAGAATTTCAATTGATAAATGATGCAATACTTAAACTATCTATAGCAACTAACAGATAATAAGTAAATAGAATTTTAGAGTCTAGTACTAATTCATATTCAAATAGTTGGCTATCAGAACAATGTTCTTTCAATTAAAGGTGATATACTGACTTAAAAAGTATATATATATATATATATAAATTTAAAAGTATATATATATATATATAATTTAACTTAGGACAAGATGTGGACTTTTCTGAATTGGCAAGTTTATTGTTTCTGCCATTAGAAAACAGATTTTCAAACAATCTTGAGGAGCTAGGGATATTACCTTTTACTGTTTTTCTAATGTGTACATAATGGGAAAAAAAGATTGCTTTCATTTCCATGACTGTTGATTTCATAATTCAAGAAAGTCAAACTTTAGACAAGCTGTCAAAGGGAACTTGCTAAACCATTCCTGATTTCTAGTTTCTTAAACCCTTTCCTCACTGAATTCCATAATCAAGATTAGCTGTGCACCTTCTCTCACCACCTCTGGCCAACATTCTTCTTACTGAGTACCCCCATTGTCCTTGATGTTTAATTTGGAACTAACAACATCTGTTTATTCCTCACATGCAGGCTCATTCATTTGTCAAAATTTGAATGAGTGAACACATGGTTTGGAATCTCCACGTCTTGGTTTGGGAGTGGGTGTGCAGTTTTATGAATATACTTAAACAATCTAGTCAAGGTCTCTAAACCTCAATTTCTCTACTATTACAATAGAATTGATAGTACTTTTTTGTAGGGTGGTTGGAATATTAAATGAAATTACTCTTAGCAAAATGCCAAATACACATTTAATAAATTAGAGGTATCATTTCCCTCACACGAATGAGACATTTTCCTGGAATATTAGTTTTAAACCTCCAGTGCCTTGTGAGATTTGACTTTGTTGAAAAAACAAATAGCTAACATTAGTCTAGCCTATTTTGTATGGTCTGTACCACCCTTATGATAAATCATTTACCAAGGACAATTAATGGATTGGTAAACCAAAATAAACAGAGCATTGTCTTTGTAATGGTTTATTTTTGTTACTAGTATTCAAGTAGTTTTTTATTTCACATTTCTTAGTACTTATTATTAACTGATAACTATAATGATACTATTAACACAAGAAAGACAAAACATTGTTATTTTTATCATAGTATTTTCCCTTAAATTACTTAGAATAAATTAGTATTCAGCATGTTTTTATATCAGAATATCTAGACTTTTGAATCATCAAATATTAAATTGTCTGTTAAGATAAAAAACTGAGCCTATTATTAAACTTCTCATATTTATTCCATTCTGGAGCATATTAGGAAGGGCATTTGTCAAAACCGCCATTTATTTTGGGTAAAAAAACCCCTGCATTACAGACTACAACATCTGTGAATGGAAACCTTGTCGAATGAGAAGGGCTCAGTTTGCCTGAGCCACATGAGACACTCAGCCAAACCTTTAAGACACAACTCTATTCCATGTACACCTCTTTCTGAAATTTCTGAACTTTGTTCCTCGAAGCTTCTTGTTCATCCGAGGGGCAAGAACTCAAGTCCCAAATTAGTAACCGTAAAATTTTTATTCAGTCTTTCATAAGTGAGTAGTCTTTCATTGTTTCTTCCATCTAAATATAAATATATATTTTTTTAATATGAAGACAAAATATACCTTGATATATTATTTAACAACACTGGAAACTTCTCTAGATTCAATTGTAGGTCACGTATCCCTTGAATTTTTTAGGGGTGGGGGACCCGAGTTCTTCCATAGAGACAAACTTTGAAACATTTTAAGCAAAACAATATGCATTTACTAAATGGAGCTATTTACGTCTTCATTGAGCTACACTGAATTTCACCAGCCCATATTATGGCAATCTGCCAAATGTGTCCCAAAAACTTCAAGAACAACATCATTCTGAACCGTGGCTACTATACTAATCAGGAAAATTTGGAACCAGAGTCGATTCCTTGAGTATTTGGGGGAAGGTTCTATATCCATTAGGACAAATATTCCTTAGCAATATACTAGAGAATTTGCAGACATTTTTGATATTCTTGTAATGGAGAAAACTGAGAGGAAGTTGTTTAGGCCAGATCTTTCTAAAGTACTTATCCAGACTTTCATGGTGGCACACATACCTTTTGGACAACTAGTGTAAAGCAGAAGAGGATGCTATCTATCTCAAGAAACCCTGATTTTGTTTTAATGTGAAAAGAAATTATGGAATAATGAAAAAAATTAAAAAGAGAAACAGCATTAGTTAATTCATCAAACATGCTATAGGAAAACATTGACATAAATATTATTTCTCATTCTTCATTACCAACAGCTATAAAAATAAGAGCTTCTCTTTTAACGGAAGAGCATATTTCTAAACTAATTTGACTTCAATAACATATTAGTTTCTGCAGCCTTTCTATTATTTTTACTGTTTAATATACTTACCAGATAAATAGCTAGCATAACAAATTTTTTTTTCTATTTTTCCTAAAAAACTAGCAATATTGCACAGCTTTGTAGTGCTTCAAATTTTCTAGTTTTAGCAATATTTGTGAATATACCTTGGAAAAGATATTTTTGGTAAAATTTTGAGAAAAGATGCACCCTATGGCTTTTGTAATTATTAAAAACCCAGAATGATTATTTCTGTTTCTTCCGAGAAACTTTACATTACCTATGAGAGTATGGGAATTACAAACATTTTTATTGGCAATTGAAATTGTTTTTAATATAAAAAACATGTGCAAATATCTGTTATTCTCAAAACACTTCTGAAAAATATGCAAATGTCTTGGGTCTCAAAATATTAAGGTTGTCCATTTTCCTCCATTTTCCCAAATGCCTACTTATTTTCTTTCACGTGTGGGTAATATTCAAAACTTTAGTTTGTTATCAAATTAAATTAATATCAGAGAGTTAATTCCCTCTTGTTTCATATTCAGAATCCCACTATGATATATTCAAATTTAAGGTCTTCATATTCAAGGATACAAACTGAACAGTATGTGATCCATTTAAGCTTTATTTTTTTAGGAAAATACATTTTTAAAAGCTAGGGCTTGATAAATGAATGAATACTTACATTTATTCACTTGTGTTCTTCATATATTCATAATGATTCTTTGTAAAAATCAGTTTTATTTTATGCATATGTTGTTATAAGTTAATCTTATATACACCATATTCAAGCTTTGCACTGATTACAACCTTTAATTAAGAAAAAGAAAACACAACTAATGACATTTCATTAGAACCCTTGAAACAAAACTGTGATTCTAATATGAATGCTTTAAATATTTTTTTTCTATCAAAACAGGTAGAAAAGTGATCATTTCAAGCACATAGTCATTAAGGGATACTTGATTAATTTATTCCCACCTTTTAATACATGTGAAAAATTACATTTGGCAAACAAAGGATATCAAACCAAGTTATTATTTTACCCTTTTGCTTAACTGTTATGTGTGTGAATGGCTCGTTGAATTGGCTAAAGTGACCTCTCCAGAACATACTTTGTATATGGTCTTAGCCTAGTAATTCCTTTAATTTTAAGTACCCATTATACTGCACCAGAATTTTCACATTTACTATCTACTCAATTCTTACAATCTTCTTGTGAGGCAAATAAGAGTACATCTATCATTTCATTTGTTAGATGAAGATACTGACCCTTAAATAAGATCAGTGGATTTATCTGTTTTACAGCTGTTAAATAAGGAGTAATTAAATTGACTTGAACCCTGATCTCCTCAGGGAAACATTTGATAAGTGGGTAAAATTGGGCACTGAATAGGAAGTAGAAGCACCTTTGTGATTCTGAAAGACAGGAAAAGACTAGTAAATAAAACCAACTTGCCCAATATATATAGAGCATTGAAAGTTAAAAATTATAAAGCTAACATATCAGAGGAACCAGGAAGGAAGAAAGGGTCCTTGACCCTAGCAAAATTTGATTGGTGATATAGCATATCTAATAAATATTTGTGTGAAATCTTTCTCTCTCTCTTTCTCATTCTCTTTATCATCTATCTGTACATATCTATAATTTTCATCTAGCTATCCATCCATCCATCCATGACTTACCTACTTGCCAAACTCTCATTTCACATAATTCTTTATCACCATTTCTCCACTTCCCCAGCCTTATTTGACTTAATAACAAAAAACAAACAAACTGGTGTAAAGGAGAAGACTAGAGAAGAAAGGAGTTAATGTTATGATCTTGAAAATTAAAAACAAAATCATTAGCATCTGAATAATAGAGAGGTATGGATGTTAATTTTACAAATAGAACCATAAATTCCATTCAGTGTGAAGCAAATTGGAAAAAATTCAGTACTTTTAATGGCTTAACCAGCTGTGAATTGAAGGACATGCAATACACATGGAATTTATTTTTTATATATTTTTTCAGCATATGCAAGGACTTAGTTCCCCATCATCATTCATGGCTGTTGTTCAGCTAATTTTTGGCAGGTTGTAGAAACAATTTCTCCACAGTCACCAAGTGGCTCATTTCATTTATATCATGAACACCATTTTGCATTCAAAAATAAAAACACATATCAAATGGATTGCAAAATACAAAGAGTACACAATGAAGTGGGAAGCCACTAAATTACTATCCACCAGCTTTTCCATTTTATTGCCCATGTGAACTAAATTGAACAATTCCAGATGTTTTAAGGTTTCTGAGAGATACAAGATAATCTTCCTCTCTATCATTGCCTTTGGTCAAATAGTTCCTCATTTTCTAGCATTGTTCCTACTTGCAATTTTAAAGGAAAGACAAAGCGGGTTAATTTTATCTTTCAGGCCACCACAAGTGGCCTACTGACTTTCTTCTCCACTCGATCTTTTTAACAAGTTTTAGTAAAATGGCCCTTATTTAAAGTGGCAGAATCCAAGGTCTCAATTATAAACTACTTAAGGAAATATATTTTAGGCATGAGCTATCCTGGCAATTGATTCACTACTCTTATACCTTTGTGTATGTAACTAGAGACTTAAAGTATTTTTGTTTATTTGCTGGCCAGTTTTTGGAATAAGGAATGCCAATATTATTGGGCTTTAGTGACCTCAATGAAAAACAACATTCCTTTCAATGAATGTGGGTAGTTGGTCTTCTAACACAAATACTTTTTAAGCTGTGGTTAGGGGACTTATTTGGCTTTCTAATTTCCTTGTCATGTTTTTTTAGGATTTACTTTGCTTTGATGATCAAATTGAGGTAAACAAAAATCATTCTTAGTATTTTTAAACAATGTACCCGAACTATTACTTACTAGTAAATTAAAATTTTCATTTTCAGATCATATTAACATAAGTTCTTTTTGTTCCTCAAGAAAAAGGAAAAAAATCCATCTAAAGTAACTAAAAGTCATAATCATTACTTTTAAACTATTTGTATGAATGTTTGTAATTCAGGTTAGAAATATTACTTTGAAAGAAGTAATTTATTCCTAATTTAAGTCTATGAGTTTAATATATTTTATTAAATCTTAAAAGTACTCTTTATATACATTTTAACACTTGATCATCAAAATAGGTAAATAGTATGGAGAAAATTAAATTTTGAAAAATATACTGCTTATGTATATTTTTTTCCAAGATCCCTTTAGATATATTATATATCCTAAATACAATAGATAGGAGAAATAACGTATGCTTAATAAACTAATGGTAGCCTGGTTCACATGGTCATCATAAGGGCAGGAAAGTATCATTTAAACACCTAATATCAGATTTTGTATGTTCCTTGTCTCATTATCAACTTATGACTGATTACTGTCATGATTAGTACTTTTTAAAATGATAAATATAAACAAAGAAATTTAAGTGAAGTGTTCAAGGTCTTATTATATTCTATATAAGTTGTGAAATTTTGCTCCTCCAAAGATGGTAGCAAACTCACACACACAAAATGAAGGTATAGAAGAGAGAGGTTTCCAGAGACATAAATAAGATGACCATGTAATTTATCACTCAAACCAAAACACTCTTGGAAATAAAAAGGGAATCTATTCGTAATTACACAGGGACCCAGATATAAACTGGGACTTTTCCTGTACAAAGTAGGACATAGTGTATCTCTAGACACAAGGGATCCAAAACAGACAAGACATGCCATGGTTTAAATTTAACCAAGGCCCAAAGAAATCTCTTCAGTTTCAATCAATTAAGTAATTAATTTGTCATTCTTAATATAAACAAAATCTATGTATTGAAAGCTTACTATGAACTAGGCACTTCATGAGTCTTTGTAGTTTAAACAATGATTAAGAAAGATAGGGTTCCTATCCCCTTTGGAGAGCCATCAGGCAAATAAGAGAAGTAGACAAGGACAAGTAAGAAAATGAATAAATAACTATAAAAATGACACCAACAATGAAAGAATGATGTGCATCTACACATGTCTCTTTGAAGGAGAGCCAATTAAGCCTGTTGTACCCTAGGGTAAATAGATCACTGGTTCAGGTCTGGAAGAGAGGGACAGGAAGGGAGAGGAGAAAATTTGAAGTCTTCTGCTTGGCTGAGTGTAATTCTCAAAGAAGCAGGTGATAGTAACTTGTTATTAGTGAGAACATATAGTAATTTGGAGTGGATCTACTAGCTGAAATATGAAGAAAATGTTTTCAGGCAAAGGTAAAAGTAAATACATCCAAAGTTTTTGCAGGTCATGGGGCTTAAAAATAGCTCCTGTGAATTGGAACAAGGCAGGTATGGAGTAGGGGTGATCAGGAAACAAGTTTAGAGTGCAGTGGGAGTCAAATCAGTCATGGACTATGTAGAGCATGGGGAACAACTGATTTCTCAGGGTTGTCAGATGCTACAAAGGGTTAAACGAAAATCAGTGACATGATTGGATACAAGTTTGAGAAAAAAATTACTTTGGCTTCATCCTTCATTCTTCATCTCCATTGCATTAACTGTAACTTCATTAACATCCATTGTGTCCAGATTTTAAAAAGTAAACAGAATTTAGCCATTGATATAATATTTATCCTTTTCCTTCATATTCCATTTTTATTTTTGGTGGTAAGAAACCACTGTAGAATATAAATCTGGCCAGACCACAAGTGTCCAACTCTCTAGGGACACATTTGTTACAGTGCATTTGGGTGGTATTTTCCTTATTTTAGTGAAAGTGAAGTGAACATTTAAAAAAAGAAACGAAAAAGATGCTTAGAAATCTGACTACTAGAAGAAAAAAGTATTTCTGTTCCCATGGTAGTAGGCAAACTTCTAAGATAGTTCTCAACAAACCTCACCTCCTGGTACTCATGACCTTTGACAATCTGCATCCCTAAAGTGTGAACAGATCCTCGTGACCAGTAGAATTTAGTAAGTAGATGGGATTTTAGTTCCATAATTAGCTAATTATTTGGCTTGGTCAAAAATTTAATTTGGGTTTTTCTGTAACATCTTATAAATACCTGAACGAACATCTTGGCTAACCCAATATCTTACAAAAGATTGTAACTTCCATATTGGTAGCAGATTCTCTCCATTGCTTTCTTGCCTCGCACACTTTGATGAAGTTAGGCCTAAATGGCAAGGCTTCTGACCAGTAACTGGTGGGAAACTGATTTCTGCCAACAACCACTTAGTTTGGAAATGGATCCTTCACCAGTCGGGCCTTCAGATGAGACTCCTGTCTGACACCTTGATTGCAACCTTGTGAGAGACCTTCAGTCAGAACACCTAGGTAAATCATACCCAGATTTCTGACCCAAAACAACTATAAGGTAGGAAATGTGTTGTTTTGAGTTGCCCAATTTTGTGGTAATTTTTTTACATAAATAGGTAATTAAAACACAATGAAATACAGTTTTACTCTTTTAAAACAGAGACTGGGGGCTGTTCTTTTGCCTCTTTCTGAAATGCAGGATTTGTAGCACTGAGGGTGAGGAATTGTATTTGAATAAGAAGGCAGAGATTTTCAAGCATTAGTTACTTTCAAATAGTGAAAAATTAATGGTTTGTTTTACCTATTAAGGAAAATACATATTCTTCTTTTTTTTCAGTAACTTAATACTCAGTTTGAAGTATGTTTGTTGGTAATATTTTAGTTATTTCATATTCTTTCTGAAAGGTATGACATATTCTTTATAAAGGGGATGACTGTCTTTTTCAATAATTGTGTTAGATCAGGTTCTCTAGAAGCACAGGCTGAAACTGAGATTCTTGTTCAAGTATTTTATTGAGAGAGTGCTCTCAGAAGAAAAGGATTGAGGGAAACAAGATAGGGCAGGGAATGAGCTAAACAAAGACATCATCTCATTTGGAGATTAACTGGAGTCTGAACTCAAGGAATTTCTGGAGCACAGCTACACTATGGAGTTGGTTTCTCTCTTGAGGAAATGACCCAACATTTTGCATCCCAATGACAGCCAGTTACTGAAGTAAGGGGAAGCTCCCATTGGGTGAGGGCAATTCTCAGGGAAAGCAGCTCTCACTGTTATTAGCCAACACTCACAGCAGTTAAGGAGTAAGTGTCTCCCAACTAAAAGGCAGAGGCACCAATAGCATCCACTACAAGGTTTGTATATTCTGATTATTTTTTTCTCTTCAGATATGCTAAACAAATGGACATATGCAACATTTTAGTCATGACACTTTGTAAAAATTATCAATAGATGCTAACTTTAGGATGATAAAGGTTTTGAAAGTGGGTATAATTTTTTGGGGGGTGATTATGTAATCAATTATTCAATAAGTATTAATTGAAGGACTTTTGTATGTGAACACATTATTGAATATGTTAAGTAATGCAAAGATGTATTTTTCTTTAGTGTTTTATAACCCAGCTATGATGAAAAGAGACATTTTTAAAAGTTACTACTTTTGTAAATAACTGGATATTAAATCAGTATTTTATAAAAAATTTAGTAGATTTCACTTACAATAGGTTCTCTTGTTCTTAAAGAAATAAAAAAAACTTTCAGATTTTCCCCTACTGACACAAATTATTTTTATTATATCATATTTTAATATTTGTAAACTTAAAATTAGGTCTACATATAAATATAGTGGATCAAAATTGAGTGGCCATAGCTTGAAAATGGTCATGATCCATAATATGCTTATATTAATTTTAAATTGTTGTTAAATAAAATCACAACAACAAAATCATACAGCTTCCAGGATTCCCAAATGTCTCTAAACTCCTAGTAGCCTGTAAAATTTAAATGGAGGAATAAAGTTATTTTATTGTCATATAAATAAATAAAATATAATTTCAGAAAAAAAAATCACAGAGAAGTTGGATATGTACTACAAATGAAGAATAGGACATTTTGCATTAATTGAAGAGAAGGGGGAGGGTATAACCCAAGAAGGAAGATTAACTTTGAAGATGGGGTAAGGTGTGTTTGGGCAAAATGTAGATCATTGTACTAACTATAACCTCAGTTTCAGAATTGTGTAATTAAAATTATGGGACCCAAATAATAATATTATGTAAGATCATACAATGTTTTGCACATGGTACATTACACAAATTTATATGAAGTAACTTAAATCAGTGTATCAATTTTCACATTTACTGAGGTTTTGTGTTTGCATAATCTTAGGTAATAACACATACCCACTATGTTTGCTTTGAATATACCAGTTCATTCAGTTCACATTTGCTTTCTCTATCGAAGATTCTTGGCTGGCTACTGATAAGATAAATCCTAGTGTTTCTTGATTTTTCACTCTTTAGAAAATCCATTCAATTTCTTCCCACTTTTGACATTAGGTCAACCCACCTCTGAAAGCATTGTGTTGAAATGGCTGTCCTCTTGTATTCCTCATTGTTGTTTTTTGGTGAAATTGTCACTTGAGGGTCAAATTAGAGCTCATTCAACCAGAGCCATAGCTGCCATGGTAATCAGCTTCAGGTCATCTTTTCCACTTGAGATTTTCAGAGGAGACACTTGTAGTTCATTTTCTACTTTTACAAAGCATTACTGTCTATTGGTTGTATTGTGTAATGAATTCGAGTTTGGGTTTACAATTTTTATAAATTTACAGTTTCTGATTGTTACTATTTATTTGATTTTCACCCTTGACCTCAGGTTTTCTTTATTACAAAAATATCTATCCTTTTTAATGTTTTTTGATATTAAATTTTATTGGCTCAATTTATTAGCTAGCTAATAGCATAGGATTCAGCTCATATATCTTCCTAAATCTAAGAAAAAAATCTCATGAAATTTAGCATCAGGGCTTGTATGTAAGCATTCTACATATTATTGGTATAAACATCACTTTTTTTTTTGTACATTCTATAGTGGCAATACATCCTGACAGATGATAAACATAGTTCTTTGAAATAGGTCAGTGTTAACAATGAAGGGACAGACCTACTGTATGCAAAGAGTTGATTTTTCAGATATTTCTCATTTCATAACAATCAGGAAACTATATATATGTATATACATACATATATATTTGAACAATTTAATTATGAAGAATATTTTTAAGAAGGTGCTCTTCAAAATTTTAATTTCACATATGCTTTACTTTTTATTTTATTTTTTTGTGGTACATGGGCCTCTCACTGTTGTGACCTCTCCCGTTGCAGAGCACAGGCTCCGGACGCACAGGCTCAGCGGCCATGGCTCATGGGCCTAGCCGCTCCACAGCATGTGGTATCTTCGAGGACCGGGGCACGAACCCATGTCCCCTGCATCGGCAGGCGGACTCTCAACCACTGCACCACCAGGGAAGCCCTTTGCTTTACTTTTAAAAATGTTCACATAACTATACTGTTTTAAGTCTTCAATGGCTTTATAAAAAATAATTATTCTATTAATTAAGTCAGGATTCACCATGGAAATAGATGTTATTTTAGATATTTGAAATTCTGAATGTACAGAGATGAATACCATTACTTTACTTCAATTGATTGTGGGAGTGCTCTTTGAAGTTTACACATATTGAATAATTTAGTCCTGACAATAGCATTGAACATAATTAATCACAGTGAGGTGACTTAAAATGTTAATTCATAACTTATGGTTCATTAATCTATAAATATTTAGAGACTAAAATATCTGTCTTAGTGGACAGAATAATTAAGAAATAAATTATAAATATGTGTGTATCATTTACTCTATTGCTTCTTGGTCCTGGCTTCATGTCTTTCCTTACCCAGCAGACATACATGGCTGACCACATCAGTGCTCTCAGGACACTCTCCTGCACTGTTGTCACTAAACCTCCAGATCAATCTCAAGGTTTATTCTTGAGGGAATGAAGTAGATGATGAGGTAGAATGTAACTAGGTAGAATCAATCACTCAAGATGGGAGGCGGGGTCCATATTCTTCTCAATATCCTACAGGTTATCAAAAATGTAACATGCTTAAATTGTAACTCATTACCCTCAACTCCCCAAAGCTTATCACAGCTAAAGCTGATTCTTAGCTAATCCAGGGCACAATTTTAGGAAGTTTCTCACATTTCCATCCCTCCAGCTGCAGATATAATTCATCACTACTCCCAATCGATTTTACCTTCTAAATACATATCTAGTATATGCCCTTTCTCTACCACTGCTATCCATTCCTGAAGCCAACACTTTACTATCTCTTCCTGAGCCACTAGGTTTCTGAGCTCAATGTGTCACACTTGTTTTTGTTTTTTTTAAAATTTTTATTCTGTATTGGAGTATAAGTGATTAAAAATGTTGTGTTAGTTTCAGGGGTACAGCAAAATAATTCAGTTATACATATACATGTATCTATTCTTTTCCAAATTCTTTTCATATTTAGGTTATTACAGAGTATTGAGTAGAGTTCCCTGTGCTATAGAGTAGGTCCTTGTTGGTTATCAATGTTAAATATCAGTTTGTTTTTTTTAAAAGAAAACAAATAAGACTCTGATATTTCAGTTATTAAGGCACTTTGACAATTCTCCATTCTTAGAATAAATACTAAATTTCTTAGGATGGAAAAATCTATGACTTAACCTGTAAGTTAAATCTGCCTCATTTTCCTGAACTATGTTTAATGACCTAGTTACACAGAACTCTATGACCTCATCCACATGTACTATTGTTCTGTACTTTCGTTTACATTTTGTCCTACACATAGAATTCCTGTTCCAAAACCTTTTGCTTAGTTATCACTTACTAAGAGACATCTTTGCTTGTAGAAGATCTTCCTCTTCATGTTTGTCCTATTTCCCCTACTCCATAGTCTATCACTCCTTGTTTCTTTCTTAACATTAATCACATTATATTAAATTATTAATTTATCTCTGAAGACTTAGAGTCTTTGAGAACAGAAACTATGTGGAAACCATTATGCTTTGTGGCTAGTTCTTAGCTCAGAGTCTGATACACACCAAAGAAGTGCTGGTTGAACCAAAATCTAATACACCAGTCATCATTATTTTCAAAAGTTCATGTGCTTCTTCTGTGTTTTTTTTTTTTATTGTCGATAATTGGTGCCAAATTTGCTTGAGTTGCAGGAATGTAAAATAAAGACATGATGCCAGAATTATGCAGTATTATCACTAATACTATTGAGTGAACAGTTCATATTTTATGTTTGAGTGAATAGTTCATATTTTGTTTTTGAAATCCCATTTCACACAACCCATCTGATATCTGTCCCATTAGCTCATCAATTTAGAGTTTAGATTTTAGTTTTGGGTTTATTTTTGTTTTTTTTTTTTTTAGACTATAATCTCCACAAGTAGGAGGGAGAGTATATGTCTTATGTATTGCTTTATTTCCAGTGTTTAGAACTGGACGTGGCACACGATTTCTGCTCAATAGATATTTGTTAAATGTATCAAATCTATTACAATAATAGAATTGAGAAACACTGATAGCCCAGATGTTATAAATTTCCTTTTGATTTGTAGAATGTATGTTGCTTCTTTCTCTAGTGTGCAGAGGGCATTCTAATCTTGTATGCATGGGAAGCCATGGGGCAACAGGGGATCCACAGCAGTATCTCCTCAGGTTTTGTGTTGTACTTCCTCAGTTCCTTTATATTCTACTAATTTCCCTCAAATACATTAGTACGTGGTTAACTCACATACAGAAGTTAAATTTTATTTTTTCTTTCTTTTTTATTTATTTATTTTTATGGCAGGAAACTCCCTACCGAAAGAAAAGTTATTGTCTGTAAGAAAGTTTTTGTAGCCTTTAGTTTCAGCGCATGTGAAAACTTTCATATTGCTAGCTGGCTTTTTGATTTAATTTCACAGTCAAAATTTTATGAAACATAGTATTGAATGTTTTGCTAATATAAAGATATATATGCTACTGTATTTTGATTCATCTTCTAATCTTATAACTATTGAAAACACAATCTTTATTCTGGTATAAATTATTCTTTATAAAAGTCTGTTGCTTATTATTATGAATATATTAGTTGGAGATATTTACAGATATTGTCTCTTTATATTTGTTACATCATTATACTGCTTAAGGTAATTACAAACCCTTGGTTTCTGGCTTGGAAAAGTTCTGAAGACTTTTTTTTTTTGAGATTTTAAACAGCTAAATGATATAGTTGCTATTTCTGCAACAGGAATGTTCTCTTAAATTTACTTAGTTGTTTCTGTAATTTTTATTCAGTGTTGGTATTTGAAAGATAGCCTAAACAAAGTAAACATTTTCTGAGAATAATAAAATGGCATCTTTCATATGCCACAATGGCGGAATTAAATATCTGGTTATTTAATACATGTAGCCACAATCAGAGTGCACCTTTCCTTGAAGAAACAGCACAACATATAAATTCTTCCATTCTCATTTTTCTCATTCTCATTAGAAAAATCTGTGGTCTAGACTTCTGTTTCACATGCTTAAGTTTTAATTTTAGCCATTGCTCTTAATTTGCATATCTAGCCTATCAAATAGGATAAATGAAAACCACTATAGGAAATGGAAAAATAAAAACAACAAAAAATGGTTTACTTACCTTTTAAATTAAAAAAAAATGTATCACCAGATTTAGGGCATTCTTTGGTGAATTGTACTTTCTAAGTTCCATAGGAGACCCAAATATGACAATGGTTATGTATTGCTGGTTAGAAAAGATGCTTATTAGATGAGTGAGCAAATCTATTGATACATACAGTTACTATTTCTGTATGTCATTTTAAACATATGAGTATCTAAGATGACTGTAATGTTACTACAATTAGCATTGGTCTTATAAGGGCTTTTTCAGGTTAAATTTTCCTTGGGAATGAAACTTCTTAGACAAACTTATCCCTGCATTCCACTGTCTCATTCAGGGATTTAGCATATAGGACACCACAAAAACATCATTCCCCAATTCAAACTCATAGGCAGATCTCCATACATGTAGTAGATGTATGCCCTCTGACTTCCTATAATATCTGTCTTTTTTTATGGTGGCAAAGTCATCATGTATTAATCTATAACAAATTCAGGGAGTTTTGTTTGGCTGATCTAAAAGTGTTTTCTTCCAAACTCCTATAAAAATAGAGACTATAAATTGGTTAGCATGGATTGCCCATGGCAGCACATTTTTTTAATGAAAAATTTTCATTGTCAGTGGATTTTATGCAGAGCCTTTAGAGGTTGTTGAAATCGCCAGCAGTCAATTTAACCATGCTAATCTTTATACCTGAGGGCCTAATTCTTAGAAAAGCTCTTGGCATGTTTTCATAGACTACTCATAATAATTATATGGATGAACTGTGGATTCTAGTTGTCTGTATTATAATCACTTCATTTTATGTTTTGGAAAATGGAAAGAAAAGTTACTTTCCTCCAATTACACACCATGTACCCACACACAAATATCCATAATCTTTTGGAAGAAGGTTCTGAGCATCCATCTGAAATGAATAAATATTTCTTTGTAAAGATAATGTTAAAAATGGAGTGTGTATACATTTGAACTGACTGGTACAGCTATAAACATGTGCTCTATTTAACCATTTCACACAATTGTTTACAGTTTTACAAGACATACATTGTTACCATAGCAACAACTCAGAATAAGCATGGTATAAAACTTATTCTTCTCTATCAAAGAAAGCCACTTTAACAAAGTGTGTGGTGCACATTATAGGTTGAAGTTGAGTTTTTATCTTATTTTTCTGATAATTCTGTTCCATAAATCATAGCCGGTCTGTTAAAATTTATTATCTTGAAAGGAAAATATAGGCCAATTGTTAAGTAGTTTAACCATAAAGAATATATTTAAACCACTTTATACAAATAGTTCCCCACATTGCTGGAGCTGCTATTCAGGGAAAAAGTTGTTATAATCTCTGTGATTGTGTTTTTTCTGACCATTCCTTAATTGTTACAATGGAAAATTAAATTTGCTTCTAGTCTAAATCCATGATACAATATCTTAAATATGTTTGTTTCTAGGACACACAAACTAGAGTCATTTAATTTTTCAAATCCATTGAATTTTGGCCCAAATATTATTCAAGGAATAGAGAATTTAGAGAAAAACACAATTGTGTATATATTCTTAAAAAGATAAGAGTCTGGCAACCTTTTTCATTTTGTTCCTTTTATAAAATGAAAAAAATGTATTGGCTTGGAGATGTTCCTTTAATTTTTTTTCTTATTATTAATCTTCATATGAATATACACATCTCTAAATATTTACTTTTGCATATGTATTTAAGAGTTCACTTCTCAGTTGACTAAAAATTCATGATGAATTACATTTGGAGATAATAGCACAAGAGTATTTACTTTTATGGGACCTAGAAAATATTTAGTTGTGGGTAATGCACTAGTTAATTACACTGATGTAAAAACAAAAACAAAAAAGTTACTTTCATTTAAAGAGTACAAGGCACAGCTTCAACCAAGGATGAATAAAACATGATATCTGACTCCAAGATTTTACAAGAAAGCAGGAAAAATAAGGCAAGCTAATATGCTTACAAAAATCAAAAGTCTAAAATGGTGTGTACTGAAAACTGTATGTGTAAAATGGGACATAAGTGCTATTAGTTGGAAGAAAAGGATCTTTCCTTGAGAAGTTGTGATCATGCAAGTCTACATAACCTGCTGGTTTGATTGTCCTAGATCTTCAAGAGTGTGTGGGATTTGATTTCTCAGTGGTTTGTAATTCTGGCTGAACATTAGAATCAACTGATGAACTTTAAAAAATTCCTTAAGACCCATCCTACCACAATGAAATAATGGAATAAATCTGGGGCCCATGAAGAGACAGTTTTTAGGGTCCTTGATTAATAATAACATGTAGCCCATGTTGAGAACCACTGAGGTAAACATACAAAGTGAACACATTCTAGAAGCAATAACATTTTCAAAGAACACAGAGAGGAAAATAAATATAGTGCTCTATAATAGGAAGGTTACAGTGAAATATCCAAAGTATCTTAAGAAAAAGCAGTTGGATTAATTTTAATACTGAAGATAGGGTACTAAAAAATATTTATTCAAAAGACTATAGATTTTAAGGAAAGTTGGCAAATAACAAAGGGAAGAAGAAAGAGGAGGATGGGCACAAAATATCAATTAGTCATATATGATATCATATATAAGATTTTGGCTGCTACTTTGTATTTTATGTAATAAGTTGAATTCTAGTGAAATGCTATCTTGATTCAGCCTTTTGTATTTAACCCTACGTGACATTCAATATTCTTTTTCATATCTCCATAGCCTCAAATTGTATGACTTACTGTGACACATTTACATAATGTTCTAGTAACATGGAATGCTAAAATTCTTAAAGAAAAATAATCCTTTCACAAGATATACCTTAGAAGAGTCTTAATTGGATTCTACAGTTTTACAGTTTGACAGTTAAATGAACTGGCCAGATACATTGGACATTTATTGTATTCATAGCTTGGTTTTCTTCAGAGTTCTCCTAAAATAGGCATAAAATAACTATGCAGCTGGGCCCTCTTAGAGAAGAGGGCAACAACCTCTCCCATTGAGAGCCTCTTAGTGAAGCTCCATTCTGATCAAGAATCACTTAGTGATTAGTTAACATACTGCCTACTTCCTGCTGAATAGTGGGGGTTTTTTTGTTTTGTTTTGTTTTGTTTTTTTCCCCTTTAGTGGGTGTAAAATATTCAATATAATACATATCATCCAGTTCTGATACTATGAAGGACATTCAGTACAAGTATGTGAAACATCCAAATGTGTCTTAATATTCCTCCATGAAGTTAACCTGATTTTCAGGGATATCAAAACACTTCAGACTGAAAACAATTTTGGTGTATTCATTTGCTCAAGAACTTTTAATTTTTTTTATATCACATATATGGTGTTGCTTTACTTATTATTTTAAAATATTTCACTTGCTACTGTGGTTACTCTTTGTTAAAAAGTTGGTTTAGAGTGACGTACCCTGATCCAAACCATAAAAGAGCTATAAATTGACATTTTAGAGAGAAAACAATATTTATGTATACAGTATTTCTTAAATTTGTGCTCAATCAAATTTGTTGATTGTAAATGGTCTTAATCTATTATATGTAACTATATATATACACATGTATACACAATATGATAGACTTTTAACAATATCTTTGAAATAAATAGCATTCTCTTTAATTATTTTTACTGGTTTCAGTTCTACTGCTGGTTTGCCTAAGGAATGTGTCCTTAATTTGAGTGTTAAAAACCATGAAAAGAGACTGGATTTTCAGCAGAGTTAATTGCAGAGGATATGACAGTTTAAGCATTACAGTTGAAGACCCTATACTTGTTTATGAAAATTTAAATTAAAAATCTTTGCTTCCTTACATTTTTGCCAGTAATAGATAATTATTAGTATGAAACATTAAAAAAGGATATGTGATTTGACCAGTTAATTGATTTTTAAGATCTTTAATTTCACCTTTATCCTTACTTTTTCAAAGATTGCCTTCACCTTGTATTAATTTCAACAGCACATAAAAAAGCAACGTGTTGCTTACTAAAGACAATTATTTCAGTAAAACAGTGTTAAGGCTTTGTGGATCCAGAATCCGGGCCACATGGTATCACTTTGAATTCAATTTAGACAAGTTTGACTAATCTAACCCTGCCTAAAAGAACTATAAATATTAAGCTGTGACTAACAGCTCTTTGTGATGTTCCTGTCTCCTCTTCAGCTCCTTTCTCCCCTTCAGTTAATTTGCAACAGCTTTTACATCTGGCAGGTGACTTGATCCATGATCCACCAAATAATTCCCAATTCTTCTCACTCTGTACAGTGATTTTTTTGAATCATGAATAACCACAATTTGTATTTACTTTCAGTCTTTTTTCCAAATATTACCAAGCATTTTAAAGAATATATCCCTTTTCACAATCTCTTAATCTTATTTTTTATTGCACAAACTTGATTCTCTTCATTTTACAGATAATAGAACATAAAAATAGGAATTGAATGTTGGTCTCCATTCTCAGAAGAAGAAGGAGGGGGTGACTTTTGACTGCTATGTAGAATGTTGAGTAATTTTATCTCAGTTGTGCATATGGCAAAAATAAGTAACTGGATATCAGAGAATGTGAGAATGGGCTGCAAGACTCAAAAAGCCATTCAGCTTATGTTTTCCTGTAGAATGCATTCTTCTTTAAGCTAGACTATTGGTGAAGACATTTTGTGAAAATTAAGGTTCTAAGTGAAACTTCCAATTTCTCTTTTTTGAAAGGCATTAATTTATGGTGCTGATGCATTGGATTATTTGGAGTTTTGCCATCATCATCATTATCACGATAAATATTTCGTTATTATTACATTTATCAAAACTGTTTTCTACAAACTATATAGTACACTTCTTTTGCCAAAGTCCATCTATAAAAACCTTTCAACATTTAGCCTTAAGATGCAAATTTACACAATTCCCTCTTGTTTACTTGTCAATTCAGTTATTTATCCCTTTCTCAGTTAATGCAGCCACATCCAAATAGGTAAGTATTATCACTTTCTTTTCTAAAAGCTTGATGCCTTAACAAGACTCCAATATCACAATAATTCCTAGCAATATAGGTAAGTTAATTCTGAATTGTATTGCTCATTCTGGCAGACATAAGCTTCATTATTTAATTTAAAGAATTGTGATCATTTATCTAATTTGAAAAGACTGAGGTATCGAATTTGGCATGTTAATATAGCTATGTTCTCTGGTAATTCTACCAAAAAAATTAAAAGAGGTACAGGTTTTTCTTAGTGGTAAGAGTGTAATTTAATAGTAAAACTTTTAATCTTCTTGGTTTTCTTTGTGATATGACTCTGGATTTTTGGAGAAAGCCTCCCTTGATCTATTTCGAGCAACGGAGACATCTAGATCAGTAGCCCTTAAGGAACACCCACATTTTTCAGATCATCAAAAGGTACACATCAGTGTGTGAATGCATCCCCTCCAAAGAACAAAGACAGAGCTCTACAGAGAGCACCTGATTGTGGCAGATCTGAAGGACAGCGTTTGACCCTGGTTGAAAAAAAAAAAAGAGAGAGAGAAAAAGAAAAGAAAGAGAAAAGTTGAATAAATAAAAATATCACCATCAAACTGCAAACTGTCCCCTATTGATAGATGTGTATACCGAGTATTTGTTTGTGTGTGTGTGTGTGTGTGTGTGTGTGTGTGTGTGTGTTTGTGTAATGTTTGACATATCCTGAAAGGGACATAAAATATCCAAAGTTCATATTTAAACTCCGTATTTTTGTGACTGCCACAAGGTTTCACTTGTGTCATTACATTTACTGAAAATGTTGAAGGAAAGAAAACTCAGGGAAACCACAGATATTTGCAGTTTTCAATTTGTAGGCTGGTTATTTAACACATATATGATTTTAGTTGATGATTATTTTTCCTATATTCTTTCAGTCAGTATAGCATATAATTTGAAGGAAATTTGTAATTCCTGTAAACTGTTTTGGGTTAGGTCAAGTATGTATGGTTTATCTTCCTATTGCTGATCTTTACATTCCAAGATTTTCTCCTACAATTTTCTCTACGTTTTCATTTCTCCTATCTCATTAGTCCCTTACTGTCAACCTTAGTTAATACCATTGCTTTGGGGGAAATGTCCTAATTATCTAGTACACAGCACATATTGGGTAGGTTAACATTTTAGGTGCACAGTTATAATAGACATTAGCATCTGTGAGGACACTTTCGATTGCAATAAAAAGTTAAAAGTAATCCTTAAATATACTGATTTTTAGTGGACCATATTTGAAAAATTGTGAAAGATTTGGTGCAAATATTTTATATTTTTATGTAGAAGCCTTTTCTAAGTAAAGCTATTAAAGAAGCATACAAAAAGAAAGAAAGGGGAAAAAAATGCCTAACATGGAATTTTTCAGTGAGAACATTATGAAACTATTCAATATTAATTAACTTACCAAAATGATTACTTCTTAATATATACAGACATTGATTCAGGGAATCTAGGTTATTAACTGATAAATAGCAGTTTAGTCTTGCATATTCGAGTTGATGGTTGATTTCAGTGACCTTCTTTACTTGAATTCACTGGAAACAATTGATTTGAATGTGGCAAGCCAACAGGTATTTAATGACCCTTCATATAATCAGAGAATAGGATTTCCAAATGTCTAGTCAGGGAAAAATTAATTTCTTCAACATATATTTTTAGTTTAATGAGTTCTTTTTCATTATGGAAAGAAAGACTCCTTACAACATAGGTAACATCCAACTTTTTCTAATTTTAATTTTAAACTGTGACTTTATGAACCAAAAATTGTTTTAACACTAAATTTGCGGCATCAGTGAAATAACATGCAAGAATAGTGAGGAGCGAAACTTGAGACTTTAAGAACAGAGAAATACAACCAGGGAGCATGTGTTTGACAAAAATCCATAGGAACTGGGGGTTTCACATTTCACTCAATTCCATTATATTCAACAAACCTTTGTGAAACACTATACTGTGGGAGATACAAAGGTGGCTGTCAGAGTCACCATTTTTGAAATTTACCTCTTGTGGATGGTATTTGAAGGGGGAGGTACTGGGAAGTAACAGCTCATCACTGCTTTGCCCACTGGAATGAAGGGACATGTAGGTATTTTACTGTATCTTCTGCAGTACTAAAATGTGAAGAAGTCTACTTTGCATTTCTACAATATGAACAGGGAAAGTGTTTTAAGTGAATGGAGTAAGTAGCTGCCTGCTGGAGTCCCCAACTCATTGCCCTTTGGGAATGAGGCAAGTAACACATGTTTAAAGCAGCCAGATAGAAGAGTGTATGTATGGAAAATCAGGCTTCTGGTTTTGACTCCCTGCTAGTTTATCCTAAGGTGTTATTTTTGGGCAAGTCACTGAAACTCTTTAGGTATTGGCTTTCTCATTTGTAAGCATGGAGTATAAAAGATTGCTGATATTCAACTGTATTTGACCTGCAAAATATGTGGTCTTTTTGTTCAACCTAGAAAAATAGGTTTAAATCCAAGGTCACTTTCAAGATGATCTTCAAATATCTGATGAGATGCATTTGGAGGACAGCTGAGAGAGCATCAGATTGAGAGATCGTTGAACACAAATGGAGAGTGAGAATGAGACAGGAGACTTTGTGAGACAGAACTGGTGAAAACGGAAAACTGAATGCTTGAAAGACTGGGAAAATTTAATGAATTCTATAGTTTGGACTTATTGAGGTATCTCAGGCTTATATGAACAAGATTCATATTATAAAATGCAGGAATAATTATACAACAAAAATTCAAGCTGCTTTCAAGTAGTTTATATGAACAGAAGAAAACCTGATTCAATCATTGTCAGTATATACTGCAGGATTACTTGGAGGTGAGGCTAATAGTATGGAACAGAAGGAGGGGGGAGAGCTTTTCAAGAGGAAGTGTGAATTCTTCCAACTTACATATCTCATTGGGAGCTTTAAAAAATGCAGGTTCTACTACAGTTGATTCACTCATACAACTTTACACACAAAAAAGCTCATGCCTTCTTAAAAATGGCACAAACTAAGAAAAGCTTCATATTTTATTATGAAAATATAATAAAAAGAGAATTTTCCCCCAACTGGATGATCTGTATAAGATCTAGCTCTAATGAGGTAACATAATTAGATACCCCTAACATATAGCTTAAACAGCAGGAGTAGTTCTTCAGTGATGAACAGTTTTGTTTGCCTGTTCTTTGCCTGTTTTTAATTTCACCCATGCCTAAAACCCTTTCTATACAAAAGTATAAAACACTTTTTATAAACACTTAATGTCTTGGCAATGAGAACAAGGCTGTTGGAAATGATAGGAAATTTCAGTCGAGAAGCTCCTCTCCCTTCAATTACTAGAATATAATTGAATGTTGCCTTTACCTTAGAACTTGAGCAGACATTACATACAGACAGTTGCTTAAGATGTACTTAAGTGGTTGCTTTTGGTGACCCTACTTTCAGATAATCATACGCTGAAATGCACTTATTTTATCTAGAAGCAGGTAAAAGCATATTCCTGAATGAAGGCAGCCCCACATTCTTCCCATTCCTTGGGGTTCTCACCAATCTGTTTCACCTGCAGCTAAGAGTTTGTTAAGGCTTATATGATTGTTAAAAGAAAGATAATTCGGCCGATTATTGGTCATTATAAATTTCCAGATTCTTTAATTGCATAAATGAAATTAATGGCTCAGAAAAGTGGGGTTCCTTATATACCAGTTATGCAATATTTTTTCTCAGTAAACCAATGAAAAGAATATGTTGTGACAAAGATTCTTTTCTTGATCTAACTTTAGTCAGGTTCTTAAACCTTCTCCTAGTCTCACCTGTGTACTGCCTTGTAAAAGCCTAGTTTTATCAAGAACGCTGCTAAGTCAGTTTAACCAGAATTCACCACCCTTGATATTTGATTGGTTTCCTCATCTTTCACCATCTCCCAGGTGATGTCTGATCATCCTGGCCTGTCTTTAGCAAAGAGTCTTTCATGCTGGTTTGGAGAGAATCCCCCTTGCCCCTGATGTTTCTTCTTGGTAATTTTCTATCCTCTGACCCCCACCTTGCTCCTTGGCTATAAATTCCCACTTTCCCATGCTTTATTCAAAACTATACCTGGTTTAATACTAAGGTCTCTTTTCCTCTACTGCAATAGTCCTGAATAAAATCTGTTTTACTGCTTTAGTGGCTATTCAACTTTGTCTTTTCTTTGACAGTCTTAAGTTTGTTTATGCATGTACTTCATAAAAGTAATACATTTGTCTAAATCACACTTGATATGTTTATTACCTTATCTAGTGAGAGTGAGTCACAACATATCATAGAAATAAATGAATAAACATCTAATAATGACTAATATCCAGATTTAGAACAGATACCTCTTGATAGTCATGTCAACAAAATATAAGACATTTAGCCACCATGAATTCAGAATCAATTTCATCCTAAAGTCCATGCTAGGACCATGGTACCTATTACATCAACTCTGGTTAGACATTTGAGGTGGTAGTGCCACTCAGTGTTGGCGCCGGTGATCTTGTGCTGAATAATACAGAAGGGCCCATGCTTTATGAAGCTTATATTTGAGTGGAGAAGAAAGAGGAAATATAAGCAAATTGGTCAATGCAAAATATTAGTACAGATTTCAGTATGTTTTTGAAAGAGGCATAGCATGGATTAATTTTTTTGTAATTTTATTGACGTATACTCGACTTACAATGTTGTGTTAATTTCTACTGTAAAGTGATTCAGTTATGTATATATATTCATAGATTAATATTAAGAATAGTATTTGGGGACCTTTTAAATAGATAATCAGGAAAAACATCTTTGAATGAATTGCCTACTAAATGACAGCAAAGGAAGTGAAACTCAGTCATCTGAAGAGTTGTGGAGAGAATGCTAAAAGTAGTGGATACAAAGTTAGCACTTTTGAGGAATTGAGGAAAAACATGGCTACAGTATATTGAATGAAGAGAAGAAAGGCAGGTAATTATAAGGAACACTTAATGCAGAGCCTTGCAAAGAGTTTTGAACTGTATTCTTTCTGCAAGAGAAAGCCACGAAAGGGATGTAAGCAGAGAAATAGCATGATCTCATTTATGTTTAAAGAAAATTATCTGCTTTGAGTCAAAGAGTGGAGGGAACATGGATGGGAATTTGAAGGAAAGATGGGGAGTGGGGAGAGTTTAGGAGGACTTTCATTTCAGATCTGATAATGGTCTGGATATACCTCTTGGAAAGCCAACAATTAGACAACATATAGAGCCAGAGAAGTCAGGAGAATACATATTCAAAACTGAGAAGCAGCCAGTGAGGTGAGCAAAAAACCAGAAGAACCTGGGGTGGAGGACACGAGCAAAGGATGGATGGTGTAAGTAGTTAATGGAAGGCCTGCATTTCTGTTTTATTTTATGATTAAAATGTTTTATTTTATTATTAAAATTCAGGCTATATCTGAGAGACAGAATGCATGAATCCTTAAATCATTACACGTATTTGAGACAATATAATCACAAGATTTCAGAGCATAATCATACAGAAGGAAAAAATCCCAATACACACTAATTGATGTAACAAAGTTTAATAGTGTGAGCAGTAGTTTAAGAACTAGACTGATTCAAATATTTCACCAAGCCTCATGTATTACCATGAACAAGTTATAATTCTTTAAATTGAATCCTTTTAAAGGGCACTATATTTTAAAATATGGAGGATTGAAAACAGCTAAGAGTAGCTATGGGAGCCAGTGAATCTAGCCCTAATGTCATGCTCCTTATCACTTAGAAATGGAGATACAGTCCTCCATCGGCAGCCTCTCTGAAGAACTGCCATCCCTCACAGAGGAATTTCAGTCTCTACGGAGACTGCCTCCATTTCAGTCCTAGTCAATTAGAGGTGAAATGTATTCCATTTGCAGTCACCTAAGCTATAGAGTCCACCTATTTTTTTTTCCTCATTCTTTCAGCCAAATGATAACGTCTTATCTAAGATGGAAAAAAAAATCTGAGAATCATGGTCATTTAATTTGAGCTTGTTCAGTCCTAGTTACTCTTTTCCCTTTGTTTCAAATGGCAGCCTTCTCTGTAAATCAGATAAAGAACTGTATCATTATGCTATCATCTTTGAAAGCTCCATAATTGTAGCTTTTCTACCCAAGTCACTGAAATAAAACATCTATTTCTACACTAAATATTAATTTATTTCCAGTTTTATTTGTTATATTATTTACTTAGGTGATAGTACTTTGAACCTTTTACAGAGGTGAGCCTACAGTATAAAGAATTATTTTCTAAATAACACATATTTTCACAAAAGACAATGAAGATTATACAGATTAGAAGTCACCCTTGTTCATCACTACTTCCCTATTTTTTCCTAAGGACATAAAACATGGATGTTACTGATTTTGTTTTAAATTTAGTCCCAAGGGCTGAAGAAAAGTCACATTGAATTAATAAGATCTAATTAATTTATGTACTAATTAGAGCAATTAAGATTTATGTAAAATGAGCAGGGATAAAAAAGAACAATAAACAACATGAAAATATTTACTAGGGATAATTTACTGCTGAGTATCTGTTGTATTTTTCTCTTTACACGTGTTCTTCAAAAACAAAGTGGTAGTTATTTACAATCAGCAACTTTCGTGATTTCAAGTGACAGAAGCCCAATTCAAATAGACATCAACTGAAAAAAGAATTAATTAAACTTATCTGGAGAGTCTATTAACTATCTCAAGCATGGCTGCTTAAAGGGGCTTTTGTGTCATTACATCTTACTGTCTCCATTTATTCTATGCTCTTTCCCTGAAGGTGGTTTCATACTAAGGCAGAAGATCACTTTGAGGTACCATTATGCCTAAGAACACCTTCAAGTTTACATTCCAAACTTTGAGTAACCATAACTATCTTATTTTCTTCCAGTTTTATTGAGATATAATTGACATACAGCACTGTATGAGTTTAAAGTGTATAGCATAATGGTTTGACTTAACATACATCATGAAATGATTATCACAATAAGTTTAGTGAACATCCATTATCTCATACAGATACAAATTAAAGAAAGAAAAATTTTTCTTGTTATGAGAACTCAGAATTTACTGTCTTCACAGCTTTCATATATAACATATAACAGTGAATTCTATTTATTATGTTGAACATTACATCCCTAGTACTTATGTATCTTATAACTGGCAGTTTGTACCTTTTGACCACATTCACTCAATTCCCCCTCCCTCCAATATGTCACCTCTGGTAACCACAAATCCTATCTCTCTTTCTATAAGTTTATTTGTTTGTTTTTTTTAGTATAATTGAACTACAACACTATGTTTGTTCCTGTTACACAACATAGTAATTTGGTATTTATATACATTTAAAAATTATCACCATGATAAATCAAGTTATAATATGTCACCATACAAAGATATTACATAGTTATTGACTATATCCCCAACACTGTACATATTGTATCAGTGACATTTATTTTACAACTGGAAGTTTGTACCTCTTAATCTCCCTTATCTTCTTCTTTCCTCTCCCTGACCCCTCCCCTCTGGCAACCATAACTCTGTTTCTGTTTTGGTATGTTTGTTCATTCATTTTGTTTTTAGAGTCTATATATATATATATATATGAAATCATACAGTATTTGTCTTTCTCAGTCTAACGTATTTCACTTAGCATAATACTCTCTAGGTCCATCCATGCTGTCACAAATGGCAAGATCTCATTCTTATTTTTTGGCTGATATATATATATATATATATATATATATATATATATATATATATATATATATATATATATATATCACATTTTCTTTATCCATTCATCTATTGATGGACACTTGGGTTGCTTCCATATCTTGACAATTGTAAACAACACTGCAATGAAAATAGGGGTGCTATCTTTTCTATTGTTTTTGTTTACTTTGGAGAAATACCCAGAAGTAAAATTGCTGGATCATACAATAGTTCTATTTTTAATTTTTTGAGGAATCTCCATACTTTTTTCCATAGTGACTGCACCAATCTACATCCCCACCAACAGTACATGAGGGTTCCCTTTTCTTCACACCCTCTCCAGCGTTTGTTATATGTGGTCTTTTTGACATATTTAGCCAGATGTGATTTAGTTTACATACAATGCCTGAAACTGCTACAGCGACCTTTAACAATGTATTTAGGGCGAGACAAAGAATCAGTGATTGAATCTGGGAATAAAGAGCAGCAAATAGAAAGGGCCTTGTCTCCTTGAAGACAGCACTGAACAGCTTAGCCTAAGAATATCAGGTGATATGACAAATACTACTTATTGCTTAAGCCACCTTTAATTATGTATTTTGTTGTCCTGAGACAAAAATTTCTGGCCTCATAAGAGCTCTGAGCCATAATGTTGGAAATTTAGGTCTAAGAATATGTTCTGACTCAAACTGATGATAACATGGGTGGAAGGAGTTGCTCTTTCCTGTATACTTCTCCACTGTAGGGCCTGAATAATTAAGGTTAAACCAATGCCAGTACCATGACTTGATCATTGATATGGTCTCTATGTTAAGTACAGCTAGAGTTTTCTGTGTTTCAGACCCTGTGTTCAGTCTATGTTTCAGTCCTCCATCATTTAAAATCATCAAGCAATGGGGAAAAATCTAGAGCAGCCAAAATACCTATTATCAGCAGGAAATACCTATTATCAGCAGGAAAACTATGGGGCAATATCAAAAACAGTCAAAGGGAACAAAATTCTTTATTGATCTAAACACATTTTTCATTTTACCTATCTTGAAAAGATAAAAATCAAGTTTGATTGTTTGAATCAAATCAGTATCCCATGGGTTTGGAAGGTTCGACCTCATGGAAGAAGGAATGATATTAGTTATATTTAACTAATTAAAAATACTTCTTGGGCATCTAATGTTATAAGCTTTGCAACAAGTACTATGGATACAAGAACAAGACAGGCAAATCCCATTTCTTGCCCACTTAGAACTCATATTCTAGTGGAGTTGGTGTTGTGGATGTACAAAGAGGATGATGACAATAACCATGAAAACAATGCAATTTCAAATGATGATAATTATGAAGGAACCAAAACAAGGTGAAAGAATGGGGAAGGTTCGGCTGGAGTCATTTTATTTGAATGTTTGAGAAAAGGTCCCTGATGATGTGATATTTGAATCAAGAACCATGAAGAAACAAATAAAAAGACTTGTGAAAGAGGAATTCCAGGCAAGGAAATGAGTAAGTGCCAAGACGCTATGGCAAGATTTATTCAGAGATTTAGAGACAGAAAGAAGACCAAGTTAGAGAGATAAACAGAAGAATGTAATGAATAAGAAGAAAATCTTATGATATGACATCAGGAAAGTAAACCATCACTTAGAGTCTCCAAAAGCTAATCCATAATGAGTACTTCAAATTTTATTCTAATTGCATGGGAAATCATTTCAGAGTTTTAAGGAGAAGGGAGAAATATTCTGATTTATGTTTTGAGAAGAAACCTCTGGCTCCTCTGTAGAAAAGAAACTTGGCAGGTGCTCTTGGGGGTGACTGGCACAAGAGTAGAAGACTTAGGAAACTCTGCAGTAGTCCAGCTGAGAAATGATGTTGGTTTGAACTTGAGTAATCAATACTGGAGATATTAAGAAGTTATCGGATACGTGGAATTAAACTGAAAGAACTGCTAAATAAAAGATTCCAAATCGAAGCCTGGAGTTTTTTCTTAATGCACAGGGGAAGGTACTGGTAAATCCAAAAATAGCGGATTCACATGAAATAACTTGAATTCTTGTTAATGCTGTTGAGGATGAACATGTGTGTGTGTGTGTGTGTGTGTGTGTGTGTGTGAGTTTGTGTGTGTATTTTGCGAACATGTGCTTAAATACAGTCTCTAATCACTTTCCCTCATTTATTTTTTATTTTATATTTTTAACATCTTTATTGAAGTACAATTGCTTTACAATGGTGTGTTAGTTTCTGCTTTATAACAAAGTGAATCAGTTATACATATACATATGTCCCCATATCTCTTCCCTCTTGCATCTCCCTCCCTCCCACCCTCCCTATCCCACCCCTCTAGGTGGTCACAAGTCACTGAGATGATCTCCTTGTGCTATGCGGCTGCCTCCCACCAGCTATCTATTTTACATTTGGGAGTGTATATATGTCCGTGCCACTCTCTCACTTTGTCCCAGTTTACCCAACCCCCTCACCGTATCCTCAAGCCCATTCTCTAGTAGGTCTGCATCTTTATTCCTGTCTTGCCCCTAGGTTCTTCTGACCATTTTTTTCTTTTTTCTTTTTTTTTAGATTTCATATATATGTATTAGCATATGATATTTGTTTTTCTCTTTCTGATTTACTTCACTCTGTATGACAGTATATAGGTCCATCCACCTTACTACAAATAACTCAGTTTCATTCCTTTTTATGGCTGAGTAATATTCCATTGTATATATAAGCCACATCTTCTTTATCCATTCATCTGTTGATGGACACTTAGGTTGCTTCCATGTCCTGGCTATTGTAAACAGGGCTGCATTGAACATTTTGGTACATGACTCTTTTTGAATTATGGTTTTCTCAGGGTATATGCCTAGTAGTGGGATTGCTGGGTCATATGGTAGTTCCATTTTTAGTTTTTTAAGGAAATCCATACTATTCCCCATAGTGGCTGTATCAGTTCATATTTCCACCAACAGTGCAAGAGGGTACCCTTTTCTCCACACCCTCTCCAGCATTTACTGTTTGTAGAATTTTTGATGATGGTCATTCTGACTGATGTGAGGCGATACCTCATTGTAGTTTTGATTTGCAATTCTTTAATTATTAGTGATGTTGAGCAACCTTTCATGTGTTTGTTGGCAATGAGTATATCTTCTTTGGAGAAATGTCTATTTAGGCTTTCTGCCCATTTTTGGATTGGGTTGTTTGTTTTTTTGATATTGAGCTACATGAGTTGCTTGCATGTTTTGGAGATTAATCCTTTGTCAGTTGCTTCATTTGCAAATAATTTCTCCCATTCTGAGGGTTGTCTTTTGGTCTTGTTTATGGTTTCCTTTGCTGTGCAAAAGCTTTTAAGTTTCATTAGGTCCCATTTGTTTACTTTTGTTTTTATTTCCATTTCTCTAGGAGGTGGGTCAAAAAGGATCTTGCTGTGATTTATGTCATAAAGTGTTCTGCCTATGCTTTCCTCTAAGAGTTTGATGGTGTCTGGCCTTACATTTAGGTCTTTAATCCATTTTGAGCTTATTTTTGTGTATGGTGTTAGGGAGTGTTCTAATTTCATTCTTTTACATGTAGCTGTCCAGTTTTCCCAGCACCACTTATTTAAGAGGCTGTCCTTTCTCAACTGTATATTTTTGCCTGCTTCATCAAAGATAAGGTGATCATGGGCTTCCCTGGTGGTGCAGTGGTTGAGAGTCCACCTGCCAAATCAGGGGACATGGGTTCGTGCCCCGGTCCATGAAGATCCCATGTGACGTGGAGCGGCTAGGCCTGTGAGCCATGGCTGCTGAGCCAGCATGTCCGGAGCCTGTGCTCCACAATGGGAGAGGCCACAGCAGGGAGAGGCCCGCATACTGCAAAAAAAAAAAAAAAAAAAAAAAGATAAGGTGACCATATGTGCGTGGGTTTATTTCTGGGTTTTCTATTCTGTTCCATTAATCTATATATCTGTTTTGGCTCCAGTACCATACAGTCTTGACTACTGTAGCTTTGTGGTAGAGTCTAGGTCAGGGAGCCAGCTTCCTCCAGCTCAGTTTTTCTTTCTCAAGATTGCTTTGGCTATTTGGGGTCTTTTGTGTTTCCATACAAACTGAAATTTTTTGTTCTAGTTCTGTGAAAAAATGCCAGTGGTAGTTTGATAGGGATTGCACTGAATCTGTAGATTGCTTTCAGTAGTATAATCATTTTCACAATGTTGATTCTTCCAATACAAGACCATGGTATATCTCTCCATCTATTTGTATCATCTTAAATTTCTTTCATTAGTGTCTTATAATTTTCTGCATACAGGTCTTTTGTCTCCTTAGGTAGGTTTATTCCTAGATATTTTATTCTTTTTTTGTTGCAGTGGTAAATGGGAATGTTTTCTTAATTTCACTTTCAGATTTTTTATCATTAGTGTATAGGAAAGCAAGACATTTCTGTGCATTAATTTTGTATCCTGCAACTTTACCTAATTCATTGATTAGCCCTAGTAGTTTTCTGGTAGCAACTTTAGGATTCTTTATGTATAGTATCATGTCATCTGCAAACAGGGACAGCTTTACTTCTTCTTTTCCAATTTGGATTCCTTTTATTTCTTTTTCTTCAGTGATTGCTGTGGCTAAAACTTCCAAAAGTATGTTGAATAATAGTGGTGAGAGTGGGCAATCTTGTCTTGCTCCCGATCTTAATGGAAAAGGTTTCAGTTTTTCACCATTGAGCATGATGTTTGCTGTGGGTTTGTCATATATGGCCTTTATAATGTTGAGGAAAGTTCCCTCTATGCCTACTTTCTGGAGGATTTCTATCATATATGGGTGTTGAATTTTGTCAAAAGCTTTCTCTGCATCTATTGAGATGATCATATGTTTTTTCTCCTTCAATTTGTTAATATGGGGTACCACGTTGATTGATTTGCGTATATTGAAGAATCCTTGCATTCCTGAGATAAACCCCACTTGATCATAGTGTATGATCCTTTTAATGTGCTGTTGGAATCTGCTAGTATTTTTGCATCTATGTTCATCAGTGATATTGGTCTCCAGTTTTCTTTCTTTGTGACATCTTTGTCTGGTTTTGGTATCAGGGTGATGGTGGCCTCGTAGAATGAGTTTGGGAGTGTTCCTCCCTCTGTTATATTTTGGAAGAGTTTGAGAAGGATAGGTGTTAGCTCTTCTCTAAATGTTTGATAGAATTCACCTGTGAAGCCATCTGGTCCTGGGTTTTTTTTTGTTGGAAGATATTTAATCACAGTTTCAATTTCAGTGCTTGTGACTGGTCTGTTCATATGTTTTATTTCTTCCTGGTTAAGTCTCGGAAGGTTGTGCACATCTAAGAACTTGTCCATTTCTTCTAGGTTTTCCATTTTATTGCCATATAGTTGCTTGTAGTAATCTCTCATGATCCTTTGTATTTCTGAAGTGTCAGTTTTTACTTCTCCCTTTCTTTTCTAATTCTAATGATTTGAGTCTTCTCCCATTTTTGCTTGATAAGTCTGGTTAATAATTTATCAATTTTGTTTATCTTCTCAAAGAACCAGCTTTTAGTTTTATTGATCTTTGCTATCGTTTCCTTCATTTATTTTTCATTTATTTCTGATCTGACCTGTATGATTTCTTTCCTTTTGCTAACTTTGGGGTTTTCGTTTGTCTTTTTCTAATTGCTTTAGGTGTAAGGTTAGGTTGTTTATTTGAGATGTTTCTTGTTTCTTAAGGTAGGATATTATTGCTATAAACTTCCCTTTTAGAACTGCTTTTGCTGCATCCCATAGGTTTTGGGTTGTTGTGTCTTCATTGTCATTTATTTCTAGGTGTTTTTTTGATTTCATCTTTGTTTTCTTCAGTGATCTCTTGGTTATTAAGTAGTGTGTTTTTTAGCCTCCGTGTGTTTGTATTTCTTACAGATTTTTTCCTGTATTGATATATAGTCTCTTATCATTGTGGTCAGAAAAGATACTTGATATGATTTCAGCTTTCTTAAATTTACCAAGGCCTTGATTTGTGACCCAAGATATGATCTATCCTGGAGAATGTTCCATGAGCACTTGAGAGGAAAATCTGTTTTTTTTGAATGGAATGTCCTATAAATATCAATTCAGTACATCTTGTTTAATACAACATTTAAACCTCGTGTTTCCTTATTTATTTTCATTTTGGATTATCTGTCCATTGGTGAAAATGGGGTGTTAAAGTCCCCTACTGTGATTGTGTTACTGTGGATTTCCTCTTTTATGGCTGTTAGTATTTGTCTTATGTATTGAGGTGCTCTTATGTTGGGTGCATACATATTTACAATTGTTATATCTTCTTCTTTGATCAATCTCTTGATCATTATGTAGTGTCCTTCTTTATCTCTTGTAATAGTCTTTCTTTTAAGTCTATTTGGTCTGATATGAGAATTGCTACTCCAGCTTCCTTTTGATTTCAATTTTCATGGAATATCTTTTTATATCTCCTCACTTGCAGTCTGTATGTGTCCCTAGGTCTGAAGTGGGTCTCTTGTAGACAGCATATGTACGGGTATTGCTTTTGTATCTATTCAGCCAGTTTATGTCTTTTGGTTGGAGTATTTAATCCATTTACATTTAAGGTAATTATCGATATGTATGCTCCTATTACCATTTTCTTAATTGTCTTGGGTTTGTTATTGTCGGTCTTTGCCTTCTCTTGTGTTTCCTGCGTAGAGAAGTTCCTTTAGCATTTGTTGTAAAGCTGATTTGGTGGTGCTGAATTCTCTTAGCTTTTCTTTGTCTGTAAAGCTTTTAATTTCTCCATCAAATCTGAATGAGATCCTTGCTGGGTAGAGTAATCTCGATTGTAGATTTTTCTCCCTCATCACTTTAAATATGTCCTGCCACTCTCTTCTGGCTTACAGAGTTTCTGCTGAAAGATCTGCTGTTAACCTTATGGGGATGCCCTTATGTGTTATTTGTTGTTTTTCCCTTTCTGCTTTTAATATTTGTTCTTTGTATTTAATTTTTGATAATTTGATTAATATGTGTCTTGGTGTGTTTCTCCTTGGATTTATCCCGTATGGGACTCTCTGTGCTTCCTGGACTTGATTAACTATTTCCTTTCCCTTATTAGGGAAGTTTTCAACTATAATCTCTTCAAATATGTTCTCAGTCCCTTTCGTTTTCTCTTCTTCTTCTGGGGTCTCTATAATTCGAATATTGGTGCATTTAATATTGTCCCAGAGGTCTCTGAGACTGTCCTCAACTCTTTCCATTCTTTTTTCTTTATTCTTCTCTGCAGTAGTTATTTCCACTATTTTATCTTCCAGGTCACTTATCCGTTCTTCTGCCTCAGTTATTCTGCTATTGATCCCTTCTAGAGAATTTTGGATTTCATTTATTGTGTTGTTCATCACTGTTTGTTTGCTCTTTAGTTCTTATAGACCCCTGTTAAACGTTTCTTGTATTTTCTCCATTCTATTTCTAAGATTTTGGATCATCTTTACTATCACTATTCTGAATTCTTTTTCAGGTAGACTGCTTATTTCCTCTTTGTTAGGTCTAGTGGTTTCCTGTCTTGCTCCTTCATCTGCTGTGTTTCTCTGTCTTCTCATTTTACTTAACTTGCTGTGTTTAGGGTCTCCTTTTCACAGGCTGCAGGTTCATAGTTTCTGTTGTTTTTGGTGTCTTTCCCCCATGGCTAAGGTTGGTTCAGTGGGTTGTGTAGGCTTCCTGGTGGAGGGGACTAGTGCCTGTGTTCTGGTGGATGAGGCTGGATCTTTTCTTTCTGGTGGGCAAGTCCATGTCTTATGGTGTGTTTTGGGGTTTCTGTGGCCTTATTATGATTTTAGGCTGCCTCTGTGCTAATGGATGGGGTCGCGTTCCTGTTTTGCTAGTCGTTTGGCATGGGGTGTCCTGCACTGTAGCTTGCTGGTCATTGAGGGTAGCTGGGTCTTGGTGTTGAGATGGAGATCTCTGGGAGATTTTTGCTGTTTGATATTATGTGGAGCAGAGAGGTCTCTTGTGGACCAGTGTCCTGAACTTGGCTCTCCCACCTCAGAGGCACAGCACTGTCTCCTGGCTGGAGCACCAAGAGCCTTTCACCCACACAGCACAGAATAAAGTGAGAAAAAAAAGAAAGAAAGAAAGAAAGAAAGAAAGAAAGAAAGAAAGAAAGAAAGAAAGAAAGAAAGAAAGAAAGAAAGAAAGAAAGAAAGAAAGAAAGAAAGAAAGAAAGAAAGAAAAGATAAAAATACAATAAAAAAGTAAAATAAAGCTATTAAAATAAAAAATGATTTTTAAGAAAAAAAGTTTTTTAAGTAATAATAATAAAAAAAGGACAGTCAGAACCCTAGGACAAATGGTAAAAGCAAAGCTATACAGACAAAATCACACACAGAAGCACACACATACACACTCACACAAAGAGAAAAAGGGGAAAAAAATATATATATATATCATTGCTCCCAAGTCCACCTCCTCAATTTGGGATGTTTCGTTGTCTATTCACATATTCCACAGATGCAGGGTACATCAAGTTGATTGTGAAGAATTAATCTGCTGCTCTTGAGGCTGTTGGGAGAGATTTCCCTTTCTCTTCTTTGTTCGCACAGCTGTCGGGGTTCAGCTTTGGATCTGGACCTGCCTCTGCATGTAGGTCACCTGAGGGCATCTGTTCTTCACTCAGACAGGAAGGAGTTAAAGGAGCAGCTGATTTGGGGGCTCTGGCTCACTCAGGCCGGTGGGAGGGAGGGGTTCTGATGCGGGCCGAGCCTGTGGTGGTAGAGGCCTGCATTACATTGCACTAGCCTGAGGCGCACCGTGCATTCTCCTGGGGAAGTTTTCCCTGGATCACGGGACCCTGGCAGTGGTGAGCTGCACAGGTTCCTGGGAGGGGTGGTGTGGATGGTGACCTGTGCTTGCACACAGGCTTCTTGGTGGTGGTAGCAGCAGCCTTAGTGTCTCATGCCCATCTCTGGGGTCCACGCTGTTAGCCCTGGCTTGTGCCCGTCTCTGGAGCTCCTTTAAGCAGTGCTCTTAATCCCCTCTCCTCGCGCACTAAGAAACAAAGATGGAAGAAAAAGCCTCTTGCCTCTTCGGCAGGTCCAGACTTTTCCCCGGACTCCCTCCCGGCTAGCTATGGTGCACTAGCGCCCTTTAGGCTGTGTTCAAGCCGCCAACTCCAGCCCTCTCCCTGCGCTCCGACCGAAGCCCGAGCCTCAGCTCCCAGCCCCACCCACCCCGGCAGGTGAGCAGACAAGCCTCTCGGGCTGCTGAGTGCCAGTCGGCACTGATCCTCTGTGCGGGAATCTCTCTGCTTTGCCCTCCGCACCCCTGTTGCTGCAGTCTCCTCCGCGGCTCTGAAGCTTCCACCCTCCGCCACCTGCAGTCTCCACCTGCAAAAGGGCTCCTAGTGTGTGGAAACCTTTCCTCCTTCATGGTTCCCTCCCACTGGTGCAGGTTACGTCCCTATTCTTTTGTCTCTGTTTATTCTTTTTTCTTTTGCCCTAGCCAGGTACATGGGGAGTTTCTTGCCTTTTGGGAGGTCTGAAGTCCTCTGCCAGTGTTCAGTAGGTGTTCTGTAGGAGTTGTTCCACATGTAAATGTATTTCTGATGTATGTGTGGGGAGGAAGCTGATTCCTGCGTCTTACTCTTCCACCATCTTGAAGCTCCTCCCACTTTCCCTCACTTGTTGTCTTTCATGTTGATCTTGCTATTTAGGGAAAAAAAGAATAAACACATCATAAAGAACAAGCAGAGAAGGGAGTGTGGGCTAATTGGAATTTTTATTTTTCTGAGATAGTCATCAAAATAGGAAAGATTAGACATGACCCTATTAACTCCTTCTGAGAAGGAATGAAGAAACCTGGATTTTTTATTTGAGTAACCTGTGACATTATTTGAAATGAGTAGAAACGGAGACATCAAGTGCTCTGTTTAGACACATTGAATTTGACATATCTATCAGGCATATATGTAGTGATAACAAGTTGCCAGTTTTATATTAAAATCTGGTCTTCAGATAAGAGGTAAGGGTTGGAGTTTTGAAGATGCAAATTGGAAGTTGTCAGCTCAAAATAAACATACTTTTGTAGAAAACACCTTAAATGAAATTATAATTTTTACATTTTTTTTCTAAGCTTCTTCCCACTCTAGAACCTATTATTCAGCCTGAGACACATCCATACAAAAACACATTGTTGAACCCCAAAATGAATTTTTAATTTAAAATATCTTTATGGACTAAGGCACAGAGGAATAAGGGATTCTGTATATGATGATTGCTGAAAATTTTTAAAAAATAGTTTTATTAGGAGCATTTACTTAATTCTTAGGACTGTAAGTATAACAAGAAAAAGATATATTATGATATATAATCCTTATATTTCAAGAGTTGAAAAGTATTACACTTTTTTTTGTTTTATACTATTTGAAAGTCTGTATTTCTTCAATTCTATAAATGTAAGCAATACAATATGTTGCTAATGGAGCTTGAAATTAGGGTAGTAGCTTTTGTATCAGCATCAAATTGCTGATGATGTCAGCAATTCACATGAAAAATGAAACATAACCAATACTACTTCTACAGCCACAAAAAATAGCCAGCTTTCCATATTTGAAATTGGCTGACCATATACAATAATAGATGGTGCAGGAAAAGAAAATGTTCTCTTTTCTCGGCTTCACAAAAATTGCAAATTTGTTGATGAAGAATCCTGTAAAGCTATGCATTTAGTTAAAAAAAGAATTACATTTGACTCCAGGGTCTGTATTGTAAAACTTAATGTCAGGTCTAGGTCTATATATCACTGTAGGAAAGTAGAGTGTGGTAATAACTGGCATTTGATCAATCCCACTTATAAAACCATTAATATTTTTTTCAACTAAAATTATATTTTAATTATGAATTATTCAACTGTTCTATATTTATTTATAAAAACTCAGGTGATAACTCAATCTCAACCAAAGATATACTACCATGACCAAACAATAAAAATACTGATATAAATTCTCAAAATTTAAAGAATTATTTAGGTTTTTCAGAACAAAGAACATTTGTGTTTGACATGATTATGTACATAATTAACTTTTTCTTAGTTTTTAAAGATAATTTTAGTGAAGGTAAGAATTGTTTTTGTAGAAAAATAAATCTGTGAATTAAAACAAACCTCAACCTGTTAAAAGACTCACCATTAGTGATAATTACATTGGGATTGGTTCACAACACTTGTGAAATGTAGCTGTGAAGTTATATAATTGATAATTAATTCCATGAGGGAATGAAGTATCCTGTTTTTAATGCAGTTTTAAAGTATTTTTTCCACAAGTTCCTAAACTGGTCTCTGGTGAAGCTTGAGTAGCTACTATGTATTGTAGCAGATATTTATCTATTGAATGTGGATTCAAGTTTTGGAAAATGTACAATGGACTAAGGAACAGGATTGTGCATAAGGTGATAGAACATTTCTTCATTAGACATAAAGTATGAATCTGAGATAACTGAGTTCTGGTTCATAAAGAATTCATATTGAGACTTCCTATCTGATGTTGTATTTTCAGTAAGCCTAATGATCCTACTCGAAAATCAATCCAACAGTAAACTCACACATTAAATTTATATAAAATGCATATATAAAACTACTTACCTTAAATTTCAACTATAGAATATTCATTTTTTTGAAGTTGTGACAATGCTATTGTGTCAGAAGTTTAGAAAAGCAGAAATGTATATTAAATGTTGTCTAAAAAATTTCAACTTATCAAGCTAATGGTGAAACAAACATTTTAGATATGCTAGAGAGAAAATAGCTGCTTTATAGAGATTTTTACATTGCTTAAGAGCATGAGATTGGGATTTTTTTAAAGCCTCCTAATGAAAGGAAGCAATCTATGAGCATTTCACAGAACAATAATTTGACAACTGACTTTTTTTTTTTCCAGAGAGCTTTCTTTACTCTCCCATGCTTCTCTTGCTTTACTTACATTGGGTTCTATATACTCCCTGCACTTCAGTCACCATACATTTAGTCAATGCAGACTGCACTAGAGTTGAATCTTTTCATTTGGCCTGGATTGCCTGCTCACAAATAATGTCTGCAATACTTCTATTTGCTTGATGAGAGTAGGTTTCCCTTAATATACCTTTTGTGGGCTGTTTTTCTCCCCTCATCTACTGCTTGTATGTACCTTGATTATAGAGAACAGGTCTTTTCTTTCCAGCTTTATTGAGATATAGATGCTATATATCAAAATATAACATAACATTGTGTAAGTTTAAGGTGTACAACATGACAATTTGATATACTTACATACTGTGAAATTATTACCACAGTAAGTCAGTAAACACATCTATCACCTCACATAGTTACGTGTGTGTGTGTGTGTGTGTGTGTGTGTGTGTGTGTGTGTGTTGAGGACATTTAAGATCTAATGTCTTAGCAGCACTCAAGCATATAATAGAGTACTTTCAGCTATATTCACCATGTTGCCCATAAGATCACCAGAACTTATTTACCCTGTAACTGGAAGCTTGTACATTTTGACCAACGTCTCTATTTCTCCCATCCAAAGCCCCTGTCAACCACCAATCTACATTCTGTTTCTATGGATTCATATTTTTTTGGATTCTACTTGTAGATCAGTGTTTTTCTCTGTCTGTCTTATTTAACTTAGAATAATGCCTGCAAGATTCATCCACGCTATCAAAATGGCAAGGAATCCTTTTATTTATCACCAAGTTATATTCCAGTATATATATAAATGGCACACTATATTTATATATTCAACCATATACAGACAATTAAGTTGTTTTTTTCCATGTCTTGGCTATTGTGAATAATGTTGCAATGAACATGGGGGTGAAGATATCTGAGATAGTGATTTCATTTCCTCCTGATATACACCCAGAAATGGGATTGCTGGATCATATGGTACTTCTATTTTTAATTTTTTGAGGACTCTGCATGTTCTTTTCTATAGTGGCTGCATCATTTTACATTCCCACCACAGTGCTCAAGTGTTCCTTTTTCTCTACATCCTAGCCAACATTTGTTATCTCTTCTTTTTTTAATAATAGAAATCCTAACAGATGTGAGGTGATATCTCATTATGGTGTGTATCTGCATTTCCTTGATGATTAGTGATGTTTAACACCTTTTATTGTACCTATTGAACATTTATATGTCTTCTTTAGAAAAATGTCTATTCAGATACTTTGTCCATTTTTTAAATTGAATTATTTGGTTTTTTGCTACTGAGTTGTGTGATATATATTTTGGATATTAACTACTTTAGTATTTTGGATATTCACCCCTTATCACATATAAGGTTTGCAAATTTTTCTCCCATTTGCCTTTTTATTTTGATGATTATTTCTTTCACTGTGCAGAAGCTTTTGAATTTGATGTAGTCCCACATGCATATTTTTGCTTTTGTTTCTTGTGCTTTTGGTATCATATCCAAAATATTGTTGCCAAGACCAATGTTAAGGAGCATTTTCCTATGTTTTCTTCTAGGGGTCTTATGGCTGAGGTCTTATATTTAAGTTTCTAATCCATTTTGAATTATTTTTTGTGAGTGGTGTAAGATAAGAATTCATTGTCATTTTTTTTTTTTTTTGCATGTGGACAATCAGTTTTCCTAACACTGTTGAGGAGAGTATCTTTTTCCTGTTGAGAATTCCACAGATGGCTTTCATACTGGAAATAAATAAATAAAATTGTCTCTGTTTGCATGACATGATCTTGTATATAGGAAACCCTAAAGACTCCACCAAAAAACTGCTAAGAATAATAAATGAATTTGGTAAAACTGGAGAATACAAAATCAGCATACAAAAATCAGTTGTGTTGCAACACACTGAAAACAAACTATCTGAAAAATAAAGAAAAAAAAAACCTCATTTAAAATAGTATCAAGAACAATACAATACTTAGGAATAAATTTATCCAAGAAAGTGAAAGATCGGTACATTGAAAACTATAAGACTTTGATGAAAGAAATTGAAGAAGACATAAACAATTGGAAAGATATCTCATGTTCATGGATTGGAATAATTAACATTGTTAAAAATCCTTTCTACCTAAAGCCATCTATAGATTCAATACAATCCCTATCAAAATTCCAGTGACATTTTTCACAAAGACAGAAAAAAGAAGAAGTCTTAAAATTTGTATGGGAACACAAAATGCTCCTTGTAGCTAAAGAAATTTGATCAAGAACAAAGCCGGAGGCATCATGCTTCCTGATTCCAATTTATATTACAAAGCTATAGTAATCAAACTGCATGGTACTGGCATAAACACAGGCACACAGACCAGTGAAACAGATTTGAGAGCCCAGAAATAAATGCACACATACACAGTAAACTAATCAAGAATTCTCAATGGGAAAGGGTTAGTCTCTTCAATTAAAGGTTTTTTTCCTATTCTTTTCTTTACTTTAAAATTTTTCTTTCTGCTTCTCCATGCTAGCTAATTAGCAGGTATTTAGCAACCTCTTTTGACTTGAGTTGAAATAGTTCCATATAAAATTGTCAGAAACAAAAGCATATCTTACACAGCAGACCTGGTGTGAACAATTCTTAATTAAAAATTTACCCAGTATCTCCAGACACAAGTTGTTCATATTGACTGTTCAATTATTCAAGTGGAATAATGTAATGGTCAAAGTTAACTTAAAATGATATGCTATAATGTAATTATTTTATTCATGAAGGCATGACTAATGGCTTTACGAACCTGTTCACCTTTTCCGTTACATTTTTTTTTCCAGTTTTGGTGTTAGGTTGAAACAATATTTCAGTATACGTTTTATAAAGTATTTAGAATAACGCAATTAGTGATTGAAGAAGTGTTTAATTTCCTAAAATACTACTTTGTTCATCAATTTTCTCCATTCTGAGCTATCTTTTTAATGTAATTCTTATTCAAAACAGTTGTATATTTTCTTTTAGTGGAAGAAGAAAGTTCCACTGAATTTGGCACCCTTTAAACTCAGAAGATCACTACAATTACTCCTCAGTTTATTACACTATCTAAATCCTTAACTCATGCTGCCTAAACAAACCTTAAAGCTCACAGCCATTATTTCCTGTTCCTTGAACAGTAAAACTACAATAAAATCTAGGAGCAAGAAGAATAAAAGAGGTGGAGTTGATTATGCATCTTCTATTGTTCCTTAAGGCAAAAGTATTTCTTTCCACTTGCTAATTTACATTAGAGAAATTGATCTTCAATGTCTTTCAATATTCTGTTCTTACATATTAGTAAATAGATATCTAACCCTGTAGCTATTCTAAGAAAATTCAATTATAGCTAAATTAAAAAAAATTTTCTCTGTAAATTTTCATACATTTCATCTCTTTTATCTGTCTCATTGACATTAAATTTAGTTCTCTCTATGATAATCATATAATTTTAGTATTTTTTTCTTTTAAATAGTTTTAATTTCTCATTATCCATTACTTTATCGGTATTTTCCCACCAATTTGTCTCTCCAAATTGTCATATTTACGGCATCATTTTGTTTCACCACTTTATTTTATCCAGATTATCTTCTCAGTGCCTTTTTCTTCTGCAAGGGTAACCTAAATTTCCTCCCCACATTTTTTGAAAATTTTTTGCCTACCACTGTGATTACATTTTCCTGTTGATATATAATTTAGTATATAATGTGAGATGAACAGGTAGAGGTTTTCCTTTGTTTCCAAGCTTTTTCCTTCCAAAACTTGGATTACTACAGTGGCTGATAGGGACTCAATCCTCAGGCATATACTTTACTTAAATAGATTCTTAAGGGATAGAAGGTAGTTGCTCTATCAGAGAGCTTAGTATCAGAGAGCAAGTATCATGTTGGGAATGTTAAAAATGCAGAGTTAGCATGTAATGTAAAAAGTGGACATGCTTAACTTAATTTGAATTATCCATTTACTTATATTTTCATAAGTGTCCTATTAACTAATAACAGGTTTTGATATACCGTGTGTGAGTGATTCCCATCACTCACTTCAACAGCAACAAATCTATCATGCAGCTTTATAGATATATATTATCTAAATCTTTAGGCATTTCATTATTTAGCATTCTGTAGAGGGTTTTACCAAAGTCTCCCATATCCAAGGTCATTTGTGATTTATAGTACAACAAGAAGCAGAATTTGAATGTTTTCAAATCTTCTTCCAGCCCACATGATATTTTTAGAATATATTGCATATTACTTTTCCTTCTTTCACTTTCTACCCTTGTTTTCTTTTCTTTAATGATACCCTGATACTTCACGTATTCCATCAAATCTTGAAGGGCTAGTCAATAATTAGATGATGATTCTCTTTTACCCTCTCTCCCATTAATGGTAATGCCTATATTTTACAAGAAAAACTGCCACAAGAAAGCTACTTGTTTCTTATAATGGGACTCATTGATTATTTTTTATATACTACAGTCTTTCTCTGTGCTCTAATTATACATGTAAACAACACACATCATAATTTTTATTTCATTTACAATTCTAGGAAAAGAAAGGAAGGAGTCAATGGCACAGTTATAGTGCTATGGAAAACTGGTTCATATAATAAATGGACAGCTGGGCTTTGAGTCGTAACCTGTAATACTTGATAGATAAAGATCAGGAAAAGGACGACCAGGTTAGAGTAGGGCCACCTTCTTTAATTGAAGCTAACAACTCATTACTGATATGATTAAGGTGCCTCCCAGAAGTCATTAATAAATGTAAATGAAGATGGAAATTTAAAAATTTTAATATGAAAAGGGAGTATGTTAAAATGAGAAAGAATGATATAATAACAGGTACAAACTCAGTGATGATGATCATCAAAGAGCCTAGAGGGGAAAAAACAGAAGTTGAGGAGGAACATAGTATTTCTCTAGCACAGTCCCTGCAATGAGTATGCTCTAATTCTAAATAATCAGAAGTATCCCCAAATTTGTAGTATATAATTCATTAGACTACTATGGTTGATAAAATCACACTTATGAAACATCTCAGTTCTCATGAATTGATGCTGTATTTACCAAGAAACTCACTATTTTGGGAGAAAAAAAATCTTGAAATAGCCTATTTAAAAAAGAAATGCATATGATCAAATTGATGATTCCTTTAAACATATTTAGTTTGGCCAATTAACTATTGCTTTTTGGCTTTATAAATCTGTCTCCTAAATAAATGAATACATGCTTGTTGATAGTGAATTTGATCATCAGGACCTGACCAAAGAGACTACCTAAGTAGTAAATAGAGATAGAGTATAGAAATTCTAATTTCTTTCTTTACTCTGTCAACATTAACTTCATACTTGTGGGCATTTGACTTTTTAATACCTCAATTACTTTACATTTTTCTTATTATTTAGTACTTCTTTACCTCAAAAGATGTTATGAATAGCAGTATGAGGGATAACAATACTTTTAGATATCTGAAAAGCTACATAAAGCAAGGAATTGTGGTTGCTCATATATTTAACATTGGTGAAATATAATAAAATCAAATCTCTAACTCTGTAAATGTGCACAACAATGCAAAATATAAATACGCAGTCTTCTTAAATCTATCTTGGAATAGCACTCCAGGGAGGCTTGGAACCCTTATAAGGCTTCACAATGTGAAAAAACAGTTGAAGTAATGTGTAGAATTCCTTAGAAAATAAAGACCACCACTGATTCTTAGATGAGAGAAAACAAAAGATGCAAAAACTAGGAAATTATGGGTTCTCATTAACAAAGGGTACAGTAGAGGTTACAACACCTTTCCTTTGTGTCCTTTGCTGTCTGCCTTCATCAAGCACCACTAATCTTTTCTTTATCTTTTTGTAACAAATTTTAAGAACCATCTAGAATATATGATTCACGAATACAATTAACTTATTTTGCTCATTGGTGTATCTGCAGAATTGACTTAAAAAAAACTAGCACAGGGCTTCCCTGGTGGCGCAGTGGTTGGGAGTCTGCCTGCCGGTGCGGGGGACATGGGTTCGTGCCCCGGTCCGGGAGGATCCCACGTGCCGCGGAGCGGCTGGGCCCGTGAGCCATGGCCGCTGGGCCTGCGCGTCCGGAGCCTGCGCTCCGCAACGGGAGGGGCCACAGCAGTGAGAGGCCCGCGTACCAAAAAAAAAAAAAAAAACTAGCACAAAGTTCAATTAATATTTTTGAATGAAGGTCCAAATAAATTTAGTCATGGTGCTAACGTCAATATCTTTCCTTCTAACCCTTTGCAACAACTATGGAAGATCAAAATAAACATGCAAACATGGGTTTGTACAGCAGCAGCAAAAGATCATGGTGATATCATGGTAGCAAATAAATGGCCATTGTTTTCCCATTATAATCCATGTTATCTCCTTTTAAACCTCCTTAGTCAGTACAAAACAGGTAAGCTAAACTAGATTATTCAGGCAATACCACTTACAAATTTGTCTTTAATGCTACATTTTGCATTTGAAATAAATTAGTAAGGATAAAATTGCAGAATAGCATAACTAGTATGAAGTCACTTACTTTGAAAGGAAAGAGAGATAACAATACATCTATACATTTTTAAAATTTTATTTTATTTTTTTAGATAGCAGGTTCTTATTAGTCATCCATTTTATACACATCAGTGTATACATGTCAATCCCAATCATCCAATTCATTATACCACCACCACCACCACCCCGCCGCTTTCCCCCCTTGGTGTCCATATGTTTTTTTCTCAGCTTCAGTGTCTCAATTTCGGCCCTGCAAACTGGTTCATCTGTACCATTTTCTAAGTTCCAAATATATGTGTTAATATACGATATTTGTTTTTCTCTTTCTGACTTACTTCACTCTGTATGACAGTCTCTAGATGTATCCACGTCTCTACAAATGACCCAATTTCATTCCTCTTTATGGCTGAGTAATATTCCATTGTATATATGTACCATATCTTCTTTATCCATTCATCTGTCCATAGGCATTTAGGTTGCTTCCATGACCTGGCTATTGTAAATAGTGCTGCAATGAACATTGGGGTGCATGTGTCTTTTTTGAATTATGGTTTTCTCTGGGTATATGCCCAGTAGTGGGATTGCTGGGTCATATGGTAATTCTATTTTTAGTTTTATAAGGAACCTCCATACTGTTCTCCATAGTGGCTGTATCATTTTACATTCCCACCAACAGTGCAAGAGGGTTCACTTTTCCCCACACCTTCTCCAGCATTTGTTGTTTGTAGATTTTCTGATGATGCCCAATCTAACTGGTATGAGGTGATACCTCATTGTAGTTTTGATTTACATTTCTCTAATAATTAGTGATCTTGAGCAGCTTTTCATGTGCTTCTTGCCCATCTGTATGTCTTCTTTGGCAAAATGTCTATTTAGGACTTCTGCCCATTTTTGGATTGGGTTGTTTGTTTGTTTAATATTGACCTGCACGAACTGTTTATATATTTTGCAGATTAATCCTTTGGTTGATGATTCATTTGCAATTGTTTTCTCCCATTCTGAAGGTTGTATTTTCATCTTGTTTATGGTTGCCTTTGTTGTGCAAAAGCTTTTAAGTTTCATTAGGTTCCATTTGTTTATTTTTGTTTTAATTTCCATTCTCTAGCAGGTAGATCAAAAAAAGATCTTGCTGTGATTTATGTCAAAGAGTGTTCTGCCTATGTTTTCCTCTAAGAATTTTATAGTGTCCAGTCTTACATTTAGGTTGCTAATCCATTTGGGGTTTATTTTTGTGTATGGTGTTAGGGCGTGTTCTAATTTCATTCTTTTACATGTAGTTGTCCTGTTTTCCCAGCATCAATTTTTGAAGAGACTGTCTTTTCTCTATTGTTTATCCTTGTCTCCTCTGTCATAGATTAGTTGACCATAGGTGTGTGAGTTTATCTCTGGGCTTTCTATCTTGTTCCATTGATTTATATTTCTGTTTTTGTGCCAGTACCATACTCTCTTGATTACTGTATCTTTGTAGTATAGTCTGAAGTCAGGGAGTCTTATTCTTCCAATCCAAGAACATGGTATAACTCTCCATCTGTTGGTATCATTTTTAATTTATTTAATCACTCTCTAATAGTTTTTTGCATACAGGTCTTTTGTCTCCTTAGGTAGGTTTATTCCTAGATATTTTATTATTTTTGTTGCAGTGGTAAATGGGAATGTTTCCTTAATTTCTCTTTCAGATTTTTCATCATTAGTGTATAGGAATACAAGAGATTTCTGTGCATTAATTTTGTATCCTGTAACTGTACCAAATTCATTGATTAGTTCTAGTAGTTTTCTGGTGGCATCTTTAGGAATCTCTATGTATAGTATCATGTCATCTGCAAACAGTGACCGTTTTACTTCTTTTCCAATTTGTATTCTTTTTATTTCTTTTTCTTCTCTGATTGCTATGGCCAGGACTACCAAAACTATGTTGAATAATAGTAGTGAGAGTGGACATCTTTGTCTTTTTCCTGATCTTAGAGGAAGTGCTTTCATTTTTTCACCATTGAGAATGATGTTAGCTGTGGGTTTGTCATATATGGCCTTTATTATGTTGATGTAAGTTCCCTCTATACCCACTTTCTGGAGCGTTTTTTTCATAAATGGGTGTTGATTTTTGTCAAAAGCTTTTTCTGCATCTATTGAGATGATCATATGGTTTTTATTCTTCAATTTGTTAATATGGTGTATCACATGGACTGATTTGCATATATTGAAGAATCCTTGCATCCCTGGGATAAATCCCAGTTGGTCATGGTGTATGATCTTTTTAATGTATTGTTGGATTCTGCTTGCTAGTATTTTGTTGAGGATTTTTGCATCTATATTCATCAGTGATATTAGTCTGTAATTTTCTTTTTTGTAGTATCTTTGTCTGGTTTTGGTATCAGGGTGATGGTGGCCTCATAGAGTAAGTTTTGGAGTTTTCCTTCCTCTGCAATTTCTGGAAGAGTTTGAGAAGGATGGGTGTTAGCTCTTCTCTAAATGTTTCATAGAATTCACCTGTGAAGCCATGTGGTCCTGGACTTTTGTTTGTTGGAAGATTTTTAATCACAGTTTCTATTTCATTACTTGTGATTGTTCTGTCCATAGTTTCTATTTCTTCCTGGTTCAGTCTTGGAAGGTTATACCTTTCTAAGAATTTGTCCACTTCTTCCAGGTTGTCCATTTTATTGGCATAGAGTTGCTCGTAGTAGTCTCTTAGGATGCTTTGCATTTCTGTGGTGTCTTTTGTAACTTCTTGTTCATTTCTAATTTTATTGATTTGAGTCCTCTCCTTTTTCTTGATGAGTCTGGCTAATGGTTTATCAATTTTGTTTATCTTCTCATAGACCCAGCTTTAGTTTTATTGATCTTTGCTATTATTTTCTTTGTTTCTATTTCATTTATTTCTGCTCTTATATTTATGATTTCTTTCCTTCTGCTAACTTTGGGTTTTGTTTTTTCTTCTTTCTCTAGTTCCTTTAGGTGTAACATTACATTGTTTATTTGAGAGTTTTCTTGTTTCTTGAGGTAGGCGTGTATAGCTATAAACTTCCCTCTTAAAACTGCTTTTGCTGCATCCCATAGGTTTTGGATCATTGTGTTTTCATTGTCATTTATCTCTAGGTATTTTTTGATTTCCTCTTTGATTTCTTCAGTGATCTCTTGGTTATTTAGTAATGTATTGTTTAGCCTCCATGTGTCTGTGTTTTTTACGTTTTTTTTTTCCCTGTAATTGATTTCTAGTCTCATAGCATTGTGGTCAGAAAAGATGCTTGACATGATTTCAATTTTCTTAAATTTACTGAGGTTTGATTTGTGACCCAAGTTGTCATCTGTTCTATGCAATTTTATAGATATAATTTATTCTGTTTTTTAGTTGCTTGACATTCATCCTGTTAGTTTCATCACCTATAAAATCACATATTGATGTTACTTATTTCCCATTGTTGGTAAAGTAGTTAATTATGTGGACTCAATGCACATAAAACATATTATATAAGGGATACCACAGGAATAAGAACTTAAATATTAACTACTCTAGAATTGTTGTCTATGTTTGTTTCATAGAAAATCAGTTGGATGATGGAATTATCAGTGTCTTTTATATACTCTTGTAAGTTAGCCTGAATTTTCTGACTGCACACATGGATTACTTTTATAATCAAAATAAAGCTACTTTAATTTTGAGATAAATGACTATATTTTGTGATATATGTTATTGAATTTTACATAATTATACTAGTTCACTTGAATCAAGTCACTTTTTCTTCAACCATCACTGCTACTCTAATTATTTAAGCCTTCTCTGTATAAAATTTATTTAATTTGAGTTATCACTTAAAATTTGTTCTAAACATCTAAATTCATCAAATTTCTGCTGAAGACTTCTGTCAGTAAATTTGAAAATTCTATGGAATCACTCTTCTCTTTTGTTTTTTATTATTACTAAACAATAATTGTGAAAGTCTATCTGATGCATCTGATACAAGAGTATTTATTTATAGAATTATAAACTATTACAGGAGAAATAAACCTAATTACTAAGTTATTTCAAATTCTTGAAGTTACATAGTAAAAATGATTGCAGGCCTTTTGGGGGCCAGAGCTGTTCATTATTCATATTTATATTCCCAGCCTCCAGCATAGTGCATGATATATTAAGTATTTAAACAGAATTAGCCAAGGAAGTTCTCATTTCAATAGTCCCTTACAGTAAAATAAGATTTGATGATTCAAAGAAAAAACATGGTAAAAAGTGAAGCAATTTATTCAATTTCTTGCACATTTTCATTGTGCCATAAGTTAAAGTTAGTACATAAGTAAAAACAAAAAAAAAAACTTAAAAGCTTTTGCACAGCAGAGGAAACCATAAACAAGACGAAAAGACAACCCTCAGAATTGCAGAAAATATTTGCAAATGAAACAACTGACAAAGAAGTAATCTCCAAAATATACAAACAGCTCATGCAGTTCAGTATCAAAAAAACAAACAACCTAATCAAAAAATGGGCAGAGGACCTAAATAGACATTTCTCCAAAGAAGACATACAGATGGCCAAGTGGCACATGAAAGAAATGCTCAACATCACTAATTATTAGAGAAATGCAAATCAAAAGTACAATGAGGTATCACCTCACACCAGTCAGAAAGGTCATCATCAAAAAATCTACAAATAATAAATGCTGGAGTGGGTGTGGAGAAAAGGGAAACCTCTTGCACTGTTGGTGGGAATGTAAATTGATACAGCCACTATGGAGAACAGTATGGAGGTTCCTTAAGAAACTAAAAATAGAGTTACCATATGACCCAGAAATCCCACTCCTGGGCATATACCCTGAGAAAACCAAAAATATACATGTACCACAATGTTCATTGCAGCACAATTTACAACAGCCAGGACATGGATGCAAACTAAATGCCCATTGACAGATGAATGGATAAAGAATATGTGGTACAAATATACAATGGAATATTAGTCATAAAAAGGAAGGAAATTCGGTCATTTGTAGAGATGTAGATGGACCTAGAGTCTCATACAGATTGAAGTAAGTCAGAAAGAGAAAAAATATATATATATATTAATGCACACATGTGGAATCTAGAAAAATGGTACAGATGAACCTATTTGCAGGGCAGGAATAGAGATGCAGATGTAGAGAATGGACATGTGAACATGGGAGTGGGAAGGGCAGAGTGGGATGAATTGGGAAATTTAGGTTGTTTATATATATATAATATATATATATTTTATATATATATATATATATATAGGTTGTTTATATATATATACTATCATGTGTAAAATAGATAGCTAGTGGGAACCTGCTGTATAGCACAGAGAGCTTAGCTCATTGCTCTGTGATGACCTAGATGCGTGGAATGGGGGTGGGGGGTGAGAGGAGGTCCATGAGGGAGGGGATATATGTATACATATAGCTGATTCACTTTGTTGTACAGCAGAAACTAACAGAACCTTATCAAGCAATTATACTCCAATTAAAAAACAAACAAAAACTCTATATGCCTCAGTTTTAGACATACTATTGAAAGGTTCACAGCATTAACTAGTTAATGTAATGTTCTTTCTATAAGTCTTTAAAAAATATTTCCTATACAATAAGTGTTGCCATTTTTCTGTTTGAAAAAAAAGACAGAAGGTAGCACAATTGTTAATTGAATTCAGAAATCGATGGATTGAATGATTACATGATTTGTACAAAATGTGCAACTTTGTTTCTATATGTGGCTATTTTATCTGGATAGGCCTTATAAGTTATTAAGAATTCACAACACAGTTTTAAAAGCTTAAACATCTGGGCAATATACAGAACGATAAAAAAGGAAGCCTAGTCTCTGGGATGACTAGTCCTGTCATGCCAACAAGAGCAAGCAACAAGACATTTGACAACTCATAAATGTTGTGAAAGCTCCCTAACTAGAGGTATTTCTTCTTCATGATAAATTCACTCTATCTCTCCTACATGAGCTTGGACACATTACCAAACTCAAAAGGAGCCATGAGTGGAAGGATCACTCCGGAGAGCTTTCACCTATGTCCTGTTGCTAAGGAAACGTCTTCCTTTGTACATGTTCAGAATAGCAATTTCCTTTGAACCCTGCCTTTCAAGCTCTATTTTTTAAAGGAAACATATAAATATATAGCCCATATTTTGAAAGGTACACCAATTTACTCTTTTTTCTGTTATCTGGTAAAGAAGTATCATCAATTAAAGGTAATATATGCTTTCAGATTAAAACATTGGAGATAGACAACTTCTCTTTGTTGTTTCATAGTTTGTAAAATCTACAGTGTTTTCCAATCCACAAAAGAATCAGTAAACCTAAGATATCACTATGACCTGTGAATATGTATCTCTCAACATTGGCTGAAATAATTTACAACTTTTGATATTTGATAGAATTGGGAACAATTATACTTAATTATTGCATGATGAGTGACAGAGTTATTGTACATTAGCCTAATTGCTTGGAGATCCTTTATTGAGACAATATGTGTCTTCTTATTTTCATTTAAAAACATTGTGAAAATTCCCCAGTTTTGCTTGTTTAACATTTGTGGATGAATTAGCTCAAATGCTAGATTTCAATAGATCGGCCTTCAAAGATAAAGGATGTGAATTGGAGTTTTATTATACCATAGTGATTGCAGTGTATATTCGCCAGCCATTAACTATAGCATGTGTGGACATTGGCCATAAATACTAGATCATTTCATAACTTGGATTGTAAATGTTATAATTATATGTTGTAATTCACATTATACAACTGAGAATCATAGCCCAGTCCACAGCTTTATTACAACATTCTCATTACTGCCCTGTCTACTTGAGATCTTTCAAAGAATTCCTTTGAGCACCCACCATGATATTTTTAATTGTACTCTTTATATCTTTTCAAAATGTTTTGGACCTGTCTTACATGCTTTGATGTGCATGTTGCCCTAAAACCACAGATTACAAACCCAAATTACATCACCATGAAGTTAAAATGGTTTTGATTATTGTATCTATAAAATAATTTGTTTCACTTGTTTATAACTATTCAGTGATTATAGCTTCTGTGGAAAAAAATTGTTTTCAATTTCAATTCTAGAGAAAAGTATACTCCTAAGCATTAAATTGACTTATTTAATTGACTTCTACCACTGTGTACTATTATGCTTACTTATTTGACTTGTCTATTGCTTTCAGTCTAATAACCATTGATATAATGCCACATTTCCTGCAGAGACAATGTTGTTTTATACACAAAGAAAAATGTTAAAGCATAAGCATGTTTTAATTTCAAGGAGAATATTCCACTGATCAGAATAAGAATGCATAGTTTAGTTAACTCACTGATTTTCTTACATTAGATGTTCAATAAAGATATTTGTTCAGTAATGTCAAGCAGTAATTTTAATGCAGTGACATTGTATATTTACATTAACCTACTACAATTTGGGGGCATATTCAGGGCTTTGCACTTCCACTCTTTATCAGTTGATTAAAGAGTTGATTTAAAATTTCAATAGTTGATACTATTTAATTTCTTAGTGACCCATATTCATTCTTATTTCACTAGTCAGTAGCGTATTGGCACTTTGATTTTAAAAACAACAACTGCTTTGGTTCATCAGTTTTCTATATTGCCTCTGGTAGTATAATGTTTAATGGCTTTTGTTGTCTTATTACACTTTAATTAGCATGTTGCTGCGTGCCTTTAGTACCATGCTGCTATGCTACCCTTAACTGAAATCTTTCTCTTGTGTTTGTGATCATTATGCCACCTTGAACTGCTGCTTTTATGGAGTATGTGGTAATGTTGCATTAGCCCTTTGAATCTGGGAGTTTGATTAGCAGGATCAGATGAGCTGCTAGAGGGTGTCTGACTCTTAGCTGAAGTATCTTCAAATGCATTTTACAAATTATCTACTTACCTTAATACTATAAATATGTAGATACTTATATGCCTCTTACTGTATAAAGTGAAATTTTACAGTGGAAAATTATTCCCTTGCATAGACTTTGACTTAAAGGTCACAGCTTCAGAATGTTTCATAAAGATATTACGTCCCATTTTGAACCCAATGAAAAATAGTTTTAAACAGAAGGGAAGGCATGTGAAATCACCTTTCTTTCTATTGCCCTTTCCTTTGACTCTGGAATATCTAAACAATGCATTCTAAGTACTTGTTTCTTCCTTTGTGGATTTTCTCCATCCTTTCTTAACACACTAGTACACATGATTTTTAAGCATTCTCAGAAAGCTTCTTTAGAGTGATAGGGTTACACATTTTTTACAATTATAGAAAAAGGAAAGTAATCAGAGGTGGAGAAGAAACGTTTTAAAGAACATACAGGATTCTTTTGTCGAGGTAAGAATTCTACAAAAGAAAAATTCAAATTGTGAAAAGGAAAAAATAAAAGCAAGCATTGTGTATCGTAAAGATGGTATGCACAATAGTAATCATGAAACAGAAAGCTGAGAGTTTAACCACAGCTGGTCACCATGGAGGCTTGGAGTATTATGGAGTAGGGGTAGTGTGTGGATTGATGGAAGAGGATTTTCAGAGATATAGGTTGCAGAAATAACTGCTTCCCCTTTATTATTTTTTAAACTGGGCAGAAACATATGCAGCAGGGAGGAACACAATGTTGCTAAAAATTAAATTGTCCCATTTTCTTCAACAAAGCTTAAAGTGATCAACAAAGAATCTGTTACATTCTGAAGAATCTAAGTTGACGAGAAAATACCTGGGCCATTCCTGATGCGTCCAAAAGGTCTGGCCATGCAGGACTATGGATGATGAATGGGGTTGGAACTCAGAAGCAGGAGTGGCAGAAGGAAATCCTGCAGTAAAAAGACAAGGATAAAATAGAATTACAGTTAAGTGTGTTCTTTGATGATGTGATTATTGGTGATTTTTTCTTCTTTGTGATAATCTTTGTAGTACACGCTTTACACAACAAATAGGCATACTTGAATTATCACATTTTTCTTTAAGTTATTTGAGAAGTCACTCATAAAAAAGAGAGTGACCCCTGGAAGGAAACAACCCCTACATTTTCACAGAGCAAATCTTTGTAAGGAGGATTGTCTGCTTTACAAACCAGCTAGTAATAAAGTATTATTTAAAAACTGAACATATGTGATGTTACTTAAAATATGTGACAAATTAAAATCTTATTTTTCTATTAAATGTTTTATAAGTATGTTGTGGGGGAAAGAACATTGATGAGTTTAACACATTAGTTATCATATATATGAATGCAATGAAATACTTGTGAGAACTTGAACACTTTGTGGTTCATCCTTTGTGGTAATGATAGCAAAGATATTAATAAGTAAAATAACAATGCAGATAAATCTTGGCCATCTTATCTGGGTGACTATACACTAAGTTTTAGAAAATTACATACATTTCTCCATTACATTTATAAAATTAATGACAGTATATTATAATATGTATATATATATGTGTGTATATATACATATAATCTAAAATAAATATATTACAACAGTTAATACAAAAACGCATATTAGATTGAACTACATGGAAGTGTCATCTTTGTAGGTCAAAAGCAGTTGCATACTAGCTTACACCTATAGATGGTAAGTTTGTTATTTAAAGAAAAATTGCTTTCTGCTTTTATAAAAGAATGCAAAACGCTGTTTTGTTTCTTAGTTTGGCAAATGGATATTATAATGTATCAAAAATAATTTTTTAAAGTTTTATTCAATGGATCTGGTAATATGCTGAGGTTTGTTTCTTGGAAATAAATATTCGGACAGATTTGAATATGCTAAAATCAAAATATAGGCTAGATAGACTTAGAATGTTTTTAAAAGCAGATAATTTTTTTTAGTATTCCTCCAAGTGAAACATTTCCAAATAAAAGAAAACAGTTTAATTTTTTTTCCATTTGTGTAAATTGGTGCTCATCTAATATTTTTAAATTACTCTTTAGGATCTTAGAAAAATCTTAAAATTTACTTCATACACTAATCATGAATCTTCAAATTCTAAACTGCTAAATTTATAATAAAGGAGGAAATGTGCTACACTATTCTAAATATCGGAACTGTTAGATTGAACAATATGAAAATGCCTATATTTAACCAGTTTTTAGCATACAAATACAATGTGCTATCCTCATTGATGGAAATGGTAAGAAGAATTTCTGAGTAGAATTAAGAGGCAGGAATCCCAAGTATATAGGAAAAGGTAGGCTATGCTACAGAATTAAAAAATCGTTATATACTGATTATTAGTTGAATTATGTGAAAATGACAATTCTTGACCATTTTTGGCCCCCTAGTGTTGCAATTTCATATGTTTTGGTCCAATATAAATAATGGGATACATTTTTGAATTGGAATAAGGAGCAGATGTATTTTCAAGTTTCAGAACAAGTTTCTTTATAAATGTTATATGATGTTGTACACACATCTATGGGACAGATATGAGAAGCCATCTATGAGAAGAGGTGGCTTTAAAAATGGCTAGAAGCCAGTGAGGTATAGTAAAAAGCACTGAGGCTAATGAAAAGGAACTGAGTTCTAGTTTATGCTCCAACACATAGTAATTGTGCAGTCTTAGACAAGTGAGTTCAATGTCTCTGACCTTCAGACTTTCCTTTTAATCTGTAAAATGTTTATGCTAATTTGAGTAAAAATTATTAATGTATTTATCTCTCTTATTCTCATCTTATAAGAAACTTTTTAAAGTGAGAAAATATATTTTTTTTTCCTCTGCCTCCCAGAATCTCCTTTCTTTTTCTCTTAGGAAAGCCATATCTTTACATTTTCAATTTGGGGCTTCCTTATCCCAGAGTTTGTTAATGTCTTTTGTACTTGGCAGAAAAAAAGAAAATATCAGTTTCCTGGAAGTCAGTCCTTACTGAGGGCTTCCTTGTGAGTCTAGTCACATTGAGGGATATTAGAGGGTTTCCAGCTGAGAGGCTGATTCACAGCCCAGCTAATGAAGCTTAGGCTTCAGGACCTCTTACCTGCAAACTCTTCTAAATTATATATTTCTTCCTATCAAGTGAACTTTGATAGTCAAAGGAGTGGCATTTTTAAGATCTGGCTGATTTTATCAGAGGCCAAATTTCGTTTTGGTTTAATAGGGTATGTGTATGTGGTTTTTAGTCACTTCTACTAGTCAGTTAACAATACTTGTCCCAGTATAGGAATACTCCCCTACCCACTGTGCTAACCCATCTCGTATTATGGCCCAAATATGCAAGGATAGAAGCTATATGCTCCTATGAATGTGTCCATTGGGGCCTGTTAATAACAGCTTATTTGGCAATGGTGCAGAAACAAAGTTTGATACAGAGTCAGAATTAATCTGGGGAAATCTTTTCTTATTAGACACATAATATTTTAAGTGGAAGATTTGATTCTTTTACAAACCCATTCATTATGTAGATAATCCCCTGTTAGGAATATGCATGATTAAGGAACATACACAAGTATAATCATATACTTGTATACATGTATATATACATATACATGTATATGTATAAACATATACAAGTATAATAAACATCACTAATTTTATTTTTTATCAATGGAATCACATGAAAAATAGTTTCTAAATTTCCTATTTTAATGCTTCAAGCCTATAGCAATACTATAAATTATGAATACATTTTCATGTGGTATTGCATGCTTTAACATCCCAACTATCATTGATGAAAAAAGTTTGATCACCATGCATTTCTAAAATGCAGTTGTAAAATCCAGTGCTATTTTTATTTTAAAGGTTAGCAATGAAGAGGAAATGTGATCTGGCTGTGTTTGTCTTCTGTACAAAGCCTGAAGTGCTTGTGTTTTTTTGGCTAATAGTCACAGAGGGCAAAGTTAAAGTCTTTCTTGTGGACTAACTGTTCTTTTCAAGAATGTTTAAACATTTTAAAAACTTTTAAAAATAGAATATTTTTAAAATGCCATTAGTTTTGATATTCAGAAGGCTTACCAAATAAGGTAAACATTGCCTTTAAGGTACACTCTTGTATTTATTTTGTTTGTATATTCAAGAAATAACAAATATATCATTTTTATTTTTTTGAGTAGGAAAAGGGATTTAAAAAGAAATTTAAGAAATGGAATGGACTTACAGTTTTCAGACCAGCATGTAAGGAGCTTAGAAGTTGCCACTCATTCCTAACAACAAATAAAAGCTCAACAAACTGAAAAAATTAATAACTCTTCTTAGATTCATCAGAGAAGTGAGGTTACATGGGAAAACAGTGCCCACAAATAAGAAAGACAAGCAGATACAGAGAATCACAACTTACTGGAGAAGAAACACACAAGCAAGAACCTCCATGGGAACAAAGCCCTGCTTGGGTGGAAAAAACTGAAGTATAATTAACAAATTGCTGGAGACACAATGGGGACAAGTCTATGAGTCAAAAAGCTTCAAAGGACCCAGTTATGGGGCAGAAAGGTTAGGATGAGGGGTAGGGGTAGATGCTGGCACTTTTGTGAATTTTATTTCCAGGAGCTCAACTAGGAATATTGGAGAAAAATTATCTGGTATTTCAAGCAGGGGAAGGAGAAAAAACACAATTTGAAATGCACAACAGCACACTGTTCTAGAAAACAAGCCTGCCCTCAGGAGAAACTATTTTGGAGCTTAAACTGCTGGGGTCTTACTAGAGCCTAACTGACCTGGGGAATGGAAATACCCAATTCAAGCTATTCTGCCCATGGAAGGGAGGGGAAAGGGGGACTGAAAAGAACTGGTGAAATTCGCAATCCAAAGCAAGTTTGCTAAAAGTTTAAGATTTATCATCGGGCTATGAGTTGCTTCCCCTACCACCATGCCTTATCACAGTATTAAAAGCCTGTTGAGAGGGGAATTGGGAAGATGGCGGAAGACTAAGACGCGGAGATCACCTTCCTCCTCACAGATACACCAGAAATACATCTACACGTGGAACAACTCCTACAGAACACCTACTGAACGCTGGCAGAAGACCTCAGACCTCCCAAAAGGCAAGAAAGTCCCCACGTACCTAGGTAGGGCAAAAGAAAAAAGAATAAACAGAGACAAAAGGATAGGGACGACACCTGCACCAGTGGGAGGGAGCTGTGAAGGACGAAAGCTTTCCACACACTAGGAAGCCCCTTCACAGGCGGAGACTGCGAGTGGCGGAGGGGGAAAGCTTTGGAGGCGCGGGGGAGAGCACAGCAACAGGGATGCGAAGGGCAAAGTGGGGAGAGATTCCCACATAGAGGATCAGTGCCGACCGGCACTCACCAGCCCAAGAGGCTTGTCTGCTCACCCACCGGGGTGGGCGGTGCTGGGAGCTGAGGCTCGGGCTTTGGTCGGAGCACAGGGAGAGGGCTGGCGTTGGCGGTGTGAACACAGCCTGCAGGGTATTAGTGCACCACGGCTAGCCAGGAGGGAGTCTGGGGAAAAGTCTGGACATGTGGAAGAGGCAAGAGACTTTTTCTTCCCTCTTTGTTTCCTGGTGCACAAGGAGAAGGGATTAAGAGCTCTGCTTAAAGGAGCTCCAGAGACGGACGCGAGCCGCGGCTAACTGCACGGACCCCAGAGATGGGCATGAGATGCTAAGGCTGCTGCTGCCGCTGCCAAGAAGCCTGTGTGCAAGCACAGGTCACTATCCACACCTCCCTTCCAGGGAGCCTGTACAGCCCGCCACTACCAGGGTCCCCGGATCAAGGGACAACTCCTGTGGGATAACGCACGGTGCGCCTCAGGCTGGTGCAACTTCAAGCTGGTCTCTGCCGCTGCAGGCTCGCCCCGCACTCCGTGCCCCTCCCTCTCCCCGGCCTGAGTGAGCCAGAGTCCCCGAAGCAGCTGCTCCTTTAACCCCGTCCTGTCTGAGTGAAGAATAGATGCCCTCTGGCGACCTACACGCAGAGGCAGGGCCAAATCCAAACCTGAGCCACGGGAGCTGTGAGAACAAAGAAGAGAAAGGGAAATCTCTCCCAGTAGCCTCAGAAGCAGCAGATTAAATCTCCACAATCAACTTGATGTACCCTGCATCTGTGGAATACATGAATAGAAAACGAAACATCCCAAATTGAAGAGGTGGACTTTGAGAGCAAGATTTATTATTTTTTCCTATTTTCCACTTTTTGTGAGTGTGTATGTTTATGATCCTGTGTGAGATTTTGTCTGTATAGCTTTGCTTTCACCATTTGTCCTAGGGTTCTATCCGTCCATTGTTTTTTTCTTTTTTCCTTAAAATTTTTTTTCTTAATAATTAATTTTTATTTTAATAACTATTTTATTTTATCTTACTTTTTATTTTATTTTATCTTCTTTCTTTCTTTCTTTCCTTCTCTCCTTCTTTCCTTCCTTCCTTCTTTCTTTCTTTTTTCTTTCTTTCTTCCTTCCTTCCTTCCTTCCTTTCTCTCTCTCTCTCTTTCTTTCTTTCTTTCTTTCTTTCTTTCTTTCTTTCTTTCTTTCTTTCTTTCTTTCTTTCTTTCTTTCTTCTTTTTCTCCCTTCTATTCTGAAAGAGCAAAATAAAAATCTACCAGACCTAACAAATGAAGAGGAAATAGGCAGTCTACCTGAGAAAGAATTCAGAATAATGATAGTGAAGATGATCCAAAATCTTGTATATAGAATAGAGAAAATGCAAGAAACATTTAACAAGGACCTAGAAGAACAAAAGATGAAACAAGCAATGATGAACAACACAATAAATGAAATTAAAAATACTCTAGATGGGATTAATAGCAGAATAACCTGAGGCAGAAGAATGGATAAGTGACCTGGAAGTTAAAATAGTGGAAATAACTATGACAGAGCAGAATAAAGAAAAAAGAATGAAAAGAACTGAGGACAGTATCAGGGACCTCTGGGACAACATTAAACACACCAACATTCGAATTACAGGGGTTCCAGAAGAACAAGAGAAAAGAAAGGGACTGAGAAAATATTTGAAGAGATTATAGTTGAAAACTTCCCTAATATGGGAAAGGAAATAGTTAATCAAGTCCAGGAAGCACAGAGAGTCCCATAGAGGATAAATCCTAGGAGAAACATGCCAAGACACATATTAATCAAACTGTCAAAAATTAAATACAAAGAAAATATATTAAAAGCAGCAAGGGAAAAACAACAAATAACACACAAGAGAATCCCCATAAGGTTAGCACCTGACCTTTCAGCAGAAACTCTGCAAGCCAGAAGGGACTGGCAGGACATATTTAAAGTGATGAAGGAGAGAAACCTACAACCAAGTTTACTCTACCCAGCAAGGATCTCACTCAGATTTGATGGAGAAATTAAAACCTTTACAGAAAAGCAAAAGCAGAGAGAGTTCAGCACCACAAAACCAGCTTTAAAACAAATGCTAAAGGAACTTCTCTAGGCAAGAAACACAAGAGAAGGATAAGACCTACAATAACAAACCCAAAACAATTAAGAAAATGGGAATAGGAACATACATATCAGTAATTACCTTAAATGTAAATGGATTAAATGCTCCCACCAAAAGACACAGACTGGCTGAATGGATACAAAAACAAGACCCATATATATGCTGTCTACAAGGGATCCACTTCAGACCTAGAGACACATACAGACTGAAAGTAAGGGATGGAAAAAGATATTCCATGCAAATGGAAACCAAAAGAAAGCTGGAGTAGCAATTCTCATATCAGACAAAATAGACTTTAAAAGAAAAACTATTACAAGAGACGAAGAAGGACACTACATAATGATCAAGGGATTAATCCAAGAAGAAGATATAACAATTGTAAATATGTATGCAACCAACATAGGAGCACCACAATACATAAGGCAAATACTAACAGCCATAAAAGGGGAAATTGACAGTAACATATTCATAGTAGGGGACTTTAACACCCAATTTTCACCAATGGAGAGATCATCCAAAATGAAAATAAATAAGGAAACACAAGCTTTAAATGATACATAAACAAGATGGACTTAATTGGAATAGGACATTCCATCCAAAACCAACAGAATACACATTTTTCTCAAGTGCTCATGGAACATTCTTCAGGATAGATCATATCTTGGTTCACAAACCAAGCCTTGGTAAATTTAAGAAAATTGAAATTGTATCAAGTAACTTTTCTGACCACAATGTTATGAGACTAGATATCAGTTACAGGAAAAGATCTGTAAAAAATAAAGACACATGGAGGCTAAACAATACACTACTTAATAACGAAGTGATCACTGAAGAAATCAAAGAGAAAATCAAAAAATACCTGGAAACAAATGACAATGGAGACACGACGACCCAAAACCGAGGGGATGCAGCAAAAGCAGTTCTAAGAGGGAAGTTTATAGCAATACAAACCTACCTTAAGAAACAGGAAGCATCTCGAATAAACAACCTAACCTTGCACCTAAAGCAATTAGAGAAAGAAAAAAAAGCCAAACTTAGCAGAAGGAAAGAAATCATAAAGACCAGATCAGAAACAAATGAAAAAGAAATGAAGGAAATGATAACAAAGATCATTAAAATTAAAAGCTGGTCCTTGGAGAAGATAAATAAAATTGATAAACTATTAGCCAGACTCATCAAGAAAAAAGGGAGAAGCCTAAAATCAATATAATTAGAAATTAAAAAGGAGAAGTAACAACTGACCCTGCAGAAATACAAAAGATCATGAGAGATTACTACAAGCAACTCTATGACAGTAAAATGGACAACCTGGAAGAAATGGACAAATTCTTAGAAATGCACAACTGCCAAGACTGAATCAGGAAGAAATAGAAAATATGAACAGACAAATCACAAGCACTGAAATTGAAACTGTGATTAAAAATCTTCCAACAAGCAAAAGCCCAGGACCAGATGGCATCACAGGCAAATTCTATCAAATATTTAGAGAAGAGCTAACACTTATCCTTCTCAAACTCTTCCAAAATATAGCAGAGGGAGGAACACTCCCAAACTCATTCTACGAGTCCACCATCACCCTGATACCAAAACCAGACAAGGATGTCACAAAGAAAGAAAACTACAGGCCAATATCACTGATGAACATAGATGCAAAAATCCTCAACAAAATACTAGCAAACAGAATCCAACAGCACATTAAAAGGATCATACACCATGATCAAGTGGGGTTTATTCCAGGAATGCAAGGATTCTTCAATATACGCAAATCAATCAACGTGATACACCATATTAACAAACTGAAGGAGAAAACCCATACGACCATTTCAATAGATGTACAGAAAGCTTTCAACAAAATTCGACACCCATTTATGATAAAAACTCTGCAGAAAGTGGGCATAGAGGGAACTTTCCTTAACATAATAAAGGCCATATATGACAAACCCATAGCCAACATCATCCTCAATGGTGAAAACCTGAAAGCATTTCCACTAAGATCAGGAACAAGACAAGGTTGCCCACTCTCACCACTCTTATTCAACATAGTTTTGGAAGTTTTCGCCACAGCAATCAGAGAAGAAAAGGAAATAAAAGGAATCCAAATCAGAAAAGAAGAAGTAAAGCTGTCACTGTTTGCAGATGACATGATACTATACATAGAGAATCCTAAAGATGCTACCAGAAAACTACTAGAGCTAATCAATGAATTTGGTAAAGCAGCAGGATACAAATTAATGCACAGAAATCTCTGGCATTCCTATTCACTAATGATGAAAAAATCTGAAAGTGAAATCAAGAAAACATTCCCATTTACCATTGCAACAAAAAGAATAAAATATCTAGGAATAAACCTACCTAAGGAGACAAAAGACCTGTATGCAGAAAATTATAAGACACTGATGAAAGAAATTAAAGATGATACAAATAGATGGAGAGATATACCATGGTCTTGTATTGGAAGAATCAACATTGTGAAGATGACTATACTACGCAAAGCAGTCTCCAGATTCAATGTAATCCCTATCAAGCTACCACTGGCATTTTTCACAGAACTAGAACAAAAAATTTCACAATTTGTGTGGAAACACAAAATACCTCAAATAGCCAAAGCTATCTTGAGAACGAAAAATGGAGCTGGAGGAATCAGCCTCCCTGACTTCAGACTATACTACAAAACTACAGTAATCAAGACAGTATGGTACTGGCACAAAAACAGAAATATAAATCAATGGAAGAGGGTAGAAAGCCCAGAAATAAACCCACACACAGATGGTCACCTTATCTTTGATAAAGGAGGCAGGAATGTACAGTGGAGGAAGAGCAGCCTCTTCAATAAGTGGTGCTGGGAATACTGGACAGGTATATGTAAAAGTATGAGATTAAATCACTCCCTGACACCATACAAAAAGATAAGCTCAAAATGGATTAAAGACCTAAATTTAAGCCCAGAAACTGTCAAACTCTTAGAGGAAAACATAGGCAGAACACTCTATGACATTAATCACAGCAAGATCTTTTTTGACCCACCTCCTAGAGAAATGGAAATAAAAACAAAAATAAACAAATGGGACGTGATGAAACTTAAAAGCTTTTGCACAGCAAAGGAAACCATAAACAAGACGAACAGAAAACCCTCAGAATGGGAGAAAATATTTGCAAATGAAGCAAGTGACAAAGGATTTATCTCTAAAATTTAGAAGCAGCTCATGCAGCTCAATAACAACAACAACAACAACAAAAAAAACAATCCAATCCAAAAATGGGCAGAAGACCTAAATAGACACTTCTCCAAAGAAGATATACAGACTGCCAACAAACACATGAAAGAGTGCTCAACATCATTAATCATTAGAGAAATGCAAATCAAAACTACAATGAGATATCATCTCACACCAGTCAGAATGGCCATCATCAAAAAATCTAGAAACAATAAATGCTGGAGAGGGTGTGGAGAAAAGGGAACACTCTTGCACTGCTGGTGGGAATGTGAATTGGTACAGCCACTATGGAGAACAGTATGGAGGTTCCTTAAAAAACTACAAATAGAACTACCATATGACCCAACAATCCCACTACTGGGCCTATACCCTGAGAAAACCATAATTCAAAAAGAGTCATGTACCAAAATGTTCATTGCAGCTCTATTTACAATAGCCAGGAGATGGAAACAACCTGTGTTCATCATTGGATGAATGGATAAAGAACATGTGGCACATATGTACAATGGAATATTACTCAGCCATAAAAAGAAAGGAAATTGAGCTATTTGTAATGAGGTGGATGGACCTAGAGTCTTTCATACAGAGTGAAGTAAGTCAGAAAAAGAAAGAGAAATACTGTATGCTAACACACATATATTAAATTTAAGAAAATAAAATGTCATGAAGAACCTAGATGTAAGACAGTAATAAAGAACAAACCTACTAGAGAATGGACTTGAGGATATGGGGAAGGGGAAGAGGAAGCTGTGACAAAGTGAGAGAGTAGCACGGACATATATACACTACCAAACGTAAAATAGATAGCTAGTGGGAAGCAGCTGCATAGCACAGGGAGATCAGCTCGGTGTTTTATGACCACCTAGAGGGGTGGGATAGGGAGGGTGGGAGGGAGGGAGACGTAAGCGGGAAGAGATATGGGAACATATATATATGTATAACTGATTCACTTTGGTATAAAGCAGAAACTAACACACCATTGTAAAACAATTATACCCCAATAAAGATGTTAAAAAAAAAAAAAAGCCTGTTGACTACGCTTACTTTTATACAGTACATCATGTCCATCTTTAAAAAAAAAATGACAAGGCATAATAAAAGGCAAAAAACACAGTTTGAAGGGATTAGACAAGCATTAGAACCAGAAACAGATATAGCAGTAATGTTAGAATTACCAGACAAGAAATTTTTTTTTAACGATGAATAATGTGTTAAGGGTTTTGTAGAAAAAGCAGAGAACACATAAGAACAGATGGAAAATATAAACATAGAGTTGTGGAATTTTAAGAAAGAATCAAAAACAAACTCTAGAGAGCACAAACAGTATAACAAAAATACAGAATACCTTTGATGGGCTCTGTAATAGACTGGACATGGCTGAGGAAAGAATTTCTGAGTTTGAGGATATGTCACATAGAAACTTCCAAAACTGGAAAGCAAAGAAAACAAACAAACAAATAAAAACCATAGGATATCTAAGAACTGTGAGAGAACTACAAAAGTTGTTACATACACATAATGGAAATACTGGAATGAAAAGAAAGGAACAGAAGTAATATTTGAAGGAATAATGACTGAGAATTTCCACAAATTTATGTCAGACACCAAACCAGAGATCCAGGAAGCTCACAAAACCACAAGGAGGATAAATACCAATAATAATAATAATAATAATAAACCCTATGCCTAGGTATATGGTATTTGAACTGTAGAAAATCCAAAGGAAAGAAAAATACCTTGAAAAAAGCAAGAGAAAAAAAATGGAAACAAGTTATACTTTGTAGAATTTACCCATTAAAAGGTATAAATGAAGACTAAGAACTCAAAATGAGAAACTTGAATTTACAAAGAGCTTGCAGGATATACTGAAAACAACTGATAAAGAAAATTTTAAAATACATTTTTAATGGCATTATAAATTGGATGTTAAAAGAAAGATTTAATAAGTAAGAGTTTAGAGAGAAAAGAAAGAGACAGATTTGGGAGATCAGTACCCACAGATTTAATTCACAAATATTAGAGAAGGAAGGAATTAGAGTAAGTAAAAACTAATTTCTTTGTCTTCTACAAGGGGATCTAAAATAATTGTGTAGTTCTTTACCAAGAATTAGAGAAACATCAGTTTAGAGAATATTAACTACTTCATCTTGAATACATAAATGTGTTCTCATGGTAGAAATTTTTAAAGTGGAGAAAACTTGTAAGAAAAATCCAAAAAGCAACCAAAATCTCATGTCAGGAAAAAGAAACAAAATGTGTGTTGCAGGGAGGCAGTTTACAGCATGCCACTCTGTAGCTTTCCATTTCTATCCAACTCAAATGTACCTTCACCCACGCTAAAGATAAATCACCAAATTGTACATAATAATGTTGTTTTGTAACTTAAGTTCCTCTAGTAGTATATTATAAACCCCAACTCTAACATAATTTATATATACTGTTACATTTTCATGTTGATCTTAAATCTAATACAGTTTTTACTCATCTTTAAGCAAATGTTCTATATGATTTTATATTTTAAAGGAATTTATTTATAATTTGTTAAAAGTATTTATAATTTTTAAAATATTCATTTAATGGATTACTAGAATGTATTCACATGGTTCAAAAATAGAATAAGATTTTTAAAATATACATTTAAAAAATATGTATTAAAAGTCTTCTTCAAACCTTTTCCTAACCCTACCCCCACTCCAACAGACATACAGTATTAGCTTATAAGCTTTCAATAGAAAATGTTACTAGTTTCTGAACATATCAACTTGAACTTCTTTCACAAATGATAGGAATATAATATGCACAATACTGTTCCTTACTTTTTACACTTAAAATTATTTCTTTCAGGTTTGATCATGTATTTCCACATAAAGCTTCCTCAATCTGTTTTATAGATTCATGTCTAATTTCAACATGGATATTCAGTCTTAAAAAAAAGAAAATAATTAAATTTTAAAGTAGTTATTCTCTTCCTTTATTTAGGTTTTTATTTTTCTAGGAGGGTAGGACTCTGTGACCTAAATGTTGGATCTTCTTTGTCTGCTTTAGTAATCATTTTCTCTTTTTATTTTATTTTTATATTTTTATCATTTTGCTGTCATTTTTTATGCTTTTCTTCATTTTTATCTGCTACAATTCTTAATCTTGCTTTCCACAATATTTGTTTTCCTATGAGCCCTTTCTCTTTTGTGTTCCTATCTGTAAAAGTGTGGTTTTCTTCCCTACTTTTATATCTGAGGTTTGACAGCTCATGTTTCATCTCTTATCCTTTTATATGCAGATTTTATGCATAGAAATAATTGTTGTATTATGATTTTTAAAAATTCATTGCAAAATGTTTGGTCATAATTTTTATTTACTTCAAAATAAAAACATTTTCTAGTAAAAATCTTATTTCCTTATATTTTACTGTTTTTTAAATTATAGTATCTTTTTATAAATGGTACAGAAAATGAAATTCTAGAAGACCCCCAATGACCCACACTTTTGTAAAACTTCTCCTCTTGAGTGCAGATGGAACCTCTGTCATACTTTAAATCAATAATATAGGGCAAAAGTAAAGGGAATTTTGCAGATAAAACTGTTTCTTAATAAGCTGATTTTGAGTTAATTAAAAGGGAGACTAACCTAGGATGATCTGACCTAATCAGATAAGTCTTTAACAGATGGACTGGTTCTTCTTGGAGAGAGACTCTCCTGTAGTCTTTGAAGAAGTAATCTGTTTTGTTGTGAGAGAGTTACATGTCTAGGACCTAAGTCCAGGCTCCAGGAGTTGAGAGAAATTCTTGGCCTACAGCCTGCAAAATCGTGGGGAACTGAGGACTACAGCTGCAAGGGAATGGATTCTGCCAAAACCAGAATGGCCTTGGATAAAAGCCCCAAGCCTCAAAAGAGATTGAATCCCAGGCTGACACCTGATTCTAGACTTGCTTGATCTAGCTAATTCATGCCCATACTCCTGCTCCTGATCAATGGAAACTGTGAGATAATAAATTTTTATTCTTCTAAGCTGCTAAATTTGTGGAAATTTGTTATGCACCAATAGAAGCTTGTTCATTAAAGAGCTTTGTTTTTCTGAACTACATTTCTAAGCTCTTCCTGAAGGCCTTTCTTCTTTTCTGTGATAACATAGAAACTTACAGGTGTCTACAAATATGGCCTACCTTCATCGTTCCTCATGTAGTCTTGAATCTTCTTCTTCTGTTAACAAGCTGGCTTCAGAAAAACCTACTACTATCTGGCATTGTCAATCCAAACTGCACCCATTATCGATCAGCATACATAACTTTTATGTTTCAAGGGGTAGTCTTTCTTCTTAGGAAGTCTAATATTGCTTTCATGTTCTTAGAGATACCGCTATTGAACCATATTGCTACTCATCACCTTCATTTCATCTTGGGCTACTTTCTTCTCATCTCTACAAATTTTGACTAACTTGGACTTTCCTTAGATAATATATTTTGTTCTAAACTAATGTAAATTGGAGTTATCAGGGATTTAACCCATTATTCTTTTATGCTCTTTCAAAGAAATAGACTGATTTATACAGTTTATACTGGTAGTAAAAACTGATGATGAATATGTTTGTTAATCACCAGGGATAAATAACCTTTTTTACTATGATTTTAAGTGAGAACAATCAGTCTATTTTTTTTTTTTTTTGGTGTACATCTTCACATATAACCCATGTTTTATCCCAGTCCTAAAACAGTGCTACATTTAAATAAACACAGTTTCAATATCCACCAGCTAATTGAGACGTTTAAATATCTCTGATGTCTCTTAGTTGACAATTATTTTCCCATTTCATCCCATTTCCCTATCTACAACCCAGTAACTGCCCCGGCAAATATCTCTCCTTCCACTTCTCAACTTAGTCCACAATCAATTTTATAGATTCTCTCTCTCTCTCTCTCTCTCTCTCTCTCTCTATATATATATATATATAATTATCTTCTTTTAATTTTCCCTCCTTTCTAATAATTATATTTTTTATTGTATCTCTTGCTCTTCCTCACTGCACATTCTCTGATTTTTCACAAGAAAAAACAAAAAGAAAAAAGTTGATAGAATTATCCATAATTGTGGAGAGAGACGAAAAACCTAAAAATATCTGTCAGCTAATTTTTTTTTTTTTTACCCATCAAGCATATATTGAGTTTGTATACAATATTTTATTAGGTTTGTGATTTTTCTATGTATATAACAGTGACACTTTCTGAATAACACCTTCTAGATGTATGTTTCAATCTATGGTCCCTTTAACTTGTGTATGGGGTCAGTAGTTTCTTCTTTTTCTCTTTCCTACATTTGCTCCCTTTGCCTCCAACTTTTACCCTCATTTCCAGTTTTATAAGTAATTCCTCACACGTCTTTTGGTTTCTCACCCTTTCACCTCACAGTGCAAAATTACTCTTACTCCCCTTCCAGAAAATTACTTTCTCTTTCATCTTGTACTTTTGGCATTCATTTCCTGTGGGGTTCCATCACAAACAGCAGCAGGTGATGTTAACTGTTTAGAAGCCATGGAAAAAAAATATCATAGACATCTGTTGCCATAGCCGAAATGTATACACTTTCTTCAGGGGCAGTAAATTGTCACACAGAGATCCACATCATTTTCTAAATAGCTAATTTGCATTATCCACTATCAGCACATTAAAAAGAGGAGGTAATCTAAAACACACTAATAATTTACTGTTGTAGGATTCCTGGCTAAAATGACAAGAATCAGAGTAGCCAGGGTGTAACTTTGAAACAGATAATATTTGTATTAAGAAACAAATGTTCTAAGTATAATTCAAAATTTCCATTTGACATGGAAGTCCCTTTCTAAATATCCATTCAGTCTCCAGAATCCTTTTTTACTGCTAAAGCAATGTCCTAACACTGCTGGTTTGAGTTTTTTATGGGCCATTAAGTTGAGTGCAAAAGTCATAAATTATCTGTAAAAGCTACCCAAATTATAGCTATCTGTGGTTTTTCGATAAAGGCCAAGAATGTGTTTTAAAAAACACACCCCATTGCATGGAAAACAGCCAAGCATGGAAAATATGTCTACTATTCTACTTGTTTAAAATTTTCTGAGCCACTTAAGTATTGCCACCAAACTACTCTTCAACAAGAAAGTCCTCATTGATGCAGGTTTTCAATAAACATTGCCAATATTCTTATTGCTCTTGTTCAAAAGAGTATGCCATCTGAGAAAGGAGAGTCTCTGCTCTAAAGTTTTTTTGGGGGGAGGGATGATCCGCAAAAAACATTTATAAGAAGCACAATTATTCTTTCAGCTTCACAAGATCATAAAACTCCAATGTACCTGAGCTAAACTAATACAGCTGAGTCTCATTAATATGCTTACCCAGAGCATTCAAACATCAAAGACAAAAACATCTGTATTCTAAATCAGACTTTATTTTATTTAAGAAATAAAAAATTATGCAATTCTTTTCATTCTTGAAGTCTAACAAATTTATTAGATCCCATGCTTTATGAGTTCTGACCACAGAACTGTCAACATCTGGAGACAAGGTAAAGTTGATAGCAGTCTCTCTTTGCTAATTAGAATAAAGATAGTAAAATTATTTGTGTATATTGTATCCCAATTAAAACGTTTTCAATATGCTCCTTCCCCTACACATGTATTAAAAGGTTTCTACAGTAGCATAACATTTAGGATATGTCCTAAATAGATTGAGATCAAAAAATATATATAATCTTAAAGAGATGTTTAAATAGAATATGGTATATTATTTATCTGCTTTTAAAAATTCATTAAGCAGTGCTCAGAAAACAAAATTGTAGTTATATATAATAACTACAGAAAAATCTGATTGATATGAATCCAAAAGTTTAACAGTTGTTTTCAAACTTGATTTTTCAGCAGAGGGATGCTTTTGTTTTTCACAAATGGAATATTGCTGAGAGCAATGGTCCATGCTTTAGTGAATGCTCCTGCACTCATTTGTTAGGACAGCTGTTAAATGAATTAATAACATTTATTCATTAACAAGTTTATTTATTATTTAACGTTTATTATTTAACAACAATAAAAACAATAAGAAGGTTTGTGAATACTAAATTGAAATCAGGACTTATACAAAAATGGTTGTGATTTCTTTTCAGGCTCGATGTCCATTTAATTTCTGATTTTTATGAGCTGTTCTCATTAACAAATCATTCTGATTCATCCAAGCAGATTGTTGCAAATGTTAACTTATTTATTTTTTCAACAGCTTACCTTACAATTTCTGGTTAATCTTCAATTAAACTGATCCAAAAGCTAAAAATGAGTAATGGGATTATTTTTTTAATTAATACAAACAAAACCCTCCTATTTGCCTTTGGTGTTTAACAGAGAGAGATAATAAATTATTTATCTTATTTTTTTTTGGTAGAAAAATGCTGTTTTAAAAGTATCCTGCAATATTACGAGTTAATTATGCAGTATACATTCTTTTCCAGAAAGCTCAGAGGTCTTTACTGTTGAATACTCACTCCTTATTTCCAAGTAGTTAAATGCATTTTGTTTTGAGTTGAATTCAAATTATATCATTGTTATATTAATAAGTGTGTAATATTGATAGTCACCAAATATTGCCAGGGATAAACATATAAAAAATACAGCAAGATCTTATGTGGCTTATCTATGTTCTTAAGAGAGAAAGAGAGAGAGATTTTGCTAATGGCATTTCTTCATCGATATATCAATATTAACATTGAAATCTATCTATCTATCTATCCATCCATCTGGTCCTATTTAAAAATTCAGTATAGCTTCTGCTCTTGAGATAGCCAGAAATTTTAACATAAAATGGTAGTTTTGTACTTGCTGTCCTTATAATTTCAAATTAAATTGTTGGAAATTTTGTAAGAATCTTTATAATGCTTACTATAAATTGTATTATTCAACAATTTTTATAGGATACCCACTTCTCTTTGATAGTTAATTTCAGTTTATGTAGTGTATAGTGATTACTGTGGAAACATTTCAAAAATAGCTCTTTAATAAACCTGGAGTCCCTTTTGGATTTTTTGACGTTGCTTTCATATTTTGTTCAGAGCTCACATTTGTCCTAAATACTATATCCATACAACCATGCCATATACTTAGCACAGAGTAAATACTTTCTAAATGCTTATTTAGAAATATTGAAAAACAAAATATGAATCGTGTGCGAAAATAACTGAAGTACACATTTTTTTTTTCCTTTTGTATTGGTGTGTGACTACGGCAAATATTTTTACAGAGTGGTATATTATCCTTGTATTTGCTGGCATCAATGTAACAAGAGCAACATGCGCATAAAATCCCAGAAAAGTTGAAAGATTTAACATAAGTAAATCTTTAAATTCATATGGCAAAACGAGTATATATCTATTAAAAAAATAAACAAATATAATCTGATTATAGTGCACAGAAAAATGTAAGTATAACTATCAAATACAATGATGCAAATGCCAGTAGTCTGGGTTTAATATGCTTTCCCATCAAATGTATCCTGTTTTCCCCTCAAATACAAATTAACTTTGATGAAAATTCATTTCATGTAAAATTTTGTCTAATTATAACTACTAAGACTAACTTCTTCATATTGTAATAAAAATTCTAAGAAACATTCTTTTCCTGGATTTTATGTTCTTTCAAAATAACATTAGAACTCGGCCTGTGCTCTAGATTTATTTTGCAAAATTTCACTGCATGAAATCCACTCTGAACTTAAGTTATAATACATAAATCCCAAAAGTTAATTAGAATCACCCTTTTATCTTATTTTGTTTTGTTTTCTCTCATTGAATGACCTTATGTGAGTGTTTTGGCCAAGTTGCTCTCCTTTTATATTTCTTCACCAGTTTGGTCAATCTGAATCATTTGGAGTTGGTGATAGTGATTCTTTTTTTTTTTTCCCTAAACCTGACGAGTCTTTTTTTTTTTTTTTCTTTTCTTTTCTTTTTTTTTTTTTAACATCTTTATTGGAGTATAATTGCTTTACAATGGTGTGTTAGTTTCTGCTTTATAATAAAGTGAAACAGCTATACATATACATATATCCCCATATCTCCTCCCTCTTGTGTCTCCCTGCCACCCTCCCTATCCCACCCCTCTAGGTGGTCACAAAGCACTGAGCTGATCTCTCTGTGTGATGCAGCTGCTTCTGACTAGCTATCTATTTTACATCTGGTAGTATTTATAAGTCCACGCCACTCTCTTACTTCGTCCCAGCTTACCCTTCCCCCTCCCCGTATCCTCAAGTCCATTCTCTATGTCTGCATCTTTATTCCTTTCCTGACCCTAAGTTCTTCAGAACCAGGTTTTTTTTGTTTGTTTGTTTTTTGTTTTTTTTTTTAGATTCCATATATATGTTAACATATGGTATTTGTTTTTCTCTTTCTGACTTACTTCACTCTGTATGACAGACCCTAGGTCCATCCACCTCACTACAAATAACTCAATTTCGTTTCTTTTATGGCTGAGTAATATTCCATTGCATATATGTGCCACATGTTCTTTATCCATTCATCTGTCGATAGACACTTAGGTTGCTTCCATGTCCTGGCTACTGTAAATAGAGCTGCAATGAACATTGTGGTACATGACTCTTTTTGAATTATGGTTTTCTCAGGGTATAGGCCCAGTAGTGGGATTGCTGGGTTGTATGGTAGTTCTATTTTTAGTTTTTTAAGGAAACTCCATACTGTTCTCCATAGTGGCTGTATCAATTTACAATACCACCAACAGTGCAAGAGGGTTCGCTTTTCTCCACACCCTCTCCAGCATTTATTGTTTGTAGATTTTTTATGATGGCCATTCTGACTGGTGTGAGGTAATACTTCATTGTAGTTTTGATTTGCATTTCTCTAATGATTAGTGATGTTGAGCATTCTTTCATTTGTTTGTTGGTAATCTGTGTGTCTTCTTTGGAGAAATGGCCATTTAGGTCTTCTGCCCATTTTTGGATTGGGTTATTTGTTTTTCTTTTGATATTGAGCTGCATGAGCTGCTTGTAAATTTTGAAGGTTAATCCTTTGTCAGTTGCTTCATTTGCAAATATTTTATCCCATTCTGAGGGTTGTCTTTTCGTCTTGTTTATGATTTCCTTTGCTGTGCAAAAGGTTTTAAGTTTCATTAGGTCCCATTTGTTTATTTTTGCTTTGATTTCCATTTCTGTAGGACGTGGGTCAAAAAGGATCTTGCTGTGATTTACGTCATTGAGTGTTCAGCCTATGTTTTTCTCTGAGAGTTTTATAGTGTCTGACCTTACATTTAGGTCTTTAATCCATTTTGAGCTTATTTTTGTGTATGGTGTTAGGGAGTGTTCTAATTTCACCTGATCAGTCTTGTCATATCCATCAGTCTTTCAGTTTCTGAAATTTATTTATAATAAATTACTCTTTCTATTTCTGATCAATTTCTATTTATAATCAATTATTCTTTCTTGGTTTTAATGGTAAGCACTTCACCTCAATAAAAGAAACATTTTAAGGTATTAAGTCAAACAAAAACTCTTGCAATAAAGCTAACATAACCATAATACAATATATCACCTCTTAGATTTTGTTATTCAGCAATACTAACTCTGAAAAAAAAAATGCACTGAGCAGGTACCCCTAAACTTTGCTCTCATTTAATTGAGACACAGAGTATGGGCTATAGCTTTACAAAACTTAAATTACATTTTTACCAAAATTTTATTCAGATTTTTGGGGAGTGTTAAGAACATCCTTGTGCAAACAGAGATGTGTTAGACAGGCATCTGAAAACCCTTCTTCGATAGAGCAGCTCAGTGCTGTTTGAAGGATACAAGCGTCCAGGGCTTGATTTGTGCTTGAATTTTTAAGTGTTTGAACAATTGCCATTTACTGAACATCATTAGGTACTCTTGAAAATTTATTATAATTTTTAAAGTAGATTTTGTTCTTTCCACTTTATAGATTAAGATATATTAGGTTATTGGCTAAAATCAAAGTGGCAAAATCAACATTTTATCTAAGTCTTTCTGACTCCAGTGTCTAAGTTCTTTATTTTTCCTGCACATTTATGAGTGATTTCTCATGCTGATGAAATAAAGCACATTTATTATATAATTTTCAAATATTTCAGGTGCAAAAAATTTAGAATTGTATATTGATATATGCAATTAATAATACTATTTCACAACGTGAGATTTTTTTATGGATTGCTTTCCAAGATACTTTTTCATGTAGTAATGTGGGTAAAGTTTTAAATGGTTTCATGGTATTTTATCTTGCATTGTATCATAGTTTATTTAACAACCTCCTTTTTCATAAACTGTGTTTCAGATTTTTCATATTGCTCCCAAATAATACAGCAAAAGAAAGAAAAGTAACATTTATTGTTCACCCTGAAATATTTGGTATTTTTAATATTTTTAAAAATACCATCTTTGTTGGAAAGAACTTGTAAATGCCTCTGATATATGAGATGGAATCAAAATTTGTATTCATATTGTTTTTAGAAAGAGAAGTTTTAAATGTAAAATTAATACAGAATGATAGACAATTTCCTACTTAATATAAAATAGCATATCTGTATAATTCATAGCAATATATCAAATATATAAAATATTTTAAATCCATATCAGTATTTTAAACATATTTTAAGTAGCCCTAATATTTTTATTCAGAACATGACTTAGGTACATTCAACTTAAAACACATTATCAGACACATTGTAAGTTTCAGAAAGCAGGAATATTTTTCTTAAAAATATGGAGTCAACTAAAAGAATACTTCTAATATTTATATTATTTAAAGACAATTTCCTTGGAAACTTTTCTATGGTGACTCAGTATTTAAACACTAGAATGTTAATGAGGGGAATTTTAGTAGCAGATAAATATAGCTGCATAGCTGCTACTGAAGGATTTTACTCTTCATTCAGTTTCTTGCTCACATTTGTATCATCTTTTTCTTGCTATATGTGAAACACTAATATAAAATAATTTTAATTAAATAAACATTGGCAGATTTGTTTTATGATAAATAATAGATGCAATAAAAGAGTTTGCTGGCAAAGAGGTTGTAATTTTTATTGGTTGTTCAGTTATTTCTCACTGTCTAACAAACTTCCCAAAACTTAAAACTATTGCTTAAAACCATTGTTTATTGCCTCATAATTTTGAAATTAGGCAGAGCCTGTCTGGGCCTCTCCCCTCTGTTGTTTGGTTTAGGTAGCTAAACTAGGGATGAAGGATCCATGTGGCTCATTCATGCGTCTGGTGTCTCAGGTAAGATGGCTACAATGGCCAGCAGTTGGCTGGCTTCTCTTTCTCCCTCTTTGTAAACTCTCATTCCTTTCACATGCCTCTTACCAGCAACAATGTAGTTGGGCTTCTTTTCATGGCAGCTGTTGTCCAAGACAAAAAAAAAAAAAAAAAAAAAAGAGTAAGCTGGCAGGCCTCTTGAATCTAGGCCTGGAACTGGCAAAATATCACTTCCAATGTATTTTATTGGTCAAAATATATCACAGGAACAGCGAAGATCCAAGGCGAAGGGATATAAGACCCACCCCTTTGTGGGAATGGTACCATATCCACACAGGGATGGGAGTAACTTTTGGCAGCCATCTTTGCACAAGTTCCATCATAATTTGTTAAGAAATAGATTCATATTATTGTTCTGTCACTTGTTAGTTGAGTGGTTTGGGGTGAATTACTCAACCTTTCTAACCTTCAGAATCCTCAACTGCAAAAAGAGCCTAATGTTAATCTTTATTTTGCAATGTTGCTGTAAAAATTAAATGAGATTATGTATATACAACATTAAACACATTACTGTTCACATTGTACACTTCAATAAATGGGGATTATTATAAAAAACACAATGTGCAATTCCTATTAATCTCAAAAATGATTTTAATATAATACAGACTTATACGATCCACTGATTTCAGAGAATAGTCTGGACACGCAGGATTTAAGTAAATCAAAAGTCTTTATTTTTAGCCCAGAAAAAGTCTGTTTTACATAATGAATTCCCCCTACATTTTATGTGATATCAAGAATTGTAGGGTTTAAAATTGCAGCATAGAATTGGCAGAGATATAGCTGCCTAAAAAATACTTGCCTACATAGTGCTTGACCAGCATAACTGCTAAGTATTAAATTCAACCACAAAACTTTTTTAGATGGGTAACTATAAATAGAAGAATTAAGAAGCCTTTTTTTTTAAAGATCTCCAGACACTATTGTAAAATAACATATTGGAGATTATACTAGCATTTTTCCTTAAACCAACTACTTCTTAATAAATGAATGTATACAAAGGATATGAAATTTTTCTTCTTACTAGATGTACATTACATTGGAAGACTGAAGTCCAAAAAAGTCAACATGGAAGGATAATTTACTAAAATATAAATTTTTGTTTCAATCTCAGGAGTTTCTGCTGGTTTTTCTACCCCTAATCAAAAAGCCAGAACTGGGCTTCCCTGGTAGCGCAGTGGTTGAGAGTCCGCCTGCCGATGCAGGGGACACGGGTTCATGACCCGGTCTGGGAAGATCCCACATGCCGCGGAGCAGCTAGGCCCGTGAGCCATGGCCGCTGAGCCTGTGCGTCCGGAGCCTGTGCTCTGCAACGGGAGAGGCCACAACAGTGAGAAGCCCGTGTACCGAAAAAGAAAAAAAAAAGCAAAATCTGCTTAAAAACAATCTCTATATCTGTCTGTTAAAAGCTACATTTATTGAGAATTTTATGTTACATGCCTTGCGTAAGATGAGAGAGAAAAGAATAATAGAGAAAGGTGGGAGAGAGGAAAATTTCAGCCAAAATTGGGAAACAGATAATGTCTGGGTTCTCTTCACACCTGCACTGAACCCAAGGAGCAACCTAAGGGAAGAACCGAGAGATCGTGATCCTGCTATATGTAGGTCCAAGTTTTTAGAACATCTTTGATAGTCTAACGTGAGCTACACTATGTTATATGGATGGGAAATAACCAAGTTCCCTTTAAATGAAAACTTACTATGAAGGAAAAGGGACTGGTTTAGTAACTCGAGTACAAATCCAAAACTTGGTAGTGGGGAAACACTGATTTTGGTCCAATGCAGCTGAGATTTGAAGTGCCCTGTTAGTATGGGGTTGTGTGTTTGGAAATAAAGTCTGTGTGGGTGAATGTGGAGGAAAGGATGGGACCTCAGGTTGCAGCATCCTTTCAGCTTGTGTAGGGAAATGTACCAGAAGGTCATTGCTCTAACAGGAGGAAATGCCTACAGGATTATGTTGGGAGTTCTCAGCAGCAATATTCAGTGTCTGATCAGATTCTGTTTTCTTTCTGTAGTGCCTCAGAACAGGTCCTAAACCTTGGCACCAAATAGGCCCACTAGTTTTTAATCTTTTTATTGAAAGTGTGAATGCTATCAGAACAAAATAACTGGACTTGATGCTAATATGGACAGGTGGGTTTTCAAGCATTACACAGACAAAATCAAATGACTATGATAAAATAAAATGAAAATATAATAGTAAGAGTATAATCTAAGATAGTATTATCACATGAAGTATAAATATGAATTCTGAGTCCTATTGATAAACATTAATTTTTATTTTCATTTGAAAGTTGAAGATACAGATATTAAAGAAGTTATGTCATTGTTTCAAGGGAAATACACAAGATAGCAAAGTTAAAATTTTATTCACTAGGCCACCTTATAATGTTAATTATGAATTGTATCTGATAATGCTTAGACTTCAAAAAATGCTTGATGTCATGTAAAGTAAAAAAATAAAGTTTTATTTTTGACATTGTGTAAAACAAGTAAATATATATTTGTGTATGTGCATGCAGTAAGAAACCAAGCATTTTTCTATTAGAATTACCTCTTTATCCTTAAGTAGTGGTATGTAATAGTTACTCAATATGTTTGAGTCATTAAATTCATATGTGTATGCAATTGTATGTTACATATAAATAGAAACCCTTCTGGCAGACCTTCAGGAAATATGCAAATATGTTCTTACTAGTGTTTATATTTGTGTTATAGGATTCTAGAAATTGTTTTCTCTTTAACTTTTTTTTAAATTTCTTCAATGGATAAACCTTTATCATAAAAAATAAATATTTTAAAATATAAATAAAATTATAAATATAACAGTACAATTATCTTATAGGATAAACAATAGAATTTAGACATGTGAATAAAGTAGGTATGGGAAGAAAATATTCCTGTAATTACACTTAAATGACTGATTCTCATGATGTTTAATACCAGAATAATTTACAGTGGCTATGAAATTCAACATGTCTAGTCTCAAACCCTATTGAAGGATATTCTTAATTTAACACTATTTAGGCAAATAATGTATTTATCTTGTCCAAGGAAAATTCTTCACCTGTAAAATTTGAACACTAATGTTGACCATGCAGGATTTGGGGGAAGAGTAGAGCTGTTTGTTTGAAAGGCTGGTTGCATTGTCTAGTACACTCAGTAAGTGTTGCCAATTACTGTTATTTATAACAAAATTTAACTCTTTATGCATATGATGTATACGTGTATGTTTACAATCATAACAAATTTGAAGACCTCCATGAGATGTCCCTAATCTTGAGCAAGAGTTAATTTTTCATTTCTTTCAGTATTGACCCAGGTGTTGTTTCTGAATGTGTGCTAACCACTGATTAAATTTGAAGAACTTCTGTGTTGAAAGTATATGAAGAAATCATACTACTTTTTGTTATAAAATACCATTAAAGGAATAGATTCCAAGTCAAAAGCCAGAAATAAACATTTACAAGAAGACATGATCTGTTTGCATCATCACACATGGAAGTCAATGTCTCTATTTCAATAATTAGAGTCAAGTAGCTACATATGCTTATTTGAATGTTTAGCGTACTTATCTGAATGTGTTATGATTTAAATATGCTCATGTGGTAAAATGGTTTATTTTACAAGTGCTCATTTAATTGAATCTGACATTTCACATTCCTATGTATGTAATGCATTGACTTGAACTATGTGATTAATAAAATGTATCTAGTATTTGCTCTATTTCCTATTCATTTTTTCAAGACAGGAAAGGAAATTAAATTATTCAAAACCTTTTCACCTTTGTGATTTTGTAACACACATTTTTGTAAATTTTCTTTTCTTTGTTTGTTTTTTTTTTTTTAAGTGTAACCTTAGTTACTGAACTATGCATATCAGCTGTAGCTCACATATCTATTAAGGAATAGAGTAATGTGTTACAGATTAACCAAATGCATATAGAAGATAACCACTCGGCTAGTCATAAGTTGTGAGCTTCTGTGCTCTGACTTTGAACTTCTAAGATTTCAGGTACCCCAATTACAGAACTGCATTGCTCTTTTAGTTCAAGCTTCAGAAATAATGAGATAATTATATCATAAAAAAGGAAACATTCTCTGTTAACAACGTTATCAAATTTTGAAGAGACAACATGCTTCTTACCCAGATTTACACTCTCAACTCTTTAAATAAGTTAGTGGAATGTTAAAGCAGTTACTTGTCCTTTATATGTGTTTTGATTTACATAAGGGCCGCTCTAAAGAGAGGCATCTTGCATCAGAAACAAGAAGAATCGGATAAGCTGGGTTGACAGATGATTCAACTGAAGAGCTTCAATTGATTAAGAAGTAAATAAATAAACTACGAGGGCAACAACAATGTAGAGCAGCTAAATATAGTCAATAACAAGTACATAGAAGCAAAACACAGAAACGTTAGTTTATTTTGGACAGATGGACCAATAAAAAGTATTCTCCCGACTTTACGTACTATTATGAACAACAAAAGACATCCTGGATTTATGAAAATTAATCCCTCCTGAGAATAGTTTTATTAATTGTGGTTTATAGTATGGGTGATGAAAAATTGATTTCACATGTACCATAGACACTTCATAACATTTCAGAATGACCCAGGCAGAGTTAACCAATTTTGCAAGGTGATGAATTCCATCCTACTAGGTCTCCTTGTCTGGATGTTTTATTGTCCTTATACTTCATCCTTCTTGTTAAAGTTCCACTATTTCTGTTGGGTTTTCCTCAATTATACTAATATTTGATGACTTATTCTAGAACTTTTATAACACTTTATTATACACATGCTGCCTGGAACATATGCTTTTGCAATATAGGAGGAAAGTAATGTTTTGCAGAGTGCAAATGTGGTCTTGCTCAATAATTACTGATAACTGTCATGTGCCCCTTGTACAGTGCACTTAAAAAATTCAATGTCACTTCTGTAGTTTTTCTGCCAAAAAAGCATGACTCAAATCTAATAATGAAAATATATCAGACAAATACAAATTGAGGACATTCTAGAAAATAAATGGATTTATCCTTCAAAAATGTCAATGTCATGAAAGATAAAATATACAGATTAATAGAAAAACTGAGAAACTGTCCCATATTAAAGAATGTTAAAGGGACATGAAAACTAAATGCTTCAAAGGCCTCTGGGTTGAAGCACAGACCAGGAAATATTTTTTTTTTTCTAGTGAGAGAAATAGTGACTGATATTTGAATAAAGTATGTCACTTAGATAATAGCATTATTTTAGTGTTAATTTCATGATTTTAGTAATTTCAATGTGGTTCTGTAAGAGAATACTATAGTTTTTATGAATACATTGAAGTATACAGGGGAATATCCAGGGGTATTTCCTCAAATATCCCAGGAAAAAAAGTGTCAGGGTGGGGAATGGAGACAGATACAGACAGAGTGACAGAGACAATAAGATATGAAGCAAATTGTTAAAATGTTAACATTGGAATCTAAGTAAAGGGCATACGGGAATATTTTAGTCTTTCAATTTTCATTTTCTGAAATTAAATAAATATATAAATTTAAGTAAACATTGATAAAAGCTAAGTTTTATATTCCACTTTCCTCCTTATCATATGTGACTGAGAAATGAGTTGTTCTTAAGTTATCTTGACCACTATGATGTCTCTGTCTCCACTGTAACCACCCATGGCCAAATTTACAAATAAAAGATAAAGAAAACACAGGAACTGTTTGGTTTCACACAAGTAAGGCAGAAATTTAATTTGGTCAACACAATTCCAGCCTTTGTGAGAGAAATAATTAATGAAGGGTATTTGGCAATCTACCATGTGTTCCTGTTGAGCTGGTCAGTGTGTTCATTCTTTCATCACCTTGTGACACTCACTAAGGGACCACTATAGGCTGGGCTCCGTGTTTGCATTTGTCTTTGTCAATTTGACATGATTTCATCTCTGTCCCCACGTTGCTCAATCAAGAATCATTGCATAAAACACAATATTTAATGCCAAGTGATGGCTATCACTTTGAGGCATAGGCTGGACCTCTTCCAGAAACCTATATTTTAGAGTTGTTTACTTATTATCTAAAGCATTATCTAAATGATGTCTATATTCTACTTTTACTCTCTCTAAGCCCTTAAAAGATGGTTTTAAGAAATTTAATTGACTTTGTTGTACTTAGATATGGTTCACTGTATATTCATGAATTGTAAAAGCAACATATCTATGAGAAATAAGTATACGTTTTTCCTGGTAAACTGAAGTATTAAAAATTGGAAACAAATACATCATAAATTAACAGCAATCTTTTACTTCAAAAAGGCTCAATAGACATTGCCCAATATGTTTTCCAAGCCTGAAGTAACACAGACAAAATGCTACAGTGTCAGAAATTGAATTAGAATTTAGCAGCATTTTAGAAATCATATTGTACCACTAAGAAAAAAAAATATCTCCAGGGCTTCCCTGGTGGTGCAGTGGTTGAGAGTCCGCCTGTCGATGCAGGGGACACAGGTTCGTGCCCCGGTCCGGGAAGATAACACATGCCACGGAGCAGCTAGGCCCGTGAGCCATGGCCGCTGAGCCTGTGCGTCTGGAGCCTGTGCTCCGTAGCGGGAGAGGCCACAACGGTGAGAGGCCCGTGTACCACAGAAAAAAAAAAAAAAAGAAGAAAATTATCTCATATTTTTACTAATGTATATTTTGCTTAAAGTAAGGTTTACTTTGGTTTGGTTCAGTAGATCTAGTTCAATACTGACTGCTTTTTTTAAAGGCTAGTACACCTTTGATTTAATATTTGTTTGCAAATAATTATATATTTCTATATTTCCTAAAGCATGTATGCAAACCTCATTCAATCATAGAGCCACACAGAATCTTAAGTGCTAATATTCCACATACATTATACTTTTGGAATATTTAATTTTTATTCTATTCAGATTTTTTTTAATCCTACATTTTGAAAAGCTTTGTCTTTTTACATAGATATATCTTCAATAGTAGGTTTCATGTACTAGTTGCCACTTCGGATAAATACATCATTTTTATCTCAAGTAACTTCTTTTAATCCAGATTTTTATTTCTATACCTCTCCAGCTTTTCTAGATACAAATCCACAGTCTTATAGGGGATA